>NW_012155173.1:6273441-6299867 GCF_000956105.1 Propithecus coquereli | reverse complement strand
TCCAGAGTGTGAAACACAAACAATTGTTATCATTAGTATTACTGTTAGGTCAACAACAAAAACGGCAACAACAACAAAAAAAAAACCATGAATCCATGAACCACCTGAAAAAAAAATTCCTCTTTAAGTTAAAATTCTTAGAAGACTGACCACAATAATCCCATATGCTTTTCTTGTTTTGTTTATTCCTGAATTCCTGGTAAAGTCCAATTTACTTGTACACTTTACTATTTTAGTATCAGTAAAGATTTTAACAAGTGTCAGCCTATTTTTAATGGGTGGTAAAGATTAAAAACAAAATTACCAATGGGAATGGGGAAAAGACGGTTTAAACTATTCGAGAAATAACATTATTCAAGAGTCCATAAAATCTGTTTAGCTGTATCCAATTGCTTGCCAAGAATACACAAATCATTCTTATTTATTCAACTCTTCATATCTCGGTAAATTTGCATGTACTAAAATGGAATTTAAAAATGAACACAGTCTAAACCCCTCTTTTCCCAATGTAGGGGAATTGAAAACAACTGTAACATCAGAAAGTTGAACTAGGTCAGGAATAGAAAGAACATGGCAAATTGGTCCAACACTGTCCAACTCCTTGCTCAGGGCAGACATCACTAATTGATTATAGCACTTTCTTACTGAACTAGAAAGTAACCTCAGAATCATCCCCTCCTCAAGGTTTCCATCAGCGGCTATCAATCAATTGGAGCTTTGTCATTGCAGGACCTCTTACATTTCATTGTTTAACTCTGACATTTTCGGAGTGAAATGCAATGGATTTACCTAACTCCTAAAACTCATTTCGTTTAAAAAAAAAATCTGTTCCTTTTCTCTGGAAGTTGATGACAAATTTCAGCATTTAAATTGGTATTTCTTATTCAGTTGTCTGTCTTCTGTGTTCCCCATTCCGTGAATGCTACTGGTGTCTCTCAGTAGGATATGCCAAGTAAATGAAGCCGCCCAGCAGGAAACCCTGTTTGGCAATTCTAACAAGGCTTGAAGAATTGGTTTCCTCATTAGAAACAACAAAAGTTTCCTATCTGGTGAATTTACAAGTTCTGGGCAGCGGATCTGATGGATCTGATCGGGCGGGTGCTGTACCTGAACAAAGTATTGGAGCATAAGGAATACAAATGAAAAGCAAATTCTTGCTAGTGATGGCATCAAACATTCACCTTGACTATAGGAGATGAAAATTCCTCCTTGCAATGCATTACTTCTATTGATAGATTTTAACCCTAGAAGTGGGAGGATTTTATCTCCTGAATGAGGATTACCACTTGATGAGCTTCTGTGTGTCTGTGTCCTTCATGGGTATCGTTTCACTTAAACCACAATGATAATTGCTAACATGTATTAAAATTTGCCTATATGTCTGGGACTGTTCTAAGCACTTTGCTTGAATTAATTCATTGAATCCTGCGGGAACACTATAGAGGAGGTGCTACTAGCATCTTTTAAAATGAGAAAATTGAGGCAACAAGAGGTTGAGTAACTCGCCTGAAGGTTGTACAGCAGTAAGTAGTGTAGCTTGCATTTGAATCCATAAAGTCTGGCTCCAGTACATGAGTTTGTAACCACTGTATTATACTATCTCATGATGCCCCAAAAAGGTGGTTGTTATGTTTATTTTTCTGATGAGTAAAGCAAACTTGAGAACCTAGGTCACTTGCCCCACTGCCTTTCAGCCAGGGAGTGACAAAGAGGTGGACAACAGGGTAGGGCCAGCACTTTTCACCTATCATCTTATTTAATCCTGGCTACAGCCCCATGGTATAGATGGCAGTATCTCCTCCATGGAACAGATGAAGACACAGAGGTTCCAGTGGGATCGTAACTTCCCCAAGATAACACAGCTAGTAAAAGGTAGAGCCGGGCTTTGAATGAGGCCACCCAACTTGAGGGTGTACATGTGACACCAGTTCTCAAGGAGCAGACAATCAGAGCTAAAAGAAGGAAGAGTGCAAACATGAAAAAGGTCTTCCAGGTCTGAGGGACCAGAAACATCAATGAGGCAATGCTAAAAGAGGACAAGGGGCTCAGAGAAAAATCTGACTGATGGGGCAGTTTCGGGGATAATGGTTGACTCTGTAAGAATAAATACAGGGTAGATTAAAGAGTCTTCAGGCTGGACACAGTGGCTTATGCCTGTAACCCCAGCACATTGGGAGGCCGAGGCAAGAGGATCACTTGAGCTCAGGAGTTCAAAACCAGCCTGAGCAAGAGCGAGACTCCATCTCTACAAAAAATAGAAAAATAAGCTGGGGCGTCATGGTGCACATCTGTAGTTTCAGCTACTTGGAAGGCTGAGGCAGGAGGATTGCTTGAGCCCAGGGATTTGAGGTCGCAGTGAGCTACAATGATGCCACAGCACTCTACCCAGGGCAACAGAGGAGACTCTATCTCAAAAAAAAAAAAAAAAAATTGAGTGTTCAAAGAAAGGTAACGGCCAATATCTGTGAGGTGTGGGTAGGGGTGCAGAGTGCTTGTATGACTGTAAATCATATATAAGGATGAGGAGGGGTAGTAAGGAGATTGGCATCTAGTATTCAATTTCCTAAGAGGCACTAATAATTGGTTAATACAGAAAATGAAAACTTGTTGAAGACCTTTGTTCAATATCTGCTTAATATCTGCTTACTATCTGCTTCATCAAATGCAATGGAAATGTTTCTCAGCCTTACTGTAGAGCTGACACATAAAGATCCCAGACTTTAATTTTCCCTAATTCATTCTTGTTCCCATTCTACTTCCATTCTCCACTCCCATTCTCCTCTTCCCTCCTCTTCTCTCCTCTCTCCTTCCCCTTCTCTCCTCCTACTCCTACTCCTCCTTCTCTTTCCCTCTCTCTCCCCCTCTTCCCCTCACCTCCTACCTCACGGTATTCTTGGGATCCCTTTTCAGCTCTTAACAGAATTCTGTTCTTTAAGTAAGGCTTTTAAAAATTGTGACCCTTAGTTTATTTTAATTCCATTTCAGCCTCTGATGTTTGCCAGTAAATTGTTCTTATGTTCATTTCTGCCACACACACACCCAGCCCCCATTTTTCCATAATTAGATTTATGTTTCTCCTCTGCCTTTTTGCCTTATATATGTGTTTATGTATATGTATGTATGCATATAAATATAAAATTTATACATGCATAGGTTGCACACATACATTCATTGCTAGCTCACAGTTTTGAGGTTTGGGGGTTGTTGGTTTTCTTTCCCAACCATAAACAATGTTTCCATTCTACTGCCATCCTCTAGAGAAGACCGATAAAATTTGACTCATGAAGAGAGAGAGAGAGAGAAAAAAAATCCAGGAGGCGAAAGTAATATGGGGAGAAAATGAAAGAGATTTAGTGCCGCTATCAACCGATCGTTGTGCTGTCTTTAAGAGTCTGTTGAAACAACATAATAAAAGGTAATAAAGGCTGGATTTATAGTCTACCTGGGTGGAAATGGCTGCCTGTTTGTTCTTGCCCACTTGCAGACCACTGCGGGTCTTTGTCTTGGGAGTGGGACCTTTCTCCCTAGAGTCTTCTTCCCCCTCCCCTTGGACATAAGAGACATCAGAGGGCATCCAAATCAGGTTGGAAGGTGAGTTAAACCTCCCTTTGCCTCCTTCTTTTCCCTTCATTGTGCTGGGATTTAATGACCCAGTGTTGTTTCTTTTCCAAGCTGTATTTCAATCAGTTTGCCTAGGAAAACCCTCAGTGATCACTCAAATCGGCCAAGGGAACATTGAACCTTGAAAGTGGTCGTGCCAGCCCCCGTGGGATCAAGGGCTTATTAGTTCATCTTCAAATTCAAATAAATCTCCATAAACTTCTAAATCAGTATGAATCAGTCTCTTGAAAGGAAGGCGGCACAAATTGCCCAGGTAATTTGACACAATCATGGTTCAGGAGGGCAAGAGGAAGGGGTTTTGTCTGCTCTATAAAAGGGTCTGTACTATGTTGCAGGGGTTGGTTGGCACAGTGGGTTAGTTGGCCGAACCTATAATGCTCCCTGCCAACTTAGTGGGTGATCAGAAGTTTGATGCTATGGGAGCCTATTAATTCATTAGTTGCTTCATCGAACATTTATTCAGCATCCACTTTGTGCCAGGTCTTGTGGCAGTGACAGGGCTATGTAAGAGAGTAAAACCGGGTCTCTGTCCCGAAGAGCCCAGTCTAGAAGAGGAGACGCTTTCCTCATACACAAGACAGTAAATGCGGCAGTCAAGTCCATAATGCCAGTGTCCGTATGCAGGGTTCAGAAGGCACGATATGGTGGGAGCGGCCGATCTAACCCTAAGTATCTTGGAAGGCTTCAGAGCAGAGCTGGCCCTTGATGTCATCTCAAGTATTTGCTTGAATGGATAAATGAATTAATAAATTAAAAGAATAGAGAGACGACAGGAATCAGAAGTTATGAGTTCAAGATCTAACTACTACTCACTGTGAAATGTTGTGCAAGTCTCTTCTTCTCTTTGGACCTCAGTTTCCCCATCTATGTGCTGAGACTTTAATCTGTCTCTATGTTCTCTTCCATCTCTGACATTCTAGAATATATTGAGGAAGATGAAGAGATGTCAACATTTATTCAGGTCTGGGTTCTTAGCAGCAAGTCTGAGACCTCCCTCCTATCTCCCTAAAAAAATAAGTCCTATTTTCTTCATACTATATGTTTTTTCACTGCTTGTTTATAGACTTGGTCTAGCCAAGTGGCTCTGGGGGACTCAGATTTTTTGCAAGACAGAAGTTACACTCCCGGCCCTCCACCCCCAAATAGTAGTTGAGGCCAAAGGGGAAGCTAGAAAATTCTGGAGAAAGAACAGAAATGAAACCACTGAGGGAAGCAGGAAGGAAGGGTGCCAGCAGCAAAGTGCTGAGCCCTGGAAGAGACCTCATTGCTAGAGTATGAGTCACTGTAATAGGCTGAATAAATCCCCATAAAGTCAGGGCTAATGGTGTCTGCTGGAGCCCACATCATGCCATAAACACAGAGGTGCACCCCAGCTAAGGCTGCGCTAATTGTCAGACCCGATCAGAGCGGCTGGGGAGCGTGAAATGAAGGATTAGTTCGGGGGGATGAATCTGGCCTCTCTGGGGACCTGAGCTCTGCATCCTGGCTGGCTGCTCCTCCTGGGAGGGCTGGCCAAGTCAAGGATGGACAGATGGAGGGACAAATGCTCCTGCAGAGGGCTCTGTGGTCTGGATTTGGGGGCCAGTCAGTGATCCCTGAAATCTGAAGTTATTCTGGGAATCCTGGGATCCTTTGTCCAGGGACCTCTCCATTTCTTTCCCTTGCCTCTCTTTCTCCCAATCGTCTTCTCCCTTCTCGATCTTTAACTTTCCTTTCTGTTTCCCCTTTCCTTCCTTCCTTCCTCCCTCCCTCTCTTCCTCCCTTCTTTTCTTCCTTCTTTCCCTCCTTACCTGCTTTCTCCCTTTCATTTTCTTTTTCCTTGCTGCCAATATTATTGTCCCCCCTTCTGACACTTACCTTTTCTTTTCCTCTCTCACACTCCTCAACTTTCCTCTCCCTTCTTTTCTTTATAATTTCTTTACCTTCTTCCTCTTGACCACATATCCTCTTCCTCTTCATCTCTCTTCTGCTTTCATTTTTCCTTTCCTTTGTTTTGTAGTAGGTGTCTCTTTTTCCCATCTCCTGGCCTCCTTCTCGTCCTCATCTTCCTGTTTGTTTCCTTTTGTCTCTTTGCTTCTCTTGTTTTTCTTGTCCTTTTCTTCCACTCATCCAAGCTTGGCAGCAAGAAGCGTGGGGTTTGCCCGGCAGGATGGATATGCCCCCACCACATCATCATCATCTGCAAAATACCTTCATGACTTGATCCTTACAACAACCTTCCACAGAAATATGTTCTTCCCAGACAAGGAAATTAGTGTTCAGAAACGCTAAGGGATAGGCCAAGGTCACACACTACTATGTAGAAGACCTGAGGTTGCATTTCAGATCTGCATGAAGTCGAGATTCCCACACAGAATTTGGAATTGTGGTGCAGGTGGCAAGAAAACCACTCTTGGCTCGTTGACGATGTTACAGGGTCAGATGTTCCCTCTCAAGACTAACGGAAAGGTGTGGCAGCAAGCTTGTCAGTTCCTCTTTCCTGCCCCTAGGGACTGATTTATTTAACAGACATCGAAAGATCACCATGTGCAAGCAGTATTTTTGTGCTGAGAATGTAGAACCAAATGACTCTGCACGTGGAACTTCCATTCTCATGGGGGCGATAGTTAACAAACGAGTAGTGAAATAAATATATAACATAATGGGCTATGATGTAGGTGTCAGTGGCTGTGAGAATGTGTTAGGTAGGCGATGGGATTGGTGAGAGAGGACATTGAAAATTGTTAGAATTGTAGTGCTTATAATGTTTTTATTTGTGTTCTTTTTTTCCATTTTCAAAAATATGTCCACTAAAATCATAACTGTCCTTCACACTTATAACAACTAATGTAAAATATGTAATGAAAATAGTGCCCTAGAGAGTAGTTTCACTGGGCACTCTCAAAATCTCCATGAAGTCCTCTTTTTCTTCTATGATTTAGGCGTGAACCTGACTCCCTTTGTATGGGGTGTACGCCAGCCAAGAAAATCTCCTACGATTCTGATTCCAAATGCTCTTTGAGCTAATGTTGGCTACGCAGGGGCTCAAGAGGCCACTGCCACAGAGCAATGGGTCATGGAGGATTTCAGCCTGCCCTCAGCCGCCCAAATTGAGACTTTTTTTTTTTTTTTTTTACTTCTTCCATTCAGCCCTGTCCTTTCTGTTGCTGTGTCTGGGCCATGGAGCAAGTTCAGTTTCCTATATAATAGGCAATAGTCACCCAGGAGACCTGCCATCTGGCAAAAAGTGCCACAAAACTTTCCAGTGTCTTGCACTTCTGCTCACTGTTGGGGGAGGATAAGATCCACAGCCCTTTGTTTGGAATAGACACTAGCCTGGAGACCGTGGTGGGAGTGCGTGACGGCTGCCACTGTGACTCGGTCACACTTTACGCCATCCAGAATGCCCTTTGCCTTCACGTGCGAGTTTCTCTCCTCCTTCAAAGCCCACCCCAAGTGGTACCTTCTCTGCAGAGCCTTCCTGAACGACATAACAATCTACCCATCTTCTGAAGAATCACAGAAAGTCTGCTACAGCCAGCGTGGCTTGGCTTCATCACCTGCGTCCCCACATACCAGCTGTATAACTTAGGGCTTCAGTGTTTATTGCAGTAATTCCGCAGTCACTTCTGTGACTTTTTCACGTCCCCATTACAAACTAGAGTCTAAGTTAATCCATGTTTGCCTATGGACACCTTAAGCAATAGAATATGGTGGAGGTGGGCTTGCATGACTTCAGATGCTGTCAGAAGAAGCCAGCTGGCACCAGAAGCCCAAGCCTCACGTGTAGGTGCCTCTGATAGACAGTCTCAGCTGAGCCCAACCTTCAACTCATTTCAGATCAGCTTCCAGACCTGTACGTGAAGAAATCTCTTGATGATTTCAGCCTCCAGACATCTGAGACTTCCCCGCTGCCCCAGATATCTTGGAGCATAAACGAGCCGCCCCTGCTGTATCCTGTCCTAATTTCTGGCCCACAGAATCTCTGAGCATAATAAAATGATTTAATATCATTATAATTTGGTGGTCTCTTATGCAACAATAGACAAATAAACTGGAACAATTTTCAGTTTTTAAATGAGCAAAATGATACGGTACTGTCAACCTTAGCATATAGTTGAGAAATTAAATGAAATAATATATGAAGTACCTGGCAGTGCTTGACATTTAAAAAGCATTTAATGAGTATAATTTCCTTCACCTCCTTCCAACTACAGCAGCTTTATCTGTCCACATGTCTTATATTTTACTAAAATTTTGTTCTTCTGTGGGCGGAGTTGAATCACATTTAACTTGTAAGCCCTGCATTACCTGTTATGTATATATTAAATGCTTGTAAAATATTTGTCGAATAAACAGATGAATAAACAAATATAGAGAGCACTGGATTGGGAGTCAGAAGCTTTAGCAATTAGCTCTGTGATCTTGATCAGTTCTTTCGGCCCTCTAGGGATTACTTTTCTTATGTTTAAAACGAGAAGGCTTACAGCAAAAGGGGGCATATTGTGGCCAACTGGGGAAGACCTGACAACTGTTTTCAAATTCTTAAAGAATTGTTATGGTGAAGAAGAACTGATTTCTCTGTTTGATGTTCGAGTGATATAGTCGGGGCCCTGGATGGAATGCGTAGGCACAAGACAGTGAAGAAACCATCTAAAGAGGCAGACTGTTCAAAGAGAGGGGTAGTGAGTTCCCTACCCCTAAAAGTATTTGTGTGGGAAACTGAATGTCATCTTGCTGCTCTGCTGCAGAGGGCTTGCAGGCATTGAACTAGGCAGAGTCCATCCTCTGTATTCTTAACTCCACTGCTTGGTGACTTCTTCCAGCTCCAAAGGTCTTCAAATATGCAACAGATCTTTTGACTCTCTGGTCTCTTCTGTGCTTGCTAGATCAGTGGAACTGGATTGGTTCGGGTGTAGCCCAGCTTATTTATTCTAGTGATGCCGGAGAGGGGCGCAGCAGTGGGGCAGTGGGGGAGGAGTATTGATCGGGGACTGAACTTTAAGTGCACTCTAGAGATGATTATACAGTCACAATTAATGCTCTGTAGGAACTCACCAGGAGAGCACTAAATGTTGAGAACTGGAAAAACCTCTGGAAAGTGTGGGTACAGAAACCCTGATTGGGGGTGGGGGAGGCTTCCAAGTCTGAAACGCAGGTTTGCAATTCTCATAGGAGCATCTGCATTTATCAAGGGAGAGTGAGTTACACTGCATTAACAAATGACCTCCAAAGGTTTTAGGATTAACACTATGAAAGTTTAATTCTCATTCCTCTAAAGTGTATCCCTCTTTTCAGAGCAGGAGCTCAGCTATCCACGCAGCTTTGGCTCTGTGGCTCCACTTTTTCGACATGATGCTCTGCCAGGGGAAGAAGGAAACATGTGACCTTGAGAGAGGAAGAGGGTGTTGAAGGATCCTGTACCAGCAGTGAGATGCTGTATGTCCCCAGAGGACACATGCACTTCTGCTGACAGCTCATTGACCCGAATTAGTGACATGGTGCTTCCGAACTCTCAGGGGCTAGGAAGGATAGTTCTTCTACGTGTCCAGAAGGACAGAAGCATCAGATATGTGTGAGCATTAATAGTCTCTACTGTTAGTATTGAGGAGGAAAGACAATGAGAAAGGAGAGAAAACCCACAAAGTACCTGAGAGGCTATGACAAAAGAAAAGTAAGAAATCTCGTTGAGTCTCAGTTGCTTGTCCCTTGAAGAAAGATGATCACATCTGCTGCTCTAAAGCTATCATGAAAACTACATAAGAAAAAGCACATGATAACTTTAAACCCCTTTGTCAACGGCAAGACATTTTTTAAAAAACAGAACATTGTTGTATGATGGGTAGCTGTATTACTAAGAAACTGTGAAATGCTAGATTTCGTGGGCTATGCGGGCCCATCTCTAGTGTAGCTTTCTCTCTGGTGCAACAGTGTCCAAGACAGTGGCAGAAACTAAACAGGACTGAGGATCTCAGGACCAGCCGGAAAGCCACCCACATGCGTAACCTGATTCAGAAAGATCGGAGAAGGTATTTGCTGTCTTCCAGATTTGGGGGGCCTGACGCTTTTACATGAACCCCAAAGGACCCACCAGATATGAAATTGGCAGCATGGCTGGAAATTTTCAAAATGCACAAGTCAATTGCAAGAAATGTAATGCTGTTTTTGGGAAAGAACAGGCTAAAAATAATCACGGTGTTCCTGGATGTGGCGCTATTTTGATGTTGGTCTTTGTGACCTGTCTTTGCCACCTCTGCTCATTTCCAACTGTTTTTTTTTTTTTTAATCTCTCCTTTCTCCTTCTATAACTGCAGCATTCAGATCTGTATCAGAAACATGCATGCTTTCCTTCATTGATGTGTGAATTCACATAGCATTTATTTACTCATTCATTTATTAAAGATTTATTTATTTATCCTTTCCTTTCTTTCTATGAAGGAATCCAGTTTTTTATCTAGAGTATAAACATTTATTGAGCACCTCCAGTTCTCTGGGCACTGTGTTAGGCACTATAGATTCTAAGGAGGAAAAGGCAAAACAAATCAGCCACAAAAATGTGTGCAATGTAGTGATGGATGCAGAAAAGCAAATACACAATTGCAAAAAAATAACACAGAGTGCAGTGGGAGTTCAGAGTTGGGAGTTGCTGCGAGAGTTCAACTAGCCTAAGAGTTGGTGGCTGAAAGAAGGCTTCCTGGAGGAAGTGGCCGTTGAATTAATTCCTAAAGGAGTTATTCAAGCGGGGGTGGGAAGGTCATCCTAGTAAGAGGAACAACATATGAAAAGGAAGTTGAATGCAGGTGAGCATGGCATGTTTGTAAATCTGCAGTTATGCTAGGGGGCTCTTTGTTGAACGTGTGCCTGGTGTTGCCTGTTTAATCACTACCTTACAAATTAACTGTAAAGGTGAAATGAGATGATTTAAATAAAGAGTCTAACAGAGTGCCTGATCTTCAGTAGGTACTAGAAAAAATATTATTTCTCAACTCTCATTTCTTTGCTGTTGCGTTTTTATCCCTTCTCAATTCCACAGTGCCTCACAGAAAGTAGCTGTTCAATAAAGTCACCTTGAATTTAACTCAATCCTTTGCCACCTAGTCCTGGTTTTAACTTCCTTTTCCACCTACGAAGACCCTACAGGCCAGAAACAGTGCAGGCTCCTCTGGAAGCCTTCCTGTTTTTCTCTGTTTGTGGAAATAACTCATGGTGTCTCCTCTGCTGTCCATTTCTCTGCCTCCTGGGAATCTCATGTAAATCCTGCAATTAGAGGCTCCCACCCCCTCCACTGGAGTTACATCTGCCTCCCTAGATACGCACCCATTTGATTGCGAAGAGGTAATCACGGGGGCTGCTTCAGCCCACAGCTTGGTGAAGACAGAAAAAAAAATTCTGAGTAAATTTGTGGTTTCCAAAGCAGGGATCCCCCTTTCTCATCACATCCCTGCTTCCTGTCTGCCTGCACATTTGGGCTCAAGGCACAGAATCTGATTCTTCATTTTTTTCCTCAAAAAACATATAAATTAGGCAAGAAATGGAAATATGCCTTTTTGGACAGCTGAAGATTGTAAGGCTCAGAGAGACGAAGCATTTGACTTGAGTCATGAGGCCGGCCAGCCGTGTTGTCTAGCACAGCCACTGGGTTCTGGGACTGCCAGGTCTAATGTCCTCCATAGGAGACAGCAAGAGAAAGTAGCAAAGGCTTTTTCCCTTGAGATTTTCTAATTTTGATTTGTGTGTAGGTGTGTGTATAGATACATATATTTTATTATCAAATTTATTATCAAATTGTATGTTCAAATTAACATTTTAAAATATTAGGAATACGTGCACAATGTAAAAAATGTATAAAATACAGGAAAGTATAGGAAGACCCTAAAATCACTCATTAATCACCCTCTAGAGATGCCTTTTGGTTCATATATAATGTACATATGTGTCTAAATAAAATTTTTACAAAATCAGGATTAGGATACACACGTGCACACATAGTTATTGTTTCACTTAATTTCCTACTGTAAATATTTCCCCAGGTCATTAAATATTCTTCAAAAACACAATTTGGTTTGATCCCTTTCATACTTGGGTCTATCTCACTGAATTATTTCCTTGCTGTTCAATTCGAGGAAATAAAGCAAACACAGTAAGACTAGCTTAAGACAGAGAAGCTCTTGCTCTAGCTCTAGTTTTGCCACTTAATAAGCCTCTCCCCTGTGTCTCTGCCTGCCCATCTGTGAAATAGGGATGGTAGCTACCCTTTTATCAGCCGCACAGCCTGGTTTGGAGGCCCAGGAAAAACCACAGCGATGGGTTTGTCCAGGAACGTGGGATCACCTGGTGCCGCTTTTCTTATCACGTTCGTCAGGATTCCCGTTGCTGTTTCTCATCAGGTCAAGCCCAGGAACCTCCCAGAAGGTGGGTTTTTACCTTTTCTCCAGGCAGTGCTCACATGGGCGGTAACAGTTTACAGGAAGCATCTCTGCTCCAATCATTCTACTGCATTGTCTGTCTTGATGAAAAATGACCAGTTATTATTTCCTACCTCTGGGTCTGGGAGGCCGGAAAGAAATCAGTAGCCACATAAAACAGCTGCTGTTATTGTAACAGCCTTTTCATTGATGGATTTAAGTGTGAGGTGTTCAGTATCGATTGTTAGCATCTGTCCTGGAGAGGCTGCTCTGCGGGGAAGCAGTGATAATGGGGGGGCCGGGCACCTCCAGGGGCTGTAGCATGCTGAGTGGTTTTCCTGAAGATGTGTGCCTCCAAAAGGTGTTTTCAAAGGCTTAACCCTGTAAAGCAGGTGCTGCTTTCTTACTGGATTGCTTTTTGATTTGAGAGACTTGAAATTTTCATTCTCAAGTTTATATGCAGTAGGTTCCTAATTCTTTATCTTTTAATATTTTGGGGACTTGTCAGCAATCAGGACTTAAAAGCAAAAAGTGAACCAATAATGAAGCTTCTGTTACGTCTTAAATGAGTCCTGTAAGGTAATAAAACACATTTTAACATTTCTTTCCCATTCCTTCCTCTATTCTTGTCTTTTATATTTTTTCTCTAGCTTCCATGCTTCCATTGTTCCTTCCCACTCTTTCTGCCTTCAGAAAACAGAAACACAAACTTAGTATCTACTACATTTAAAACGACAAAGTGTTGAACATCATGAGAAGTCATGACTATGATATAGTCTTTGCCTTCGGAGAAACCCACGAATGTAGAATTTACAGATATATATATGTTCTCATAAATTAAAGAGCAGAACAAATTGGAAAGAAGTCAGGGAAAGTAGTGAGTAATAGGTAGAGTGACAGGACCTTAATATGTTACAAATTAAAGAGACCTCAGAACATCATAAGTTGAGTCTTTCATCATCTCATTTATAGAGAAACTTGAGCCCAGAGAAGTAAAGAGTCTCATCCAAGGTCTCCTGATGACCTGGCCTGTGCTTTTGATTTACAATTCCTGATGTTTTTACACCTGAAAAGATTCAGATTTAAACCCTGCTACTTACTGGCTATCAATGTACCTAACCTCTTTGAACTCAGTTTTCTTATCCATAAAACAACCCCCTACGGGATGACTGTGGGCACGACGGTGGAATTATGCGCGCAGTGCATCTGACCTGGTAGCGTTTGGTACACACCCTCTTGTGCTGTCTCCCAGCCAGCATTCTCCTTTGGAAAGTTGCAGGCCTCACTGTAAATCACATACCCTCCAGCTGACAGTGTACGCCCTCCCTCCTGTGAACCCAGATGCATGGCGATACACTTTGGGAAGGTTGTTTGGGTGTTTGTCTGAAACGCTAATGATAGCTCATTTTGGCAGAAAAACAAACTCAATCCAGCAGGGTTCTTAGAATATTAGTCCTATTTGTTAACAAAAGAATCAATCCGTCAACAGGACCTACTGAGCAGGCACGTCATCCACAGAGCTGCGGAGGCACAGATGGGACAAGTACTACCCTCTCACAGGGAGCCCTGGAACCATAACTTCCTTCTCCAATGAAGAAGATACCCCAGAGCTTTCCAATACTCTTCCCTGCCTCTAGGCCCTGCCAGGCATAAATTTTTAAATCCTGCAACTCAGAAAGAGAAAATTATTTGCCCCATATTATACAGCAAGCTGGTTGTGAAAACTGGAGAAGAAATGTAACTTTCTAGAATCCAGTAAAAGCACTTTATTTCTCAATTACAAGAACTTTCTGTGCAAAGAGCTAGCCACCCTGGGCATTCAGTAAAGCTGACCACCTCCTCATTAAATTTCTTAGGGTAGCAAGAGGAACATCTGGTGTGTTTCTCAGTGGAGAAAACCAACCAACAAACAAAAACAACATCCCACTGATGAGTGGGTAAGAGAGTGCAATAGAAGCCGAGCCAGTGAAATAGATCGAGATACAGGAACCAGGAATTCAGAGACAGGGACTGAGGTGCAGACTGAGGCAGAGGAAACAAAATCAGAAACTGAAATTCAAAGAGAAGGAGAGAGGTGAAGAGGAAGTTGTTGAGACACGAACATGGCGGGGAGATACAAGTGGCACAGAAAGATTGTGAGAAAACAGAGCTAGATTCTGAGATCACATAAAAGAAACACATAGTGAGAGGGGAAAGAACTAGCAGAAACAAAGAGGAGGTACAGAAACCGAGAATGCGAGGCCAGCAATGGGGGAAACGTGTGGATCTTTTAGTTAGCGGCTAGCAGCCAGCAGTAGGGGGCATCAGAACTCCATGAATAGTAAAAGATGACAGAAGAGAGAGAGAGAGAGAGAGAGAGAGAGAGAGAGAAATAAGAGAGAGAAAAGGGATGAGAAATCTTCCTTGTAACTTCAAAATTAGAGAGAAGAGCGAGTGGCTATTCCTTGGGGTCCTGCATTTAGTGGTACAGTCAGTTCTCCCGGGCATCTTCCTGCTCCCTACTGACACTGAAGGCATGTTAAGTGGTTGTTTAAAATGATATTGAAACCTTTCTCAAAGAGAACGAGTCCAAGGGAAATGGCCTGCGCTTAAGCTAGCCGACTGACACTTAGGCACTCTGTTAAGCAGAACTCACTTAGTTGCAAATACCGTATCTCAGCGGAACTAACTTATCCAAATATCTTCCTTGACTTCACCTCGCCCAAAAGGAGCATTATTAATATTAGAGCAACCAGGATAGCTCATAACATGGAAGTGATGGAAAAGTGAATCATGGGAAGAAAGGACCAAAAGATTGATTCCGTAACACTGTTGTTTTGTTTGTTTTTGTCTTTTCTCTTCATCTTGCTGTGTCAGTCTTATTGTCCCAGCCTGCTCCATGCAGCGCCTATTTCACCTGGTGTCCCTTCCCCAATCTCTTACCAGAGATGAAGAAAAGAACTCACTTCCAATTTTGGTTAAAAAAAAATTCAGAGGAGGTTTTTGATTGGCTCAGCTTTGATCTCGTGCCCAGACTTTGGGCCAATCACTGTCATTAGGGGAGTGACATATTCTGATTGGCCCAACCTCAGGACACACCCAATCTTGTGCAGGTCTGGGGTGGGGTGGGGGAGGACACATGGGGTATAAGGATCTGTTGCTAGAAGGAGGAATTAGAATCCCTGAAGCCACACCAATTTGGGTCTGCTAAGTGCATCTTGAAGAAGTGAGTTGACTCTAAGCTCCTTTTTCTCTTCTGTCAAAAGGCATCAGTTATACTTGCCCCCTCCAGGAGTTGTTAGGGTGGTCTGATTGGAATACAGAACAAATCACAGCACTTCCTGCTAGCAGGTGTGTAGACAAGCAGTCGGATGAAATGAACCAAAGGTGAGAGCCAGGAGATTTGGGTGCTGGTTTTGACGGTGACATAAACCAGCAATATGTATTTGGGTAAGTTCCTAATCTCTCCAGACTTAAATATGCTCAACTGCAAAGTGGGGGGATTAGACTGGGTCAGTTATTTATTTATTTTTTTAAACTTCTCTGTGGTCACTAAGCCCTTTGAGAGACCGAGGAAAGACAGATGCATTTACTGCCCTCCTCAATGTCAGAAAGTTCGTGAGGCCCCTGCAAGTCTATCCACAGACACGAGGGTAAGAACTTCCCCATTAGATCATCTTCAAGGTGACATGCGGCTGTATTCAATTGGTTGAAAAGAAGGGCTGTGTTCTCAGTCTGCAAAGACAATGCTGTGTATCAGGCAGATGTACATCTCTCTTTGGTTGAAATCCCTTTCCCAGAAATATATGCATGTTTCTCGTTATCTCTTTCCTCGGGACCACTTCTCTTTTCTTCCCTTTTCTCCCTCCACCACCTCATGTTTCCTCCACTACAGGTAGTCGAGTGTGGGTGTGATTGAAGTTTCTTTTCCATCTGTGTTAGCGGCAGGAAGTGTTGCTATCAGGGAAATAGATGGGACATATATCATCTCTTATCTACACCTCCAAGAACGTAAATGATTTCTTTCCCCCAACCAAAATAAATCAAAGGAGAGGAATTTTAATTATAGTCACCAGGTGGTGAATTTAATATATCCACACGAGTCTCTGTGCTGGCAGTGTTGTCAGACGAGCTTGTCTCTCCAGGCAGGAGGATAATGGGATTGCGAGAATCTGGAGAGGAAGAACTCTGGGGATTATAAGAGCAGCTCCCTGGTGACAAGGAAACAGCCAGGCAAGACCTGTTAAATATAAAGGCCAGAGAAACACTGCCTGGTGTCAGGGTTGTCTCCACTCATACTCCGTCGTGAATACTTTCGCCAAGGGACCCTTGGTGTTTGCTCACATAGGCGCTGCCCACACAAGTCTGAGATGGATCCTACACGTGGATAATTTTCCCTTCATTAGTCAGTTTGGAGCAGAGGACAAAGCTCTAACTTGGGCTTTTGACAGATCTGGACTTATGTCCACTTTCATTGTTAATTGTCGAAGTTTTTCAATTATTGAATATTCATTGAATGCCTGGTACATGCTAGGCACTGTTCTAGATAGTGGGGACATATCAGCAAAAAAAAAAAAAATAGAGATTTAGAGCCAAGTTCAACATACGCTTAACCTGTGACCTAGCAACAATTCTACTCCTCTGTGACCTAGCAGCAATTCTACTCCTAACAATTTATCTAACAAAAATGAAAACATGTATTCATAGTGGTTTCATTTATAAAATAGCCCCAGCCTGGCAACAATCTGAATGTTCATCAACAGGTCAATACATCAGTTGTAGCATATTTATTATAATGGAATATTATTTAGTAACAAAAGGAAACAAGCAACTGATCTTCAGAAGAACATGAAAGAATCTTGAAAACATGATATTGAATGAAAGGAGCCAGGCACAAGAGAGTACATATTGTATGATTCCATTTTTATGAATTCTAGAAGAAGTAAGACTTATCTACAGTTACAGAAATCAGATCAATTTGTTGCATGGGATGGGGAATGGGTCACAGAGAACTTTTTGGAGGTAATAAAAATGTTCTGTATCTGATTGTAGTGATTTATTTTTTTTTAAGAAAAAACTTATCAAACTGCAGTAAAGTGAATAAATGCATAAAAATTTTATGTAAAGTGTCATTTGATAAAGCTGGAGAAAAGGGACAGATTTATTCCCAGTCCACATAAAGCTTATGTTTTAGTGTTAATAAAAAATAAACAAATTTAAAACTTACCTAATAGCATAGCAGGTAGCAATGGGTGGTAAGATTAAAAGTATAGTTTAAGGGTTTAATGAATCACGGGAGAAGCAGAGTTGCTTTTTCTTGTGGAATGATCTGAAAAGTCCTCTTAGATACGCTGAGATTTGAGAAAACTGGAATGAAGCGAAACTGTGAGCCATGTGGTATCTGAGACCCGTGGAGGAGCAGGTGCAAAAGCCCTGAGGCAGTGACATATTTGTCCTAATCAAAGAAGAGCAGGCGGGCTGGTATGACTGAGTAGAGTGGGCGAAGTGGAGAGGAATCAGTATGACTGCTTTACAAATGAAAACGAAGCTTTGAAAATTTAGGCAGCATATAAGGTCAAACATCTGGGTATTATAAGGTTCCTTAAATCTGTCTGGCTAGAAAAGTGTTACCCATCACGCAGCATTGTCTCTACCCACTCCTGATCCCCAGTTATCGTCCAAACCCTGAATAGAAGCAGCAGGAGAGAAGTCCACGGGATCAATAGGTGCAATGCCAGCCCGTGAATGTTGGAGAATGCTGGCGAATGTGACATGTTGGAGAACCCAGCAGCTCTTGAAGGTCTGAGTTCCGAGAAATTCTCCTGTCTGCAGCCAACTGCGGCAAGGGCAAGGGTTGGAGAAAAGAGATGTCCAGAGAGTTCTGAGCCTCCAACCCAGAGGCCAGGGAATTCCTGCAGCTGGCCAAAAGTAAGAAGTTGCTCGGCTCAGATTTGGAGCTTTCTGCTGCTTTTGTGGGGACACCATTAGGCAAATGAGCAGGTCTGAGAGAGGCCGATAAGGCGCAGGGAGAGAATGTGCGAGTCTTTCCAGAGAAGGTCCTTTGAAGCAGCCACAGAACAATAAAGCTGCCGGCCTGAGATAGGAAAGACTTTGAAAAATAACCAAATGAGGGCCTCTTCCCTAATTCCTCAGGGCTGGATTTTATCAGGAAGTCCACTCGTGCTTACAGAAAGCTGTCATCGCTCACGGTGGGACACAAATTCTTAGTGAGACTACAGTTGCCGCTCACGTCTAAATGTTCAGGGTCCTGTCTGAAGACCTGTTTCTCATTGCGAGGCCTGTCTGTCCTGTTCTCACAGCTTCTTAGTCTCCTAAGCATCTGGACCATCTGAAAATCATGTCTGCCAAGGAGCGTTCCTTTATCCCAGAAGGATTAAGCTTTGAATAATCCCTTGGGGAGCCAGCATTGGCTGTGCCTGTCTCCCTCATGCCAGTCTCAACAAGGATGCACCAAGGGGACGTGATCACCGCCACCCTGCCCCGCAGGATTAATGGTTGGAAACCTCAGTGCAAAGACTCCTCAAATTTTCTTATCTTTCTGAGCTCTTGTTTTCTTTTTCTTGGGCAGTGGAAAGAACATTGGCCTCAGAACCAGAAAACTCAAGTTCCAATCCTGGCTATTTCTTTTATGTTAATTTTATCTAAGTAATGACTTTTAATTGATATTTAGTTCTCTTATTCCTGGAACAGAGATTACAACCTTAATTCACAGGGCCATAGAAGGACCAATTTCAGTAATAGTTTTAAGGTGCTCCAAATGGTGTCTGATACATACTTGTAGCCTTGGACCTATTGGGCTTCTTTTATTTCTCACCCTTGCTGGGCCCTCTCTGGCTGCAAGCCTTCCCTGCTCCTGTACTGTTTCTTCCTGTTCCTCACGCCCCAGCACACCCCTTCATCTGGTTCTCATTGACTCATTTCCCCCATATAAATTTAGACATCATTTCCCTCGGGGAAATCTTGCTTGATCGTCTCCCTTGCTAGTGCTCCGAAAGCACTCTGTTCTTCCCATTACAGCTTTTATTAAAGTGATAATTGACTTGGCCATCTCCTGCATGAGGTGCAATCCGTGATCGCAGGGGCTCTATCTGTTGTAACTGACGTCGAAGTTACTTTTTTTTCAAGTTTATAAAACTTCTCCATGCTTCGTCTGCTTTGTCAACCTTTGACTCTCCTAATTGAATCATTGACATCCCTGTGAGGTAAGTGGTATTAATCAGGTTATACAAATAAAGACTTGATGTTCCAAGAGGTTAAGAAACTTACTCAAATGGTAGGAGCAATTAGATAATGCCTGCAGTTTGATTCCAATTCTGCCTAATTCCAAATAACAAAAACTAAACATTAATTTAAAACTTTTTATGTTTATTTATTTCTTTCAATAGATTTAGGGGGTACAAAAGTTTTTTTTTGTTTTTTTTTTTTAACATGGATGCATTGTACAGTGGTCTGGGCTTTTAGTGTATCCATCACCTAAATAGCATATATTATACCCAATAGGTAATTTTTCATCCCTTCACCCACCTCCCACCCTTCCTCTTTTGAATCACTAATGGTCCTTATGACATGTTCATGGTCTGTGTGACCGTGCATACCCACAGCTTAGCTCCCTCTTATAAGTGAGAACATGCATTATTTGTTTTTACCATTCCTGAGATACTTCACTTAGGATAATGACCTCCGGTTCCATCCAAGTTGCTGCAAAAGACATTCATTGATTCTTTTTTATGGCTTAGTAGCATTCCATGGTATATTAAAAACTTAAGTGCCACAGAATGTACTAAGTGTTTACACTGCATCCATATAATATGGGTATTAGCAAAATCTGCATTTTACAGATGTGGCTATAACTACTCATCAAGGTTAAAGAACTGACACAAGGACAAATGGAGAATAAGTGGTGGATTCAACTCAGTTCTGTCAGACTCTGGAGGCCACGTTCCTCACTAGAGGACTTATGTTGTCTCACACACTCTTTCAAAGTCTCAGTAAGTTTCACTGCACCAAAAAGTTCTTTCTATGCTCCAGCCATGATTTTTCTGCTTTAATTATTAAAGAAATTCATTTTCTCTTATGCCATTCTCTGTAGATACATCATTCCCATAAACAAAATCAATGACACTTTAATGTGGTTGCCAAGACATTTGAAGGTTTTGCTAAGAATTCCATAAAGTGGAAAATTTCTGGCTAATGAGTGAATAACAGAGAATGGACCCACTGTCTCTGTCGAAAGGTTAACTCTCAAATTTTATGATGATCTTATATTCAGAGAAGAGGATGACCAAGGATAATGAAGAGTGTTTTAACTCTTATATCTGAAGAAATTTTGAAGGATTTAGAGTTAACTAAGAGAACAAAACTGGTTTTGTTTGTTTGTGTTTATTCTTGTGTGAAACTGTGAGTATAGTGATATGAGAGAAATTAGTCATGATAGTTGTCTTCAAATATCGGAAACTGATAAGTGGGAGAAATGAGGATTCAAGTCTTTTCTTAATCAAAGGAAATACTTTAAATTGATTTGAGCACCTACTCCACAATGGGCTGGGATTGCCTTCTGAAGTCATGATCGTCCTATGTCTAGAAATACTCAAGCAGAAGTTACCCGAGGTACTACAGAAGAGATTTCTCCATAAATAGGGTAATCATGTATTGCCCAAACTGGAATCCATTTGAGACAAGAGAAGGAGAGCATGTAAATAATTTTTTGAGGATAGTAGACATGCCAAGGGACTTAGGGTCGCCCTATAACACACACTTTTCTCAGGTTCCTTCTAATTCTAAGATTCTATTATGAATCTAAGTTAGTAACTTCTAATGATACTGTGTATAATAAATTTTGAGTGATTGTCTAGAAAGAAATGAGAGATGACCTGTTCTCAAAAGCCTCATGAACCCTTAGACATATTTTCTTGACCAGTCTGTTGGCAGTTTGGCTGGAGGGTGTCTTATGAGCTCACTTGCATGTCTGGCAATTCTGTGGGGCTATTGGCCCAGGCACCTCAGTTTTGCAGGAAACCTGTCCGCTTGGCTAGTGCAGGCTTCCACACGTGGTGATTGTGTGTTAAGAAATTGTAAAAGGAAGCTGCAAGCTTTCTTGAGGGAGTCCTTAGAAATCACACTACATCTAGTCTATTGGTCCTAGCATGTCACAAGGCTAGTCCATATTTAAAGAGGTTCAACATTTGAGAGTGTAGAGAAATAGACTCCATCTCCTGATAGGAGATGGGCACTGTCACATTGCAAAGCTAAATGCATAAAAGGATGAAAGAAATTTGTAGCTATATTTTTCAATCAACAACACTTGGAAAGAGGTATTTTTTAGCGTCTTCTTTAAATTCTTGTTGACCTTGTACCAATAAAAATAATGATCACTTATGCTATACTAAAGCAGGCTTTTTAAAAAGTACTTCTTCATTTCTCCCTCCCCCTAAAACCTGGAACCCGTCATTGTACTCTATGCTTCTATGAGTTTGACTATTTTAAATTTCTCCTATCAGTGGTCTCTTATAGTATTTGTGTTTATGTATCTGATTTATTTTACTTAACATCATGTTTTCCAGTTTAATTCATGTTGTTGAAAATGGCAGTATTTTACTCTTTTTTAAGGCTGAAAAATATTCCATTGTATGTATATGCCATATTTTCTTTATTTATTCATCATTTGTCAATGAATATTTAGGCAGCTTCCATGTCTTGGCTATTGTGAATAATGCTACAGTGATTTCAATTTCATTGAGTATATATTCAGAAGTGG
This sequence comes from Propithecus coquereli, assembly GCF_000956105.1. Classification (NCBI taxonomy): domain Eukaryota; kingdom Metazoa; phylum Chordata; class Mammalia; order Primates; family Indriidae; genus Propithecus; species Propithecus coquereli. The sequence goes on along the minus strand of NW_012155173.1, from coordinate 6,278,108 downwards.
GGTAGCTGTATCATGTAATAGTTTTATTTTTAATTTTTTGAGGGCATTCCATACTATTTTCCATAGTGACTGTACCAATTTATATTTCTACCAATAATGTATACTACAAGGGTTCCAATTTCTCCACATTCTCACCAATACTTTCTATCTTTTGTCATCTTGGTAAACCCATTCTAACAGGTATTCAGTGATATTTCATTGTGATTTTGATTTGCATTTCTCTAATGATTAATGATGTTGAGCACATATTCATAAACCTGTTGGAAATTTGTATGTCTTCTTTGGAGAAATGTCTACTTGTTTTCTTTGCCCGTTTTTAAAATCAGATTATTATTATTATTATTTGCTATTGAGTTGGAATTCCTTATATATTTTGAATATTAACCCAATATGGGATGTATGGTTTGCAGATATTTTATCCCATTCTGTAAGTTGCCTTTTAGATTTATTGGTTGTTTCCTATACTGTGCAGTAGCTTTTCAGTATGATGCAATTACATTTGTCTAGTTTTGCTTTTTTGTGTGAGTGTTTTGGTGTCTTGGTGTCATATGCAAGAAATCATTACCAAAGCCAATGCCAAAAAGGTTTTTAACTATATTTTTTTTTCCTAGGAGTTTTATGGCTCAAGGTCTTAGATTTATGTCTTTGATCGATTTTTAGTTGATTTTTGTGCGTGGCATTGGATAAGGATCCCATTTCATTTGTTCTTCCGCATGTGGGTATTCAACTTTCCCAACATCATTATTAAATAGACTATCCTTTCCACACTATATTCTTGGCACCCTTGTCAAAGATCAGTTAACTGTATATGTATGGGTTTATTTCTAGGCTTTCTATTCTTTTCCATTGGTCTATATATTTTTATGCCATACCATTTTGATTACTGTAGCTTTGTAATATATTTTGAAGTTAATAAATATGATGCCTCCAGCTTTGCTTTTCTTGCTTAAAATTGTTTTGGCTATTTGGAGGTTTTTTTTTTTCTTTTTCAGTTCCATATCAATTTCAGAACTGTTTCTTCTATGTTTATAAAAAATGCCATTAGGATTTTGATAGGGATTGCATTGAATCTGTAGATTGCTTGGGTAGTATGGACATTTTAACAATATTAACTGATGCATGATTTTTCCAGTTTCCAAAGTTCTTTAATATCCAATTAATTTCTCTTTGATTTCCATAGCACTATCTTCTACTAAGTGACTTAAGGAAAGTTGTTGCATACATTTGAGTTCCAGGTTCCTCACTTATAAAATGGAGAATATTCTTTCCCCAACTATGCGTTTGGGTTGTTGAAAATCTAGTGAGGTAGTCTAGGAATGATTATCAGTTGTCAATATTATTACATTTTAGTGACTTTTTTACATCAAGCATCAAAGAAAGGAGTCCTTGGCGATCACATTTCCTGAACACCAAATCCTTACAAAGGACTTACGAACTACTTCAATGTATAAGTCTTGGATATAGTTTGGATTTTGAAATTCTAGATTTTTGGAATATTGCATTTGTCTATTCGACAAAAAACTGATAGCTGAAGTTAAGATTGTCACCAAAAAATCTAGTTGGTTTCATTACTGTGCTGGGAAGAAAGGCTCCACTCAATTCTGTGTCAACCAAAACCAGACAGTATGAGAATACTGAGATAATGTTTAAACCTTACAACATGCCCCCATGGTTTGTCTACTCACTCACTTTCTATTCTTTAGACTAAGATCCCTTAAGGCATTTTTATGTTCTCTCAGGGAAAATGTTTCAGCGACAGCAAGGAATGACGGAGGAGAATTACCATTTATCCTACCCCTCCTCTGTCCCCAACATGATACCTACGACAGCTCACTAAATCTTCTCAGGTAAAGCGTTTTGGATGAGCACACTTAAGCCTGCTGCCACTTGCTGAAAGGCTAAGCTAGTGTTAGATCACAGATTCAAACTTAAGTCTTCCAACACCAAAGCCCTATCTTCCCAGTCTACAATGCTACTTTTCCAAAAAGCGAGAGCCTTCAAGGTATTACCCTCTTGTAGGAAAGAATCCTGGGAGACTCAGTATGAGATGATCACTGTGAGGAGAAGGAATCATACCCCTTTGGGATCTGTGGGGAAAACAATCCAGTCTGAGCTACAGAAGCTGACTCGGGAGCAGGAAAGATAATGTTATAATAAAAGGTCCCTCCCATTCCTTAGAGCAGCCTCTGGTCAATAATCCAGTGGCTACACAGTATCTGCAACTTCCTCTTTCTTCTCTCTGCATCTAAAGAAGCAGAAGAGAGAAATATTTTTGAACAGAGAGCTTTTCTAGTCCTATAGGCAACAAGCATATTTCACTTCTTAAAAGCTGCCGACAAGCAGCGAGATTCATTTCAGCGCCGGCATACCATAAATTTATTTGCTTGTTAATGCAGCTTCCCTGGTTCATGCTTTTGCTAACTAGAAACATCAAAATGTCAATCTGTCCTCGGGGGTGTATCAGCCTCATGATCTGAACTTGGTAACAAGATTAGAGGGTACGGACTGCTGAAGAGCACTAGTATCAGAGAATCCTACAGCGATAGAACGAGAGTTGTAGATCATAGACTAACACTGTTAGTGGAGGATGGAATTTTAGGGTTTATTTTGTCTTGTTTTGCTTTTTTTTTTTTTGAACGGCTCCATAACCTTAGCTTCCTTTTATATTATTGATATTGAGGGATGGATGGATTCAATGTCTGGTATTATGTGAACATAATGAGCATCCTAGCCCACTGGCAGACAGAAAGAGGAGTGACTGGTAGAGTGGCATAATTCAATCTGGCGTTGAGAGTCTCTAGGTGCAAAAACAAAGATGTAAATATCTACACGATTCTACTATTCTCACTGCAACAAGGTTATTGTTTATTTGTATGTTTCAGTGTATGTTTGCCTGTCTCTTCCTTATTTTGGCAGAAGGCCCTTACTTTACCTTTGGAGAATGAACACTCTTCAATCCCCGGCCAATGTCTTGGGGGCCTGATCCAACCTCCGGTCCCCAGCCTAACATTGGCTTATTCCATGTTCCCGGCCGTGGTTTACGAATAAGCGTGCCACCCCAGCCAGCCAAGTGAAAGGGAACAAAGGACTTTGCCAAAACGTGTACAAAAAGGGGCTTTCTTTTCCCTAGAGTTAATGACCTAGTGAGATCGTAGCCTCATATGGTAGTGACTGAGCTTCTGGCCATCTTGTAATCAGATCCTAACCAAGAATGATGCTATCAGAGAGAAAAACAGAACCAGGACGCTGAGAGACAAAAGCACGATGAGATGAAGATAGGAGTACCCCACGTTCCTCAGACTCCAGCAGTGAGGCAAGGCAGCATGGCTGGTTCAGGCCAATGCACTGTGAGTAGAAACCCTTCAAGGAGTTGATGAGTTGCACATCTAAAAAAGGAGGTGGGTAAAAGTTAAACCTGCAATTACCGTATGACCCAGTCATTCAAATCCTATTACTAAAGAGAGATGAAAGCTTATGTCCATACAAAGGCTTCTAGGCAAATATTCATAGCACCTTTGATCCATAACAGCCAAAAACTAGAAAGAAATGTTTATCAGGAGATGAATGGATTAAAAATGCTTTTTAAAAATAAAATGGAATACTACTCAGCAATTTAAAGGAATAAATTATTGATACACACAATGAGGGTGAATCTTAAAATAATTGTTCTGAGTAATAAAACAGACAAAAAGAACGTATAACCTATGATTCCATTTATAAAACTTTCTGGAAAATGCAAGTTGATCAATAGTAACAGAAAGCAGTTCAATGGCTGCCTGAGGACAGACAGAGGTAAGGATAAGGGTTGAGTTAGGGAGGGACTACAAAGCGATATTAAACTTTTGGGGGTGATGGAAATGGTTACTTTTTTTAGTGTGGTGATGGTGATTGTGGGGATGCATATGCCAAAATGTATCAAATTATATAATTTAAATGTGTGTAGTTTGTTGCATGTCAATTATGCCTCAATAATGCTGTTAAAAATAAGGGAAGTAGAGCCTGGTCAGCCTGGGTCCCCAAGTAGAGCAGAGGGCCCCTCCCACCAGGAGCCGACCCATACTGGATGTTAATATTGACAGAATAATGTCGCATAACAAATCATCCCAAAATTCAGTTGTTTAGACATTCCCACTTATTGTCATATTTATTGGTTGGTAGACTGGATGCAATTTACTGGGCTGGGCTGGACTCCAGGAAATAGGCTGCAGGTCAAGTTTAGATCTGTTCCAGGTGTTTCTTATTCTTCAAGGAGTAGCAACCCAGGAAATGAGCTCTGCCCTATGTATCCCATTCTGGGTCCAGGTGGACGGGCAGTAGCTACCTTGGCCATGTTATTTTCATGTTGCGTCACAGTAGCGTGGGAGCCCAAACCAAACTGGATAAGCATGTGTATGGCTTCTGCTCATGGGATGCCTGCCAATGTTTGGTTGGCCAAAGCAGTGATTAAGTCCAGCTTTAATGGGATGGAGAACAGACTCAATCATAGTGTAGGGGAAGGGAAGTGACATTTGTTGAACAATTATTTAAACTACAACAGATATGTACCATAATCCAAAAAGCAAATCTTTGAATGTTAGATATTTAGAGCCTCTTTATTATAACTGAGATAACTGAGATATTAAGATGTCTCAAATATTTGTGATATTTGGGGGTTCTTTATTACAACA
>NW_012155173.1:6261414-6273086 GCF_000956105.1 Propithecus coquereli | reverse complement strand
TCTTTTATTGAGAGAACTAAAGGTCAGTGTCTGAAGAAAAAGACAATTAAGAAGCAAAACTAGATCTGTCAAAACCAAGACCTATTCTCCTACCAATTTACCATGTTTTTGCTGCAGAGACAATCAACAAAACATGGCACCAGGGGCATTTATGATATTTCTCTCTGTCTCTAGACGAAGCTGCAGCTAATTTCTTTCTGCAAGATCAACATCTATTCTGTATTTTTTAACACTCTCTTACAATCTCCCTGGATTGATGTTGTCAGTGTTTAATTACCCTTAGACTTGAAAATCATTCTTCAGTTTGTACAATGTGGTTCACATTAAGAAAGTGGTAGTTGTGCCACTCAGAAGTGCATCTTGGAATCGCTGATCTTCCATTTAGAGACACTGAGATCTTTGGAAAACCGTGTAAAGATTCAGTGCCTCAGTTTCTTTCTTTACGAAGTGAGAAAACAGCGTATCTCCTGTTTACCTGATTTGACAGTTAAATATGCTGAACTGAAAACAGTTTGTAAACTATAAAGTGCTCTGAAATGTTACGTAGGCTTAGTGTTATCATCATAATTAAAATTACTAGTAATGATTCAGAGGGACTAATCTCTTGTCAGTAGGACTGTTGTAGTGGTTGTAACAGGTGGAGGTAGGGAAATTTATGGCTAGAGGTGCCAAATGGCTCTAATTTAGACTATATAGACAAAAACTGTCTATGTCTTCGTATAAGACAGTAACTACTGCTACATCTAGAAGACTCTATACTGCATCTATCCCTAAGGTCTCTAATTACCCAGGGCTTTCTCCAGCAATCTGTAGCCCACTCCACAACCATCAAAAGATCTCCTAACACTGGCTGTGAGGCTTTTTTTCTTTCCTCTAAGAAGTCTTTATTAACTTCTCTGCCTCTGCTGGGTCCTGGAGGCCAGGTAGGTGATTAATGGCCCCTGAATTATGATCCAACCAAAAAAAGCTGTTGGTGGAAATTTATACTCAGTGTGGTAAGCTAGAATTCTTTCAACCCAGGTACTCGACATTCATTGCACACTTTAATTGTGGAGAGTAGTAGTTAATGAGAGCACAGGGGATGAGGGTGAGTAGGATCAGGGAATCTGGGCTGGAGGCCAGTGCTCTCAGCGACGAAGTTACATCTGGGATGGATGAATCACGGAGTGGACAAACTGCAGCATTGGAACAGGGTTTTCATCATCAGTATATTTTATCAAGAGGGAAGCTAGGGCACACAGAGCAAAATGAGTGAAGATGGTGATGATGATGATGATGATGATGATAACAGCTCCCTTTTATTTTAGCACCATCTCTAAACCAGGCTCTAGGCAGCACCGAAGCTAATCTCAAAAACAATATTGTAAAGTTAGATATTATCATTGATATTTTACAGATGAGAAAAACTGAAGCTTAAAAGGATCCACTGACTTGTCCACGATCACCCAGAAAGTCTTGCTTCTGGGATTGCAAACAGGGTCTGCTTGAACTTCAAAATCCTTACTCCTTCCAATATATCATTGGCATCGCTTTTACCACTGCTTTTTGCTGCTACCACCAACAAAGAGTTAACTGTATACCAGGCACCCACTGTGTATACATTTTCTCATGGTTATCCCTGTTTACCAACGAGGAAGTTGAGATTCTGGGTGGGTAATATTTCCAAAGCCCCATGGCAATCAGGAGGCAGAACTGGAATTCAAAGCCACGTCTTTCTGACTCCAGGGATAATTATCTTAGCCATTACCATACCTGGCTGCTGCCACAAGTAACCAACCCTGTCAACATAATACACAATGCTATGGTTTAAAGCCTTTTTTTAAAGATACACAAGGCCATTGATACGCTAGCTGATTTGGTCAGAAAAGCTAGTCGGTTTGAACACAGTAGGATGCGATGAGATGGAGCAATAGGAGAAGGATGAAAAAAGGTGTGCATTTTTCTGTTACCACTGCATCATATGCTCAATCCGATGGCATGAAGGACACCCTATTTTGGTAACTGACCTTGACATTTGTTAATCCATTGAATCAGCGGGGATAGAAGTTAAAAAGTCAGCCACTTCCTACACTAAAAGAATCTTGGTGCTTAATGAAAACACATTGTCTTTTTAGCTGATTGGGAAATTGGATGAGCCAGGCTGCCAAGATGCATGCAAACCTCTGAGCCCCAGTAAGTGTCCCTAAGTAAATAAATTACAAAAATAAAGTATCTCTTTTACTTGCATATAAAAGCAAGCAAATGAAAGCCTATTGCATAATTACTGCAAAGGGCAACCAGACATTCCTATTTGCAATTTTATATTTCAATAAAGTTTTATTGATTTTCATTTGCAAATGAATTTGCTGCTTATGAAAAGAAAAAGACTCGTTGCTCTGACTGTGCCAGGTGGATGGGAGGAGCTTCCACTCCCAACACTGGCCTTTTTGCTGACCAGAAGACCTCTGAGCTTGTCTTCTTGTCTTCCCTTTCCCAGCGCCTCTGCCTGGCTCTTAATGTATTTATACTTTTTTATTTCCTCTCTAATTGTTGAATTGCCATCTTTTGTAAATAGGAAATAGAAATGTACAAGCGTTTACCCATTCAATAAATATTTGTTGAATACCGACTATGTGCCAGAAGCTGTTCTAAATACAAGAGATACAGCAATAACCATACAGACAAGGATCCTTGCCTTTGCAAATCCTTGTAAAATTTGTGTTTGTTCGGGGTAGGCATTTGGGTAGGGAGAGGGAAAGTAGCGTTAAAATATCCCATGAGAGTGGGAAAAACATGCCTCAAGGTCCTCCCGTGGGAGTGATCTTACAGCGCTCGTGGACCAGGGAGGATGTGTGGCTGAGGTGGAGTGGGCAAGAGAAGTGTGCTGGGAGCTGGGTCTAGAAGGGCAGCAGGAGCCAGAGACCAGGGGGACTTTGCAAGCTAGAGCTGGTGTAAAAGAGACAGCATGTAGCAATGATAACACAAGCAAAAACAAACAAATAAAAACAAAAACAAAAACAAAACCCACTAAACAAAAAGACAAAAAGCTAAAGATGTGTGAAGTATTTCTTTGTCAGGGCAGAATAAAATTCCTCTGGAAAGGTGTACAGGTACCAGCTAGATTTCAAAATTCTTATCGTTTTTCCATATGCTGTCTATTCTCCAAGATCTGTGGCTTGTCATGGGAATAGTGGCAATTGATGCAACCCGGGATTCTCGAAGGCTCAGATTCTATCTTGACCCAGCCAGTGCTCATGAAAGCACTAAGAAAAGTATATTTTCACAGAGAACAGAGAGGGAAGACAGTGCACTCGTTGGTGTTCTTTACTAAAAACTCCAGAGTGATTCCATAGTGAGCTAAGCTGGGCCACGTGGGTGGGTACTTTTGCCCATCCCAATGTATCAATTCTGTGATGAGAAAAGGCAAGTCCAAGGAGAAACTCAAAAAAGGATATATCAGAGATAAAGGATTTTCTCCCTAAGGCTAAGAGTTTAGCTCATCTAATTTGTCAACATGGGATTTCCTTGATTCTGCCTAGTTTCAAGTTTGATAAGTGTTGGCAAATTTTAACTATAGCATTTTTACAGAAAGACAATACAAAAAACTTTAAGGAAGAACAAATAGGGTAGGTTAGAGAGAGAGAGAGAGAGAGAGAGAGAGAATTTGCTCCCAGGATTGCAGACAAAGATGCTCACCCCAGGCCTCCAAGGTTGAAGTTAATAACCTTGAAAGCAGTTCAAGATCTGTCTTATACCTTGAGCTAACTTTTCTTTTTGTGACTCTTGGGCCTTGTAGGTTTTGGTCAAATCAGAAGACCACAGAAATCTCAAAGGTAGATAGTCAAATTCATGTTATTAAAGTAAGTGGGAACTTGTGCAAATCATTAGAAAAATTAAAGATAAAGAATCTTATTTCCACCCTAAGTTTTTAGCTTAATCCATTATAAAAAAAAATAAAATAAAATAACTTGCCTTAGTATCACTAAAAATGAGAGCAAGTAAAATCTCTTTAGAAGTCGTATTGTTAGTTAAATTACTAATTACTAATTACTGAAATGGGAGAAGAGGCATTTGCAACCAGTCCCATTTTATGGAATGCTGGAAGCGACATCAAATGATAATTTCATTGAGTCCTTGCCTCCAATTTATAGGTGACTACATATGTGACCATATAAAAAGTGAACTAAAACCCAACTGCTGCAGATTCTGTGGCCAGGGTTGTTTCAACACCCCTCCTTCTAAGGAAGGATAGGACAGAAGGCATGAAGCATAGCGTTTGGAGTCTTTCCAAATGGTTAGGAGCATGGTCCAAGCTACCTCAATATGGAACTGCTTACCTGGTGATAAATGTTGTCACTAGTGCTCCTGGCACTTACTGTCTGGTGCTTATGAAGAGGGACAGTGATTTATGGCTGTGTTACGTGTGTGGACTGGGCAGAGGAAGAAGAATGTCTAATGCAAGGCCTGAAGATTGGCCTTTTTTTTGGCTGTGGCCAATAACAACTATTTCTTTATTCTATAGTCACCATCAGATTTCCTTCTGACTCCATTCTACTATTTGTTGATTGCCCTCCTCTGTCTGTCTGTCTGTCTGTCTCTTTCTTTCCATTTTTCTCTGATCAGCTCCCAAAGGTTCAACCTAGTCAGCCTAGCTGGACTTGTGTCAAAGGGAAGATAAAGAGAGAAGAAGGGAAGGGAACATTATTTAAGTATTTCTAATGTACAAAGCACTGGGATAAATACTTTCATGCTGGTTTTTCCATTTAAGGTGCACCATCATGCTGAGAAGGGTAATCTGCCCCCACTTACAAATGAGAAAACTTGCCCAGAGTTCACAGAGTTGGTAGGTAATAAAGCTGGAATTCAAACTCAGATCCGTCTGACTCCCAAAGTGTGTTCTTTCCATGTGTCTTCATTTATATCACTCTTCCCCATCTGTCTAATAGATCCTCTTGCTCCTTGTCCTGGATATATACAACAGCACATTCATTAATGAACACTGAGCTTCCATTATGTGCTAGAAATTGAAAAATCAAAAATATATAAAACAGAGTATCCACACTCAAGCAGCTCCCAGCTGGTGCATGCGTAGCGCTTGGGGCTTAGGCTGATAAAGAATGTACAGTAGTACGTACATCTTAAGATAGAATGTTTATGTATTCATACATTCATTCTCTCAGCAAATGTTTATGAAATACCTATTCTGTGCCAGTCATCATTTGGTCCAGTGTTTGTTAATACTGGCTGCATATTACAATTATCTGGAGTACTTTTTAAGAAATATTGATCCCTGGCCTATCCAAATAATTCTATGTAATTGGTATGGGTGAGGTCCTGGCATCAGTATATTTTAAAAGCCCCCTATTGATTGGTAATTTGCAGCTGGAGTTGGGAAACACTCTCCAGGTTCTAGGGATGTATCAGTGGTCAAAAAGGAGAAAGAACACTCAGGTTATTCAGAGGATATGTGCCCCCTTATACAGATGGAGGATGTGGTAGATGAAGAGAGAGAAAGGGAGCTGAAGTTGAAAGGCTGCTTTGCATATCAGTTAACTTAAGCAATTTGGATGATTTGAAGCAGGGAAATGACTGGAAGATGTACCTTCACATTCTACCTTTCTGTGATCTGGACCAAGGGGAGGAATTTCCTGTCTTAAGAGTTTTTATCAGACTAACTGGTGCAGGGCTTTACTCTGTGTTGCACTGGAAGCTGCGGGTACAGAAATGGATAAGAAAATTTCCTGTCCTCCAGGAACTTCTAGTCCAGGGTGTGTGATGGGGGAGGGAATGCTGCACAGGACCAGTTCTAGTGCAGCATGAATAACTGAATTAGAGGGGACGTAGGGTGCCATCAGAATATTTCACTTGCTCTGATTAGGAGCATGTTACTGGACACTTCCTGGGTGCCATGTTTGCAGAGTCTCTACAGGTGAGTGGTGATTGAATAGGAAGAGAAGTGGAGAAAGGACCACATAAGCAGAGGGAACAGCATTTGCAAAATGAAGATGAAGAAGAAATGTTTCCTGACCCAAGTTCTTTCAGGAGTTCAATCTGTCTTGAACATAAACCTGAGAAGGGAGAAATTTAGAGGTTCGTGGTCGGAAAGGGATCAGGGCATAACAGGCATTGTAGGTCGTATCAAAGAGGATCTTAATTTGAAAGCAATGTTTTGAAGGAGTAAAGGAGGAAGTGACATGGTCAGATTTGCACTAAAACGTTTCCTCTGTTTGCTCTGTGGATAAGGATGGTTGAGCATGTAAGGTGGGAGGCTAGCTCATGGTAGTGACAGCATTGATAAGAAAATGGAAAACCTCATCATGTAGAGTGTGGGAGTGGAGGGGTTGCTTTGGAGGGGTCGTTGCTTTCTAGAGCCTGGTCTCTCAGGTTTGTGGCTCCAGAAACTCTACTTTAACTCACCAAAATATAATGGGGTTCTGGAGGAAAAATGGTGCAGCAAATGACTATGAGATAAGAAATAAGAAGATGTGGGCTTCTGCCCTGCCTTCCCCATTTTCTAATTGTGCCCTTGGGTGCATGTCATGCTATCTTGCTGACCTTTTGTGTCCTCATCTGTAAAGTGGAACTGTGATAGCTGCATTCATTTCCTTAGAGTTTTTGGAAGGATTAAATGAACTGCACCACATAGAAGCAATTTTTAAACTCTGGAGAACTTTGCAATTGAGCATCATATTCGGGATTCTCTGAACCAGTCTCAGACCATAAGTAGCAACTACATGGGCCACACAGAGGGTCAGGGGTCTGGCAGATTCCATTTCTGGGAGAGAGTTAAGAATTCCTTATATGGGCTTTTACCGTACTATCAAATCCAATCTCAAAATATCCTCATATCCTACATGTTTGCCTCTCCTCAATTTGCAGCCACATCAGTTTCTGATTAGAGTTACAGTTTGAGTGGGGAAGTGACTTTGGAAAAGACGTGAGTGTTGTCAGCAGATGGAGGCGAGGATGGAAGGAGAGGGAGGGAGCCTGCTGTAACACCTGTTCTGGTTGGGATTCTGAATGAATATGAAAGGTAAGCAGAAACCCAATTAGTAACCCCTGAACTCACTCCATGTTATCTCTGCAAACACACATCCTCTTCCATCTTATGCTTCCAAAGGATAGCAGGCTTCCTGACAAGCTATTGCAAGGAAGGATGTAGACCCAGAGGAAACAGAGAATGAAGTAACCCATGGCCTTTTATGCCTCCTCCAACAACTCTAATTCAGTGTTTTCTGTGCGGATTAGGCAGTTTCTACCTCTGAGAACATAAAAGGAGATAATTATTCCCACTATGTTCACAGTCTTTTTTTTTTTTTTTATTAAGTACCTACTATGAGCCACACAGATGTTTTCTTTCAAAGTTTTATTAAGTGCCAATATTATTTTTCTCATTTTGCAGATAAGAAAACAGAAGTGCAGACAGGTGAAGTAGCTACCCAGCTACTGAGTAAGGGATCAAAGACTTCTCATGTCTTAACACATTCAGTTCTCAAACAATAATGTGAGAATTGTTTCCACTGTTGATTACATTGCTGTTTTGCTTAGCATACCTGTTTCCCTCTCTGCAGTCCTCTCCCTGTGGGAGGAGATACTTATTGATTACTAAAGGCCAACGTGGTGATGCAGAAGGTGGGGGGAAGTGACAGTTGTCACTCTTGTGTAGAAGCCTTAAGATTTTGAGTCTGCTGTGTCATATCTCATTTTTCTTTGCCGTTAGACTAACAAGGTCTGAGACTGAGGTTGCCCAGTCAGCCTGGGTCTCAAAGTGAAGACAATACTGAGAATGGTCATAGCCATACATGGACCTATAGAAATAAATCCTGAGATTTGAGGGTCACTTGTTACACAGCACAGCCTAGTCTGAACTGACTAATGTACCATTTGAAGTAACGTAAGTTAAGAAAAGGTAAGCAGGTGCCTGGCTATATAGTGATGAAGTTGAAATTGAAGTCAACTGTGCCCTACTCCAAATTGTGTGATCTTGACCATTGTATTCTCCTTCCTCTGGTTCTGTGGGATTTTCCTGTGTTTTACAGTGGCAGCTTTAAAAAGACAAAAACCAGCTAGTTTAAATAGATTGAAGGGTGGATGGGTCCTCGGTAAGGAAGGAAAGTACGTTAGGGCAGTGATTTGTGACTTCAATGAACATGCAATTCATCTAGGCATCTTGTTAAAATGTAAATACTATTATAGAAAGTCTAGGGTAGGACCTAAGATGCTGCATTTCATATGGGGTTCCAGACGAAGCTCAGACTTCTGGTCCTTGGACCACTCTTTGAGTAGCAGGGGCTTACGGATTGCTAGTCAGTTTACCATGGTGATGACAGGTGGTAAAGTAATGCAGCATTGCATAGTAGTTAGGGGTGCTTGAACAGGACTGGAAACGAGGGCCAGGCAAGCAAGATGACAAGGGAGCAAAATTTAAGGGGCAAAGTAGAGTAAGTGCTGAACCTGCACCCTGAGAGTGAGTGTCTCTTAGTTTAGTCTTCTGTGATTTGTTTCTAAGTTGCTTCTAACAATTGCATTTGAAAACTGAATTATTGAAAAGACAAAGAATATGCTAAGACTTAACCTTCACATTGGTTCTAATGTCGTTGACCACCATCAGGCCAAAGATAATGCTCACAACACTAGTATAATTATAGACTGTTGGCTAATTAAAAATACAAATAATAAAAAAAGCTCAAAATCATGCTATGCTTCAGTTAGCTTCATTTTTGAAAGCTATTATTGTTTTTGGGTTATGTGTTTATTTCCAGAATTTCTGATTATCTTTCCGTTTTGCCCCTGTGCTCTGTTCTTTTTCTCATATCTACAAGTTTTTCTAAGCTGGCGATTATACTAGAGTATCTATCAAATCACCCCCACCATCAATGTCCCACAGAAAATTTCCTCCTGGAATTTTCAGCACTATGTTTTCAAATTGGACTGATTATTGCTAAACTAAGATGCTTGATGCCATTTTTATTCGTGTTGTCTAAATTGTATCCACGTTGCCAAACTGAATATAACATAGCCTAAATCACTCGTATTCTAAAGAGAAACCTAAGAACGGCTAACTTTGGGGCAAGACTCCTCCACTCACCCCTAGGTCTTGCCAGGAAGCAGCAACCAACCCTACTCTCGTGGACACTAGCATCCTTCTTTCTCATCCCTGAGTTTACTTAAGAAGAAGACTAGGGTAAGAAAGGGGAGTCATTGCTGGCCTTGCGAAAAATCGTAATTTTCTTGATGAGTTTTTTTCCTTCTTTTTCTATGAGACAAGGAAAAGGAACTCTTCAACATCCTCCAAGAGAGGTAATTGGAATGACAAGAAAATAACTTATAATTATTTGGAATGTCTGCAAGAGGATACTGACATATCCCTTCCTTGGCAGATAAAATCCACAGAACCTGTAGGAATACCTGGTGTTGGGAGATTATGAGAGAGATTCATATCTGTAACCTGCTGGGCAGGTTAATTCCTTCTTTAATTAAAATCCCCTCTATACACACTCTGCCTCCATAGTCAGCAGTCTCATCTGTGCCTGAAAAGCATTAGACGTCTCTCATCCATGTTGCATTGTTTTCTCCTCTCCTTTTCTGTCCTTTTCTCTCTCTCCTTTCCTTCTTCCCCTGCCTTCTTCTCTCTCTCTTTCTTCTTCCTTCCTTCCTTCCTTCCTTCCTCTCTTGCTCTCCACCTTTCTTTATTAAAATTTTCTGCCTTTAATCCCTTTACATTTACAGGAATCTCTGGAGGAAGGAGAGATTGATGCGTGTTCTCTGTCCCCATCTGAGTGGCATGTTTCTCCCATAACATCAGGTTGTGCTTCTATCATTTGGTGTTTACTTATATAGCACATTGTTTATGTGTCATTTACAAAAGAGGCAAGAGTCGGAAGGAAGAGCATGGGTTTAGAAATTCTGCAGACTAGCTTAAATCCTGGCTCTGTCATTTACTAGCTATATGATCTTTGGGCAAATTTAACTACACTTTTTGATCTGTGAAATGTTAATAATAATGGCAAGAATAACAATGGAGACAATAATGACAAAGTCAACAAAAAATAACACCAGCATTTCATTTGTTTTTTGTCATGAACAGGTACTATTTAAAACACCTATTTCAGTCATTAATTCATATATGAATGTACATTAAGCACCCACAATGTGCCTGGTATGGTAACAGGCACTGAAAATTCTACAATGAATAGCAGAGATATTATCTTTGTCCTCGTAGAGCTTGTGGTCAGTCTCGTACAGGGACTGTCAAGCTACTGCACAGACTGGGGCCCAGATCCTCTCTTTAGCCTACTTTTGCACTGGCCTCGAGCTAAGATTGATTTTATATTTATAAAGTCAATTATATGCAACAAAGACTTTTACATGGCTTGCAAAGTCTAAAATATTTACTCTCTGCCATTTTATAGGAAAGTTTGCCTATTGCTGGTCTAATGAACATACAGGAAACACATTCAATAAATGCTTTCCACATACCAATTCTTATTCTGAAGTTCTTTGCATGGGGTTCTGATTAGTTTCTATAGCCCTTCAATTCCCTTATAGGCTTATTATTGCCCTTACAATAAAAATTAAATTTTCCAGATGTTTATAGGCCCAGTATGGGTGACCCCTAAGCCTCTCCAGCTCCTCCAACTATACTCTTGTCCTCCCACCTCACTGGGTTTCTTTCCGTTTGACAAATATTGCTCATGTGCCTCAGCCCAGGGGATTGTTCTCTCCATTCCCCTTTCCTCCCAACTTTTCAGCTAGTTTACATCTAACTTATTTTTCAGAATCAGCTCTAAAGTTACTCCCTTTGCTAAACTGTCCTTGACCCTTCCTTACCAGATCTTCATCCCCCTCCCTTTAACTGCTCTCATGACTCCTGATACCGTGGTAATTATATTCTCTTTTGTGATCATTTTCTTACTGTCAGCTCCACAAGTTACTTTCATGAGGACAGGGGCTGTATCTCTATGGTTTATTATTTTATCTTCAGCACCTTGTATCATGGCCTGGTGCTCAATAAATGTTAGGTGACTAAATGAAACAGGGAGTGAATGGTTCATTGTCATGCTCATTGAAAAGAAATAAGTCAGACAGCTTATAGGATCCTTTCAACATGGGGTGCCTTCCTGTCCCAGGGAAACACTGCCCCAAATGGAATATCTGTGGCTCCATTTTCATGGTCCCTTCATTCTCCCTGGATAATTAATGGAGGCCCTGTGAGCTGTTTTTGCTGATACATCATTTGCGCTACATGGCAAATGCATTTGTTACAGACCTATCTGGGCCAAAGCTAATGAAACATTTGCAAATGTCCTGATTTGCAAAGAGAAAATTGGTTCACCTGAATGACAAGGTTTGTATGCAGGGGAGATGTTCTTTGTAATTTTTCTAGCCGTGTTCTGAAAAGCCTCAAAGTCCTACGAAAACACATCAGCAGCCCGCTTGAGAAGGCAAAGACCAGAGGTCACCTTGGAGGGAGACAGAAGTTCTGAGATCAACATTCCCTCACGTCAGTCCTCTTGGTGAGCTTTAAGACGCCCGTGAACTCTCTGAAATTGTAAACAGAATGTTTATTTGCATGCATCCATGCTCCTGAAGAGCATATAAGATTTAACAGCTTCTCATTGGGGTCTATGGAACCCCAATAATGAAAACTAGTGCTTTAAGAACATCAGGGTTTTCTTATCCTTAAATTTATT
>NW_012155173.1:6256991-6258516 GCF_000956105.1 Propithecus coquereli | reverse complement strand
AATGGAATATCTGTGGCTCCATTTTCATGGTCCCTTCATTCTCCCTGGATAATTAATGGAGGCCCTGTGAGCTGTTTTTGCTGATACATCATTTGTGCTACACGGCAAATGCATTTGTTACAGACCTATCTGGGCCAAAGCTAATGAAACATTTGCAAATGTCCGGATTTACAAAGAGAAAATTGGTTCACCTGAATGACAAGGTTTGTATGCAGGGGAGATGTTCTTTGTAATTTTTCTAGTCGTGTTCTGAAAAGCCTCAAAGTCCTACGGAAACACACATCAGCAGCCCGCTTGAGAAGGCAAAGACCAGAGGTCACCTTGGAGGGAGACAGAAGTTCTGAGACCAACATTCCCTCACATCAGTCCTCTTGGTGAGCTTTAAGACGCCCGTGAACTCTCTGAAATTGTAAACAGAATGTTTATTTGCATGCATCCACGCTCCTGAAGAGCGTATAAGATTTAACAGCTTCTCATTGGGGTCTATGGAACCCCAATAATGAAAACTAGTGCTTTAAGAACATCAGAGTTTTCTTATCCTTAAATTTATTTATTTTTTTAAAAAAGAAGATAAGGAATAAGGAGCAGAGATGAATATAAGTCCCGAAGGGACTTCTAGTCCCAACCTTCCCTGACCCACAGTGCAGATGAGAAGATTCAGATCAGCTGGAGAGCCGAGTGGCCCAGGGCTTTGCAGCAAGTGAGATCCAAACCGAGGACTCCAGTCCTGCCAGCCCAGAGTCCCTTCCGCCACACCCTGCTGTCCACTGATGTGACGATCATTTGTTTCTTCTTTCATTTCTTTTCCCATTCACTCACCTGATTTTTTTCTTACTGTCCCATACTACCATTTTCTCAAGATGAAATTTCAGAACTATTTGTTATTTGTAACCAGATCACTTTTAAAAACAATGTTGGCTTCAATAAATGATTGTTCACAGAGGCTGTTAAATTAGAAAATAAAATACCATAGGAGAATACATTTATCTTTTCCTTTCCAAATGCATCTTTTGAGTGATAGTGAAGGAATGAAAAATCATATAAATCTACAAGAACTAAAAGAATGGAAGAAGAAAGGGTACTCCATGGGAGACTTCGGCAGGTTTTAGAAATTGAAGATGGAAGAGTCAACCAAGAGACAGAAACCACAAAATAAGGGCCTGCAGTGGGAGGCACTGATGAAAAACAAATCAGTTTGTACTAAGAGGTCAATATACAAGAACAGATATCAGAGGATGGTGAATATTGGTCGGGGGGCGGGAGGAGCTGATTGATTGTCCATGTACATGAAATATGTAGGAGTTGATCGCTACTCCAGTTTCTGAGTTCTTATTAACTGACAGCAGTTGTGCCCAGAGACCAAAATCAGAAGGATGGAGGAAATCTGAATGGCTCTAAAGAAAGGACTTCCAATATGGTTATTATTATCAATCAGTGAAATTAGTGACTGGCTACTCCTTCGCTCTGATAGTGAAGCCCAGTGATAAATTCTACCAATGCACTCAAAGATTCAAATCAGTTTCTT
>NW_012155173.1:6254570-6255286 GCF_000956105.1 Propithecus coquereli | reverse complement strand
TTCCAGTTTAGATGGGGAAAGTCATATATTAAAAACGCAATGATAATCAATCTTCTCAACAACAATGCAGACTGTTGGAAGACAGAGTAATGTTTTTAAAAGTTTGAAGTATAATATTTCCAAGCAGCTGGATCATAAATTTACAATGAGCATGAAAGAATGATAAGGTTAGATAAGCAATGGCTTGTAAGCACTATTTCCGTATCTCTTCTTAATAAGCTATTGGAAGATACACTCCTATAAGGTTTAAGAACTGATCCCTAAAGTTGGAAGTAATGAGATCCATGCAACAGGTTATACAATATGGAAAAATCTCATAGCTAAGTCCTACAATTATGTTGGAAAGAAGTTCTAGAAGGATCATTTTATATCAAGATCAGGATGAAAACTTGAGAACAGAACAAAAGGACAAGATGCTCTGATATAGGTAGCTCCCCCTCGAAAAAAAAACTGTATAAATTATTCAAAATGATAGTTTAGGTTAAAAAAAATAGGTATGTGGTTGGTATATACAATGATGTATTAAAAATGATGTTAATTTATAGAATGCTATGAAAGTAAGATAGGCAATTACTAACTCTAGTGACAATACACCCAAAAATATTCAAGAAAGGAAGCAAATTACACACTCATTTATGTAAATATGATAATACATATGTATTTTATTAAAATTATATTATAATTATGTTTGATTTATCAAAAGCCATACGTGTGGA
>NW_012155173.1:6249514-6253190 GCF_000956105.1 Propithecus coquereli | reverse complement strand
TCATAAGTATGAATAATTTCTCTGTCTCATATATATGTACGTATTTCATATATATCTGATATAAATATATGAGAAGGAGACAGAGAGAACAAGATTAAACTCACATATTCTTGGCAATGTGAAATTATTTACTGAACTCTGTAACCCCTCTATGAACAAATTTCAGGACCCCTGTATGTTTTTTAATAATTCTCTCCCTTAACTAACTACTTTACCTTTTGAGTTGTTTCCCCAAAATGGTGGATTTTCTGCAAGACAAAAGAGCTGAGATTCCGAAGGCCCCTGGACAGGCTTCCTGATGCCAAGGTTCATCATCCCCCACGCTTCCCCGAATGCCCCTTGTTAGTTACACCAAGACCTGCCCCAAGGCATGCAGCCTGCCCTTTAAAAGCCCATGATCTCTATTAGCTGGGGAGACAGATCTGAGGCAGCTTCTCCTGTTCTCCGGACAAGACATCTTTCATATTGAAAATTCCTTTCTTCCTTGGCAGTCCTTGTTGTCTCAATAATTGGATCTTTGTGCAACAAGCAACTGGATCTAGGCTGAAACCCCCTTGTAGTTTTGATAACAACTCCATCCCGTCTTTCTAGACATGGCATAGTAGGATACTGTGAAAGGCATCATATGACCAATTAATGTCAGGAATGAACATTACAATGTGTGGCCTAGTAACCGGACCTCAGGATGAATGTGGTGAGAACCCTGCCCTAAATATGAGAAGGGTTTTTTCTTTCTCAGCATCAACCACAATTATTACATTGACCAATGGCAGTTGCATCATTTTTTTTTTCTGATTCAAGTTTTCTCATAAAAGTAGAATCACAATACAATACCAATCGATCTCACAATATTGTCTTGAGGTTCATACAAGATAATGTACATAAAATTGTTTTGAAATGGTATAAAATCCTATGCAGATTTGAAGTAATAAAATAGCTACATAAAAATGTCTATACAAGAAATTCTAATTTTGAGCAAAAATTAGGTTTACTGGGTCATATGATGGGGAAATTATGTACTTAAAAATTATCCAGAACGTGTTTTTTCTATATCACTATTATCTGCTTCACCAAATGGTTTGATTTCATTTTCTTTTATTATGAAGAGGCTTTCCATGCCATGGGTAGAGGGGAGGGGCCAGCAGCATATAATTCCTGGCTTATATTATGTGAGTTTAGAGGACAGAGAGACCTGCTATCAGCATCTGCTTATAAATTGCCAGGGAAGGACTCTTATTGGACCATCTTGGATCACACACTTGCATTTGAGCCAACGACTATCGCCAAGGGGAGGGATTGAAAATTAGCCAGACCTGGTCACATGAATGCCATGAAGGCCATGGAGTGATAGATCTTTAGCTCTTTAAAGTAAGGGTGTGCTATTACCAGAGGAGGGGGCAAAGAAACACTGGCAGAAAAATATCAGATGCCCATGATCCTGTTGCTATCTCTCTTTGCTCCTAAGGTTCCCCACACATCCCTCTGTCATGGCTCTTATCATGGGAAAATGGGATGGTTTCTTGACTTGTTCACATTGCAAACATGTGTCTGATTTATCTTCATACTTCCAGCACATAGCACAGGACCCAACATAGACGAGTTCCTCAATAAATACAGATTGAAGGAATGAATAAAGTAATTTTTCTATTAAAATTGCAGAGGATTCTGCTATTCCAGTTCTTGTAGGTATGTGGAGAAGCAACTCCTGGATGCCTATGTTCCTAAATTCTCCCAAGTTCAAATGTACTTCTTGGGAACACCCTCTACTTAATTTATCAAATAGTCACTTGGCACAGATTGGGAGCAAAGCCCTATGCAGAGTTCTTCAGATGATTCCTAAAAGTGGACTCAGGATTACTTCTTGGTTTCCTAAATGGTAAATGAGATGCTCTGCCCTCCAGAACCTTACAGCCAGATTGCCAAATCATGACATCTGACATAGAATGGATGATCCTTGAAACCACGTGACCAATGCTCAATCTACTCAGGTGATATATGACATTGAGGTTCAGAGACAAGATAAATGGAGACCAACTGTAAACAGTGGGAAAGCTACATGACCAGAAGAGAAAACAAGATTCAGGTAAGAACAAAGAGGAAGGAAGAATAACATTTACAGGCCTATTCTGACCCAGACACCAGGCTCAGCATTTCATAACTACTATCTTGTTAGATCTTCCAAGCCCTGGGAGCTGGGACATGTTTATCTCTACTTGGAAAAGTAGAAAACTCAGACTCAGGGAGGTTAAGTAAATCAGTGGGACAACGTGAAGAATACAAGTGTAATACTCATGCATGGATGTTTTCAATGCCTGTGTGTTTTCTCTCATGGTGTAATTAATCATAAATTCAATATATGTGTCAGTGTAAAAACTGTGTAAAGATGACCAGTTAGGAGGTGTAATAAACTGGTAATTTATAGCTATGTTGATACAAATAATTATGAAAATGTTAATAGGTGATGGGAATTGATCATAGGTGATAGATTATAAAGATGAATGGGAAATGAAGACGTATGAATATATAATTGAGTTAGATTGATAGATATGTTCATATATATTCATACAGGGACACTCAACTCTATTTTGTGAAAAGTCAATTCGGCAAGATATAATGTGCTTTGGTGCGAAGATAATCGTGCAGTTATGGGGAAGCCACGATCTGCTCTTACCTCTCCCACTGGCTCTTTGGCCCTGTGTCCTTGTCTTTTCTCATCCTCAGTTTCATTGTCTGTAAAATGAGAATTATAAACAGAGCCCAGCCTCCTCGCAAGGGGCATCTCTGAGAACTCTACAAGGTGATTGCGGAGGAAGCACCTTGGAAATTGTAACATGCTCTGTCACCCCTGTGGGTTAGATCTGGGTGGTTTTGCAACTTCTTTTGAAAAGAAAGCCAGCTTCATCTTAGGTCAGAAAATGGCTTATTTTCTGAGATGATGTGTGTGATCGGCTGCCGCCTGCCCATCACACGACGCATGTTTTATCAGGTTCCACATCGCCTCTACCTTGCAGCTTAGCTCATATCATCAAACACCACTTTGGTGCCCTCGATGTCAGCAAATGGTTGTTCGTCTTTTGTATCTTTTGCCTCAACTCCAAAGCTGAGCTCCGTAACAGACCCTTTTTTGATACCAGATGATCTGAAAGCAGGATAAAAAGTCAGGAGAATGTTTTCCCACTCGAGATCAATATGCCTTTAACTTTCCTTCCCTCTATCCTTGGGGAAACATCTCTCCTCACCTCACTGGCAGCTTCTGCCCTCCCAAACTCCGGTCTTTTATTCTCCCTCCACTTCCCACCTCCAGCACTGCCTGGTTAGAATTCAGCACGTCTTCCACTTGGAGATCTTACCTTAATATCCATCATAACAGGTTCTGCTGGGCGACTTTTCCTCATACATAGTGTCCCTTATTGCTATGACCCAAAGAAACTCAAGAGTAACTCTTTTAGAGCCAGGAGACACAGGTTTGAATCTGGCTCTGATTTTAGGAGCAGCATGACCTTCGAGAACTGACTTCACCTTTTTTGGGTCTTGGTTTTCTTTTCCACAAATTGTGGGCAACAATACCTGCCCTGCTCATCCCCTGCAAGCATGGAATATTTATGATGGATAGGTCCCAGATATTAAATCTTAAATTTAAAAATTCAAATGTGTTTTAGTTTTCTAAATTATAAAA
>NW_012155173.1:6248536-6249464 GCF_000956105.1 Propithecus coquereli | reverse complement strand
TAGAGAAAAATGCTAGCATTGATTTTAAGAAATGAGATTCCCTTTGATCAGCAGGAATGAAGAATAGAGTGTGGTAGTGCTCTTTTACATTATAAACTTTTCTGATCTTTTCTTCAGAAATGGGTACGTATATAGTTTGATTAAATTGTAAACTAAAAAGCAGAAAAATGAAACTTCCATTGGGGAGATAAATGTGATAATGAATGGAAGAAACCAGCAAAGTGCTCAGCAGACAGCCATCATTCAATGAGTGGTGGTTGTGGCATAGTAAATATTGAAGAAATTAGTTTGGAGGAAAAAAAATCTATCATTTAGCATTCAATGTGGACTTTAACTTCCAAAACGCTGGTATAGAACAGGTAAAACTTGGCTTGACACAGTAAACATATTTACTCTTGATGTAACACAAAGTTTTTCTGATATTCAATGTTAGATAGATGTTATCACTTGGGTGTTTCAGAGGGTCAATGAACAGCATTTTAAATGATGTCTTAGACTGGAAAAAAATCAATCTTTCCAAGAGCGTTTCTTTCTTGCATTCCTGCTTTACATTAACAAACAAACCAACAAACAACCCCCACCCCCACATCCACACACCAGCAACAACAGCAATAACACGGATATTGCCATTAAATCTTAATAAATATATGCATATTTTTTTAAATTGTAAAAGACTGAATCAATTTATGTGGATGTTCTCTAAATTAACAAGGTTCTGAACGTATAACTAATAAAAAATTCAGATATAGAACGCTTGGAAGAAGGGATCAATAACAAGCTTTTCAACTAGTTCTTTTCCAGGACTGAGGTCAGGTGAAAGCACTTGGACATCATTTGCAGTCAGGTAATTGGCCACTTTTCAACAGAGGTCCGTCACAGGCTGATCAGGTACTTCAAGGATGCCCAGGAATTCAGAGACTGAGTTGCC
>NW_012155173.1:6239890-6244498 GCF_000956105.1 Propithecus coquereli | reverse complement strand
CCCATGTAGAGTAATTTTTAAATGTTAAAAAATCCTTTAACATTTTAAAGTGCTGTCCTAATAATTTAATCTTGATGGCCCTACAAAGTATATATGATCAATATCCCTATATTAGAAATGAAGACCCTAAAGCCAAAAAGATAAGGAAACATGGTCAAAATTTCCTGTTTAGTAAGTGGTGGCACTAGAATTTTAACCTAGATTCTTGGATTCCAGAGGCTGTGAGATTAACCACTGTGTTGTGTTGCCTAAGCAAACCAATGAGCCATTCTGGGATGGTAGGTAGGTGTAATGTTGTGAATGTACACTATGGAGTACTTATTCAGTACTTAGAAGCATCCTACTAGGATAGGACAGGTAATATCATGGTAATAAATGAACACTAACATTTGTATTTTTCACTCATGCCAAATCCAATGAGTGTGTAGACAAACTCTCCAGTGAACAATCATTTCATTTGATGATTCAGGGAATGAACCAGATATAGTGAACAATTCTAACATCTGTCACTCCCACCTATTCATCGATTAAATATAGCCTACTACATGGACACATTACGACTGTACAAGTGTACTGTTAAAGACATAGTACTGCATGAAGAAAGAAAGAAACAGAATATGACATAAAATTTCATTTAAAGCTAGAATATGTGCAAAAAATAATACATATTTTGTAAGGATATACACAAAGAAAAATAGACATATATTGGTCATCTATCTATCTATCAGAGTAGACACAGGGAAGGGAATAGAAGAGGTAAAAAGGTAAATAGATATATAGGGACTGCATAAATTAAAACGAAGCCTGGTGAGGGAACTTGCATGGATGAATGAAGACCAGAAGCTCTGAACTGAGAAGTATGATTGACTCAAACCTCTAAAGTGAAAGTTGACAGACTATAGCCTGCCTGCCAAATTTGGCCTGTTAATTCTTTGTATACATAAAGTTTTATTGGAACACAGTTACTTTCATTTGTTTATCTTGTCTGTGGCTGCTTTTGTGATGCGACAGCAGAGTTGAGTAGTTGCAACAAGTCTACCAGCCAAAGACAGAAGTACTTGGTAGTTGGCTTTTCACAAGAAAGCGTTTACATCCTAGAGAACGAAGATGAGAGACCACCTTACTCTTCGTATCAGTCAGAATTCACTCAAGAAAACAGAAGCTGTTTGATGTAGTCCATGTAAGAAGAACTTAATACAAAATTATTAAGTTACCCAACCACTATAAGTTAAGGGAGCAAAAATCAAAAAGTTGTCACAGTAGACCTCGTCCTGAAACACAGAAGTGGGCAGTCCTCAAGCGTTATCCAGAACACTATAATTCACAAGAATCTCTGGGAAGCTACGGCCATGAGTTTCAGTCCACGGTAGTGAGAATATGTGGTTTTTAAGAGCTTTCTGGCAAACCACGGTAAATATTATGACTTCCCAACATACCTGGCTGCAAAAATCATAGATAACAATGGATCCTCTTTCCCTTCTGCTGTGCACCTCTAGTGTCTCCACTGTCAAATTCTAACCTAGAACCACAACCATCCTGGGTGAGGAGCTCTTGGAAATGTAGTTTGGCTTCTCCTCCTCAGTGTAAAGGAGATTTAAAAAGGGGTAGTAGTGACGTGACTGTCAATGGAACATTACCCTTTTATTTCCAATGTCCTGCATATTGTAGGACTGGTATGAACATTTATTCACACTAGTGATACTCTGTTCTAGAATACTTTAGCCTAAGGCTTACGGGATTATGGACTTCCAGAAGGAAAACGTTTGGTCTTTTGAGGTGACTAAACAGATTCCAAACCACTTTGCCCCCACCCATAAGTGGAAATCTGTGTGTTCATGTGTGTACATATGTATGTGTGTGTGTTTCTGGGAGGATATATCTATCACTTGTGTTATTTATTGAAAAGTTCCGGGAGCCCTCAGACAGGTTGAGATCTACCTTACAACTATGTCTGCCAGACTCTGCGCTCCTTGAATGCCAAGGGTTTTGTCATTTTCATATACCTCAGAGCTACGCACGATGTTTGACAGAGTAAACCTCCAATAAATGTAGTAAAATAAGTGATCAATATAATGAACACATAATACACTTTTTGCAGTTAAAATAGAGAGTATACATCACCATTTATTTTTTAAAAATCCAGCTACCCATAGTTAATAACACATTCAAGTCTTACATCAAACCCTCCCCAGTGTGTTCTAGCCAAATCTACCTAAACACCAGGTGCTGAAATAGATTAGACAATTGTTCAGGTAACACAGGTAGTGCTCTCATTCCTGATAAGAGATAAGAGCCAGAAGCTGGAAGGAGAGCAAGCCAGGGAGACAGGCTCTGACTCCTGTCCTCTGCCTACAATGTTATGTCTGCAGAGCTTCATGCCCCTGAATTCTCTCCCTCTGTTGAATGAATGCCTCTGCTTCCTCAATAGCTGAGCAGTCCAAAAAACTGAGAAACGTGTGCTCATTAAGTCACTCCATGCTATGAGAGCCCTCTTAACATCACTAGAATTTATAATATACGGGTTCAGGCCCTAACACTGCTCTTCCTATTTCTGTTAACGGAGAATCACTTAACATTCTCAGAAGCTAGTTTTCCAATCTATAAAATAGGTGTAATAGTGGATATTCTAGATGCAGAATCATTCTACATAGTGTTACACATTAATAAAATGTCAGCTGTTAATAACAGTGTTTATCCTACTTGCCCCAAGATCCTCTTTGTCAGAACCTGGAAATTTAAAATATTGGCTTAAATAAGTGAGTCAACAGCTAATGTGGTGACCCAAAAGGTCAATAGTAACTTATACCTAACATCTCCCCACAAACTGTAATTCAAGCCAACACATTTGTATGAGTTTAATATTAATAGCTTCTGATTAGCTGGCTTTCTCTTGTATTTTTCCTGTCCTATTTCCTGTGTTTATACAACTTTTTTTTCCCCAGCTAAACCTAAATCTCTGAAAATCTGAACTGAACATGCCAGGTGCAATTCTTAGGGCCATAAACAAACTTAGGATTTAGTTAAGGCCTCTTGTTCTGAGCTAAGTGTTCATCCCTTTGAGATTCCAGAAGTCCCTAGACACTTACTCCCTTCACTTGCTCCACTCTCCAATCTCTCATCTCCCAAAATGTAATCAGATGGTTAGCAAAGACCACAGAGTGTGCAGGGAACCTACTATTATGCAAACAGGTGCACTGGCTTATTTTCCATGCTTAGTTCATCATTTTAGCAAATCTCTCTTTGGATCTCAGTTTCCTCATCTATTAATTGACAGTGACTGTTACTAGCCTGCCTTGGAGACTGTTATGGCAGAAAGAGAAGCTGTTTCTGGGCATTAGAAAATGCTTCATAGACAAGCCATTACTGGAGGTTCAGGGATAAGAAAGAAGTGACCATTGGAGAAGGTAGGCACAATCATGAAATATTTTGATATTTCCTATTGGAGGTGGACTAAATATCATCACTGGAGAAGTTCAATAGAAAAAATAGCAGAAATAAAGTTATAAAAAGCTGGGAAACTTTGGCAAGTTCGGAAAAGAGAGAGAATTTCGGTAAGCTTGGATTTTCTGATGACGCAGGAGCACAGTGAGATGTAAGACTGGAAAATTTTAATTAAGCCAAACTAGAGAGGATCTTGAAGGCCATGGTAGGGGTTTGGAATTTATACTATACAGAAATGCTTAAATATATAAAAACTAGATATATAATTATCTAGTCTATCTAATCTAGACTAGATTATAATTATACCTAGTCTTTAGAAAATTGCTTCATCAGTTGTGTGGGAAATACAACACAAAAGTATACCCCAAAGTATATTCTTAAGGCAGAAGTGCAAATGGTTGTAGGTGTTACACACACAGATTTCTACGTACTCATACACACACTCACACAACTGGCCATCACTTATGGTAATTGTACAGAAAATATCTGTTGAAAGAATGAATGAGTTAAGGTTAGGACATCTTAGGTTCAAGCATGCCAAATAAGACTTTTCTTATTGTTTTTGTTTGTTTTGATTGTTTAATTTTATGACTTCCTAAAACATCTAATAAACTTATATGCTTAGTGTATCCCCAAAAGGTAGAAGAATAGGTGAGATTTCATAATTTTATTGATCATGAAACTTCTTTCATCAAGTATCTTTTGGGACCAGTGTTCCATGGGAAACTCTTTGGGAAATGTTAGATAAAAAAGAAAGATAAGAGACAGTGAACCCAAACAAAGCAATTTAGGTAACTCAGGAGGGCAAAGGTGGCATCTGACCTGTAACAATGACAGATGGGTTGGGGAAGAAGGAAAGCTTAGGGGACATACTATGGCAATAACATGGGCAGGACTTAATGTTTCATTTGATGTCAGGAAAGGAGATGGAGAAATCAAAATGATTCCTAGATTTTTAATTGCAGGAAAATTGTGGTCTTATTCTATTTAAATAACTTGATCCTGAAGTAATTGATTTATCAAAAGCCATTGTAATTGAAATGTTTTTTATTTTCTCATTCCCTTCAAAAGTACTCAAAAGTGAAAAAAATGAGAATATCCTAAAATTGGCATTTACCTGCATGGTATCTATCAATCATCTATCTATCTATCTATCTATCTATCTAT
>NW_012155173.1:6237371-6239520 GCF_000956105.1 Propithecus coquereli | reverse complement strand
TACAATGTTTTAATGGTAGTTTTATTTGGACAATGAATTAATTATAAATTTTAGTTTGTCTATGTATATTTGAATTTTCCAAATATCCAAGTGGTATTTAGTAAGCAGACAAAATTATATTTTAATAACATAGAATTTTTTAGCATAATATTATTATGGTTATTATTATTGCCAGAAAATACATACTTACATCATCATTCACTTTTCTATCCTTCCTCCTTCCTTCTTTCTTTCCTTCCCTCTTTCCTTCCTTTTCTCTCTCCTTCCATTACTTTAATCAAGAAACACTGAATATACATTGTGTACCATATTCTTTTCTAGGCTGCTGGGATATAAAGATGAACAAATTAATGAGTCCTCCCTCTAGGTGATCCCAGCCACAAAGTCACTGATGCAGGTAGAAGACCTGCATCAACCAGTCCAGTATAGTTCTGGCCCCAGGCTTTGCTGAAGGCAGGAGGCGCATTAAGTCAAGGGGAAGAGGCATTTGGCTCACAAGATATTTGTTAAGAATAGAGTTAGCTATGCAGAGGTTGGAAGCACCCACAGATAAATCCCCCACAGGTATCTGGAGTAGTTGCTATGGTTTTGGGAAGGGTGAGGGCAAATGCCTTTAGTGTAGTGGGGCAGCTATACTCATTTAATTCTACATACGCAGAGAATTGCAAGAAATTGGGATAAGTACCAAAAATGAGGACTGTGGGAGCCTAAGGGGAGGTGCTACAAACTTGAAATGTCAATGAAATCTTCAGAAATATAAACTCTTCAGAGGAGAGGGAGATAGGATGATTTGAAATTGTGGGTCCATAGCTGGAGTTGGCAATCTGACAATGCATTCTCCTCTGTACACAGGTGTGTTTGTGTGTAGGTGTATGTCTCTGTGGTAGGGTAGAGAGTAGGTGGAGAGCACAACTTCTAATGAATAGATCAGAAACTACTGATTTGGCCGTGAAGATGCCATTACAGAAATATTATATATGTTGGAGGCAATGCCTGAAACATAGTTCTAAGAGCCCTAAGGTTGTCGGGACTTTGAAATTTGGAGCTCTATCCTTTCAAAAATGGTCAGCATTTCCTTCTGTTTGTTTTCCTATCAAAAGTTGGAGAAGTTTACTATGGAGCAAACTGTTCTCTTTTTCCAAGTGACCAGCTGAAAGGGTTTTCTTATGATCCACAAAGCAAACTCCACCTCCACCCATCAATATTGGTTATAGATAGATGCCCCTTGTCAATATATCCAAAGATAAGTTTTGAGCTTAGTTGAGAATGGTGGGAACATGCAAGGTAGAGCATCAGTTCTAATCAGCCCATCCACACTCACACATATACACACGCACACACATGCGTGCGTGCACAGACACGCACACACACACACACACACACACACACACCCCGTCAGCCCCTTGTCTGAGTCTTCATGGTTAAAAAGGTTTTGCTAGAAACCGAATATCATGTTTTAACAAAATATTTGTGAAAAAGAGAATTTAGATCTAAGCAGAAGTGCTTGGAGACCCAGTTTACCCAGAGTAGGGGGAGACCATCCTTTCAGCTCTACCCAGAGGAAAAAAGACTTTGAAAACACTGGGTAATAACACCCTTGGCCCAGGCATTGGTAGCTTTCAAGAGGCACGTCAGCTATGACAGCTTCACAGATAACAGACATTACCATGCGGGAGAGAAAGTCAAGAGGGCCTCTTTGTGGTGACTGTAGCTGTCAGCCTGGTTTGTGGACACATGTTAAGTCCTCTGAGAACTCTCAGAAACCATTAAGCCTTCTTAATGCCTTTGGAAAAGGGCAAGCAAGGTGGGTGGAGTAAGTCATTGTAGGTAAGAAACTGAGCCACTGTCATTTGAGCATAAATGTCAAAGTGATCACCGTTGTCCTCCCAGGCTAGGAAAGACCCTGATTTATAAGTTACATATGCGGAGAAGAAATGAAGCCAAAGCTGACATTCTTCATCATTTACCCACGCAGAGGCACGCATGCCCAAATCTTGAATGTGGGTCTTTTGTACTTGACAATTAGATCAAGTTAAGAAAGGCCATGGGCTATTAATTCCCCACCCCCACCAGGCCTTTTTACCATCCTGGGAAATTAAGACTAGTTATTTTACTTTTTAAATGTTTCTTTCTCCTCTAGCTTTGGATG
>NW_012155173.1:6231295-6236024 GCF_000956105.1 Propithecus coquereli | reverse complement strand
CTTCTAGTGCAGGACCTGGCCATGTGGAAGCTCACTGGGAGCAGGTCAGAAAGCCAAGGCTGTCATCTGGGTCTGGACTATGACTACACATTAATGTCTACAGCTACATCTTTCTGTGTGTCTTATCCCTTTAGACAAATATCCAATTACGTTATAGCCTCATCTCTGCCACTGTAGAAAATTAAGGAAAAAGCTGAGCTTAATTGTGGGGATCTTAAGGAAAAGGAGACTGGGATTTGGGGGGCAAGTTCTGTGAGGCCAGAGTGATGGTAGTGGCAGGGTCACCAATGGGTGGTAACTGTGTCCATTGGAAGGCTAACCTCTCCGGGGTATGGAGGCAGTGGGGTGACATGACTGGTAGGAAGGAGAAAGGGATGTCTGGGAGCTGCTTTTCACACCCTTTAGGCAGCAGACTGGAGATCTTCAGAACCATCCAGGAGATGTGTTGAGGAAGGTACTTTGGGAGCAATAAAGCAGGTGTGTGCTTAGACCGTGTCAGTAGTGATAGAGAATGAGACAAAAATTCATAAAGCTGAAGCCTTAAGGAACTTCCCACTCTCTGGGAAGGCAAGACAAATACAAATGAAAAGATTTCTAAAAGTCATAAACCTGCTAAGCCTCACAGGAAAGGAAGAAGACTGTTAGTAAAGTAGTATAGTAGTTCTGGGAAATGAGAAATCTCTTGGGTTGTGTTTATTGCAGATGCTTCCTAGAAGATACGGGAAAAGAACTAAACCTTGTAATAGAGAATTTAGGTGAGGCAAATCTTCCTAAAGTGATGTTCCCAGACCTGCAACATCAGCATCACTGGGGACTTCGTTAGAACTGCACATTTTTGGACCTCCCTCCAATCCAGATCCTATTGGATCAAAACTCCGAGGGTCCGGCCCTAGCAATCTTCACTTTAACAAGTGCCCCCAGGTGATCCCAAAGGCCATGCAAGTTCCAGGGTAACTGAAACCGGGAATGTGGTTTAAAGCAAGTTAATAGAAGTTTGGCCAAAGGTGCTTCTGCCAGCAACTCTGCTGCAGCTGTGAGAGAGACAGGTGACTGAGAGTGAGTCATTATCAGAGTTTAACACCAACAACCGTCCTCTTTCCTATCATCGCAGAGCTCACAACATATTCCTCAACTATTGCATTTTGTTGTTATATCCCTTGCAGAACTATTGCTGGTATACATCACTTCCGTTTTATAGGTGAAGCAATTGAGGATCAAAAAGGTACTATTACTTGTCCAAAATCACAAGGGTAATAAGCAGCACAGGCAAAATCGAAGCCCCAAACTTCTGACTGTTAGTACAGTGATCTATTCCCTATACGGTGCTGTGTATGTCTTCCTCTCCTGTTGACAAGGAGTATTCAGAAATCTCCTAAACTTCCAAAATTTCCCTAGCAGTGGCTAGCATCTTGCATGCCACTTCCGAATATTGAAAGTGACTTTTGGAACTCTCTGTTGAGAAGGATTCTGAGAATGCTTTTGGAGTCAGTGGGAAGGTGCGCTGCAGTGGGTGAATGATGTCTGCTGTGAGCATCTAAAGCATCAAGTGGCAATGTCTGTGCAATATACATGATATCTCCTGCTCACGGAATACGATCCTGATCAGAATTTCACTCTGTTATTTGGCTAGGTCCTGAGAAAGACAACCTATAGAAGAGTAGCATCTGGTTAGGAGGCTTAAATAAGGATGGGCCTATGAAGAGAAAGGATTGTTCTCACCCACCTTCATATGATCTCATTAACCATTACTGTCCATGCTAATTCCAACCAGCTTTCACCAATTTGCAGAGAAATTTATTGATTAAAAAAAAAAAAATCTCACATTCTGACATCATCCTAAATATACTTCACTGCCTTAAAAACCTATGCCTCTAAAATCTGGACATGTTCTTAATGACGCATTTTTTTATTCCTATTTCATGGTAGGATTTATCTGTGCCAGGTCTGCCAGTCCTCTTGAACAGCCCCAATATTGTCCTCTTAGGAACGAATGGAAACTCTCCCCATTTTGTTGGCTTTGTCTTCCTAGCATTCCCCTCCAAACAAACAAACAAACAAACAAAATCACAAAGCAAACAAACTAAAACCAAAAAAGACAATACAATCAACCAATCAGACATTTCTAAAGCATCCAGTGCTTGTGAATATCTGATCGCTATTATTGCGTGTGAGTCACTTGCAAACCCAGGCTCAGTTTTTAATTCCTCCCAATGACCGCTTTGCTCAGAACAAACAGATCAAACCTTTGTCCAAATCATGTGTAATAGAGCAATATTTTCATTTCCTATAATGCCAGCAACTAACATTAGCTTTCTCTCTAGCTTTTGCTGATTTCCAGGGATTTTGCTGCAATTCGGAGAAAGACTTCTCCCCATGGAGGCCACGGTTTCCAGCCTCTGTTGGCTTCCTGGCACTGCTTTGCAACCGCCCCCCTACTCTTTGCTAATATCGATATCTGAAATCATTACTCCATTCTGCTGTGATTTTTAATTAGTGGACATGTGGTATCTTTTAATATTCTTCTGCACATTGAGGCTCCTGAGCACTTGCTACCAACCAATGCCTAATATAATTTAGAAGCTGTGGCTTCATAAGTGAGTCCTCCAATCTTTTGATATTAAATTTTCAAATTAATCTCTGCTGTATGCATCACTGGTGATTATCTTGGCCTAAATTATGCATCCTTCTTAAAGTTGGAAAACAACAGCCCTCCCATCTGACAGTGAATCTATGCAGATATCCTTATCTCTAAGGAGAAGAAATTTGTTTTTAACCCTCTATGGGTACAATTAGAGATCTCTTTGGCTCCAGCCTTATTCACCATCATCCCACACATGGCTATAATAAGAGCAAAACTGATCCTGTGAGTGCCCTCTTAGCCCCTGGTGTGGCTTCCTATTGCCTCCAAGACAAATCCAAGCCCTGATTTATTCTTCAAAAAACAAAAAGTTTAAATAGCAAGTGAAAGTGATATAACTGTCATGTTAGAAAAACTGTATGAGGTTACCTGATAATTGCTTGTGGCGTTATTTCTCAAAGGGAGATTATATGGTACAGTGGGATATACACAGTCTCTAGAGTTGAAGGGACTCAGCTGTACATAAGTATTGATTATTTATTACTTGTACCATTATTAGAAAATCATTTCTCTTTTCTATACCTCAATTCTTATTGTCAGAACTAACAAGGTGCTCCACAATTCACAACTGCAAAGATGTAGAATCAGCCTAAATGCTCATCAATTCGTGAGTGGATTAAGAAAATATGGGGTATATAAACCATGGAGTACTACTCATCCATAAAAAGGAATGCAATGATGTCTTTTGCAGCAACTTGGATGGAACTGGAGACCATTATCTTACGTGAAGTATCTCAGGAATGGCAAAACAAGCACCAAGTGTATTCTCTAATAACTGGGAGCTAATTGATGGGCACAAAGAGAAGCAAAGGCCATTGGAAATGAAGAAGGGGGACGGGGAGGAGGGGGCAAAAACCTACCTACTGGGTACAATAAACACTATCCAGGTGATGGGCACACTAAAAACCCTGACCTAAGCATTATAAAAGGTATCCATGTAACAAAAACATTTATACCCCTTCAATATTTTGGAAAAAAAAAAGAATTAATAAGTTCACTATGCCATTGCATCACATACCAGGTTCTCATAAGGCAAACTTCGTTTCCCTCTAACTTCTCCCTGTAGTTACTCTTAGGGGCAATCCTTTAAAGCTTAAAGGATTGAATTTAAATATGAATAACTGGGCAATCTACAGAAAAAAGTCTTAGCGTATTTGTAGTTTTGTTTTGGAGGAGCAAATAACATTAGATTATTTATCTAATTCCTCCACATGTGGTTTTGTGGCCGCCTCCAATTGGGGATGGGATCTGTTCTTTTGGTTTAATTTGGGCCTCGCTGTGCCTCTTTTAAAAGTGGCCCACACAATATGATTATATTCTTTCTCTGTACGGTTTTGTTGCAGTGCTCAAATGAAGGCACTGTCCTACCAAATGAGCTGATGAAAAATCTTCCAGCAAAAAAGAACGAGACAATCTTACATTTTTCTATGGGAGAAAGATTGTCATCAGAAACTCCATGTGATAACACAACAATCAAACAACGGTGGAGAACGAGATTGGTCACATTTCCAGACAATTATGGTCTATCCTCAAACTCAGGTAAAGTATGACAAAGAGGGGGACTAAAAACATTAACCTAAGTAATTCTCTGTCCCTGTGTTTGACAATACCGGAAACAGGCTTACTCCTCTTTCCCTGGCTAAACAGCTCTAGGATGACGTACAAGTACCTCTCTCTTTGCTAAACAATGCTGAGAATAAACAAAAATAATTTAGCTTCTTTATCTAGGAAATACTTGCTCCTGAAAGATAAGATGGAAAAAAAAATCTGTGTAGACTGTAGGTTACATGGGGATATATAATCATCAAAATGTACTAAATAGTACATTAAAATAAGTACCTTTCACTATATAAAATTTTGCCTTAAAAGTCATACATTGAGTTCTAGTTAATGATATACCTGCTGAAATGTTTAGGGGTGAAGTTTACTATGTTTTTAACTTACTTTGAAATATATCAAAGAAAAGATGAACTGATGTATGGAAAAAGGGATGGAAAGATGGATAGATACGTGATACAGTAATGATAGCAAAATGTTAACTATAGACTCCTGGTGGTGGGTATATGGGTGTTCACTCTATGATTCTTTCAA
>NW_012155173.1:6229749-6231245 GCF_000956105.1 Propithecus coquereli | reverse complement strand
GGTTTGGGGGTTGGGAGAGAGAAGGGAGAGAAATGGAATTAAAATGTAGGTCAGCAGGTAGTTATTTACAAATGTCTGGGACAATAGAACAAGGGCTGACTTGGTCAAGTCTTGGCAAAGGCCTCATAGGTAGAAGTAAAGCAGCACAATCACTTTCTGTGAGAGAGTCACCTCTTTCGGGGTCAAAGCCACTTTCCCGAGTTGCTGAAGCGAATCTTTATTTTTTCCTAAAACTCAACAGACAGCATCTTCAGAAACTAATTTGATTTTGATTGATTTTTGAAACTTGAAACACTTCTAAACTAATTTTCAGTATATTACTCTTGTCAACGGTTAAAGATTTTGTCAGGAGGAATTTGCTGAACAGACACAGTAATTTTGTTTCTCATTCTGGCATATCACCCCTAAAGAGGAAGCCCAGGGAAGGGGGCAACTCTGTTACTACAGCTGCTGCTATTAGAATATACATTGCAATTATTTTGCTGCTATTTTGGGGGCCTTCTCGAACAGTTCAGGCTGCAACTCACCGGAGTCTTGAAATAAGAATCACAGAATTGGCGACTCCCCTTAGGTGAGACCTGGGATATAGAGGAGGGACTTGAGGCCCAGAGAGAAGTGATTCATTCAAGGTCATAAAGCAATTTAGTGGCAAACCTGGGGCTGGAGAACAGCTTCACACTTTTAGCACGTTTTTCTCCCCAGGGTATCAAGAAACACTGAAACCAGGCCAGCTCTGCAGGGTTCATAGAGCAAGTTGGGATTTATTAAATAAATATACCAGTGACAACTTCAATGGGAGAAGGGGCCTTTAATTGCAGTTGATGCGCCAATCAATAGGCAGTAAGAGCCGCTCTGAAATAGGTCAAATCAATATGCATTTATGTATATGCATTTATTCATTAATACGTTCCAAATACACTTCAATGCATATAATAAAGTGAGCATGGGTGAAACCGAATGCCAAGGTTTTTTTTTTTTTTTTTTTTTTAATTCTGGTAAAGAGAGATTGAAGAAGGAATGGGCATTGATATTTTAAAGAAAAAGGTAGTTTTAAAAAAATTTATGCATTTTTTTCTTTTTTTGTTTTTATTGACACATTAATGGTATACATATTTATGGGGTACAGTATGGTGTGTTTTAAGACTGAATAATAGATATTTGGAAACTGTATTGATGTCCAGCTACTTTGTGACTGTATCAGTAGGGCCACAGAGCCAAATCATTCCTTTTGGGTAGAGGCAAGTCTTTCCGTGAAGGAACTGGCTGTTTCCACTTTCAAAGAGTCCTGGAAAGAGTTAGTGGCTGGAATGCCAAGACTCAGGAGGACTGAGACCACAGCAAGGAGAGATGGTCTTTCTTTCTCCGGATTGAGGAGTCCAGGCTGCAAAGAAGACTGGATTGCTTCTAGTGCAGGACCTGGCCATGTGGAAGCTCACTGGGAGCAGGTCAGAAAGCCAAGGCTGTCATCTGGGTCTGGACTATGACTACACATTAAT
>NW_012155173.1:6215501-6218069 GCF_000956105.1 Propithecus coquereli | reverse complement strand
AAAAAAGATGACAAAAATAATTATACTATTACAGTTGTGATAAGCATGTTAAAGGAAAAATCCCAGAGTGCTAAGAAAGCAAGTCAAAGGAGAACCGAATGTGGCTTTGAGTGTAGGTGTGTGTTGGAAAGCAGGAGCAGCATCCCTGAGCAGGTAGCATCGAAGGTGAGTCAAGAAGTCCGAGTGGAGAAGTGCCACCGTCAGAAGTGACAGCATGTCCAATGCTCAGTGTCAGATGGACCCTGGCTTGGTGCAAGGACAGAGAGAAGGCTAATTCAGCACAACCTTCCATTGATAGGCAGGGCTGGGATTAATCAGACTTTGTCAGACATGGTAAGTATTTACCATTCTATGTTAGTCGCTGCAGGCTGTTTCTCTGATTGTAGCATGTCTTGGACTCTAAGATATGGGCAGCATCTCATATCTAAGGTCTGAAGATTATATCTGTATTATATCTACTTTTTCTTTCTTTTCTGCAGTCATCTGCCCCCACTTTATACTTTTACCTTCTTTTATTTTACCAAACTTGTTCAACTCCATGTATGTGTTCTGTTCTGTTCCCCTTGCTATGCTTTATCTAGGACAGGGCTCCCCACAGCCAATATTCCACCTTATTTGGAGTCTTTTTGGGACTGAAGGAGTTCTTGCTTCCCTGGGGTAAGTCCTTTGAAGAGAGCCTTTAAAAAGACATAGTCGATGAACTCTTTCTACAGCTTAAGTAATGTAATGCCTTATTGAATCTTTCCAGATACAAGGTCCCCACCGCTGCCAGCACTAATGAAGGGACTTTTCCTAGTTCACAAGAGTTAATGCGCCTCTGGCTTTACTCAGCTTAATCCTGAAGTGATTCACTCCCTAGGGAAGTGCGATTGTCTCAACTGGATCTCAAGTTCACAGGTGACTTCTGTTCCAGGAACATAAAGAGAATGTATGTTT
This sequence comes from Propithecus coquereli, assembly GCF_000956105.1. Classification (NCBI taxonomy): domain Eukaryota; kingdom Metazoa; phylum Chordata; class Mammalia; order Primates; family Indriidae; genus Propithecus; species Propithecus coquereli. The sequence continues at coordinate 6,217,133 of NW_012155173.1, read as the reverse complement.
ATTCGTAGGATGATTGCAGCAGTTTGGAATCTGGTTAGGTGCTCCTGCCATTTGACAGTGAGATTGGTGTTCTTCACACTGAATCTTTATGTTTTTTATTATAATGTTTAGTGCAGAGTTTTAAAACTTCATTATAAAAGATTGAACTCTTATGTGCAACCAGTTCTTACTCAGAAGCCCAGTGTGTAAAACAGACAAAAGCAAAAAGCTCAGGTGACGCAGGAGAGGGACTGAGAGCTGACACATTGGACACCTACTTTAGTGCTACTAAGTCTACAGAAGGCACTGACGGCCCCTAGGTTGAAACAACATGGCTTGGCTCCAGTTCAAGGCAACACGGTTAGCAACAGAAACTCAAGACCCTCTGTCTTAGTCTATTCCAGTTGCCATAACAAAATACCATAGGCTGGGTGGCTTATAAACAACAGATATTTATTTCTTATAGTTCTGGAGTCTGGAAGTCCAAAATCAAGGTACCAACAGATTTGATGTCTGGTGAGGGCCCGCTTTCTGTTTCATAGATGTATCCTCACACGGTGGATGGGACAAGGGAGCTCTCTGGGTTCTCTTTTATAAGGGTACTAATCCCATTCATGAGGGCTCCTCCTTCATAATCTAAATGCCTCCCACAAGCCCCACCTCCTAATATCATCACCTTGGGGATTAGGATTTCAATATATGAATTTTGGGGGAACACAAGCCATCATACCATAGCACCCTCCTACAGTAAACACTTAAACATTCTCAACAAAATGATGCAAACATTCTTTTAAATACATAGCTTGGCTACTAGGAAAAAAAGGAGAATCTTGTAGGGCTGTGAACAAAAATGGAACTAAAAGTGAGAGTGGAAGTATGTGAGCTAACACTGCAACTGGCATGAGGGTGGCCCTTAAACTAGGAAGTAGGGTGTTTTACACACATTCAGAGACAGAAGACACGACCTTGGGCTCTCTAAAGGTGAACGTGAGAATTTGTTCTAAGATCCATTAAAGTGGCACTCCATGGAAAGAAGGGAGTATATAAAACCACCCCTCAGCACAGTAAGAATTCAAGAAAACATGTCCATCTCTCTGTAGTCTCTGGGTGGAAAATAATCCTCCAAGAATCTGTGAAATTAAAGTCATAATCCTGTTTCACTTTTGGGAGTAGGGTTTGAATTTAAATTATCTTTATGGTTTGTGAAGCCACAAGCTTTGCTATTAACATAAAAATGATCCCAGGTCTGTGGTCCCTTTTGGGCACCTGGAAAATTCCAACAGAGTTACTCTCTTTAGAGATATACCTTTACCTTAGGCTGCACAGAAAGATGAGCTTACTAACACAAAGCATAAAATATAAAAGAAAATGATCCACGGTGAGTAAGAAGAAACAGATGTAACAAACAGCTGATATAGATCTGCTACCATTTCAATTAATAAGAACCATATGATATAAAGTATAAAAGCAGTATTTTTTTTAAAAAATAGTAAGGACATAAAGCTGCATTACCATAAGAAGTGACTAAAATACAATAAATATAGCAGATAGATAAAATTAAAATAATCATTTGTTGTAAAATACTTATCATAGCAATGAAATAGCACTTTAGACACAACCAAAGAGAGGATTGGTGAGTAGGGGCTTGGCTTC
>NW_012155173.1:6212276-6213751 GCF_000956105.1 Propithecus coquereli | reverse complement strand
TTCCCTTTCTGCACATGGGTCTTCCTCAGAATCATACCCATGTTATACTAATTAGATGGTAATGAGCTCTAGGTCAGTTAAAGGTTACTAGGAACTTTTTACTATGTATGTTCCCATCAGGGAACAGTTCCTAGCTGCAATTTGGTTCCTAGCTACAATTCAGTCTGCAGTCTCTGCCCTTAGCCACTTCCTTGCCACCTGTTTGTCCTACACCAGACCTAACAAGACATTAAGAGTTAATCTCTGAGAAAGAGATGAGGGACAAGAAGGACATTAGTGTTATAGAAAGCAACTCCCTTGTTTGGGTAGGTATAAAGGTAAATGGCAGAAAGGAAATAGGAAGCATCACAGGGCATTGGTGGAAGGGATGCTGGATGCAGAGAGTGCTCCACTGAAGGGGCAATAATGGAAATCAACTTTAAGAAGTCCTTAAAATCCCATCCCCCTTCTCTCTCTCTCTCTCTCTCTCTCTCTCTCTCTCTCTCTGCAGCATAGCTGTTTCCAGGTCTCTATTCTCATGCTACCATCTTTCTAGGACCAATTGAAGGAAGAATAAAATATTCATACATTTATACTTCTCTAGGTTTCCAGGTCTTTCTTTCCATTGAGTTTCTATTACTATTATTAAATTCATCATAAGAATCATTGCGTATTCATTTAGCTGCTATTTTCTGAGCCCTTTGCACATGGCTGGCACAGAGCTAGGTTCATTAAATGTAGTACTGCATGTTAACACAATTCCACAAGGTCACGGTTATTGTTTCCCTTTTAGAGACAAGGAAAGTGAAGACAAGAGAGCTTAACCTGTTAAGGAGAAGAACCAGGATTGGAAATCAGGTTCTTCATTCTCTATGGTCCATGTTCTTAGCCACCATGTCTCCCTCAACAGGTGTCAAGTTACCATGAGAAAGAAGGTAGTATGGTAAATAGTTTTGAGAAACACCAGGTTCATATAATTAAAATGCTTAATCTGATAATATGCATAGGAAATCTTCCAAATGAAGACAGAATGTGGGGTATTTATGAAATTTATTTGACTACACATTCTTTTTCCCCAGCACATCTTGTTAAGATAACTTTTCTGTAGAGTACACATTGGGAAATGCTTTTATACACTGATACCTCACTGGAACAAACTCTAATTATTATAACAAAAATGTAGGTGCTCAGAGTGGGCAGAATCAGGTAATCAGCCACTTTATAGGGCATTACTATTATACTTTTTCTGTCTGCATGTGCTCCAAGTTTCACTGAACATCTGGGAGAGACCTGTCTTCATATAACCCCATGTTGTGTGGGGAAGGTTAATGGTGCTCAGTTTTTTCCGCTAGAAATTTTGTGACTCTTTCTCACTTATTTTCTCAAACACCATAGAGACTTTGTTTTTCAGCCAGAAGCTTTTAACAGAGCCACTCAATTGATATATTTTTTTCAATTGATATTTTTGAATCCTTCTTTTGAACTCCATTTTTAAA
>NW_012155173.1:6209153-6211395 GCF_000956105.1 Propithecus coquereli | reverse complement strand
GAGAGGCTGGGAGGAGTATAACAGAAGCAGAGAGGAGGTTAGATTTGATTAAAGGAAGCAGAAGCTGCAGAGACTTGTGACTACAGACAGTGCTAGCAGGCATAGGGGCAACACCATGGGCATTTCCTACCCCTGGCTGGGAATGCCAAGCACACAAGGGCAGGCAAATGTTGATAGGGGTGACAGGTGGCCACGTTATGTGAACCATCCCCACCCTAAGTCTTTAGGACAAACAGTTTTGGTGAGAGGGACTATTTCTAGGTGGGAGACAAGGCAGAATCTGAGTAGCCAGCAATTCTGAAGAGATTTGTGGGAGAAATCCTTCTCTTGTACTACGTTCCACTCATTCCTAATCTTACTGGAAACAGCCAGGGAAAGACTTCAGTAGAAGCTTCCACCCTTAAAAATGTCAGCTGATGGGCTTGAAGTTAAGCTCAACTGTAAACATAAACTATCAGCAAGAATTAGCTCAATGCTAAGGTGCTCACAGGGTAGTAATATTCTTTGGGGGCAGGCGGTTGAGGGTGGGTAAACTCACAACTTATGGACGTGGTGAGTGTTGTAGCAGGGAAAGGGCATTCCTCAAATTGTGGTTCGGGTGTGGCAAAGTCATAACATGTAACCAAAATGTTTGTACCCCCGTAATATCCTGAAAATAAAAAAAAAAAAAAGAATTAGCAGATGTGTGAGAATTACCACAATGACAGGGAGACAACGAAGAGAGCAAAACAGAGCTGATAGGAAAAGCAGACAAGAAATTTATAATAAGCATAATTAACATTTTTCAACAAAATAGGAAGGTGGAGCTTCCAGGAAGCAAAATCAAGAGGTTGTGTACAAGGGGAAGCAGAAACTCTTGGCAATGAAAGCGACAAGATTATGTAATGGAAATAGTAATAGGAACCACGGAAGAGATAGACTGAATAGTAGAACAGACAGTCAAGGAGAAATTGGTGATCTGGAAGATCAAGCTGTAAAAATCTGTAAAAATGTGTCTCTGTGACATGGGATGCACCCTAAGGACTCATGCCCAGCTGCAGGAGTGTGCTTAGCTGACAGTCTTTAGCCATGAGCCTCAGAAGCATCCATCTCAGCTTTCAAGTCGAGGTCTGTTATTCTCAGGGCAGCCCCTAGGCAACGACTGAGCAAGACAGTAGTAATGTGAGTCTTCTGTAATGGGCAATCTTTGCTCTGGAGTTCCCTTTCAAGCTTCTAGGGACTGTCAGGTAAAAGCAGTATGCTAGCAGCTCCTCTACTCACCCACCCACCCAATCCTGCCACTCCCTTTTAATTCCATGGGTGTTACTCCCCATTCAAACTTTTGCACTCCTAACTCCACCACAGCATCTGATTCTTGGAAAACCAAAGCTGCCACAGCATCTAAAAAGTGCAGGGAGATGGAAGGCATAAAAGAGAAGCTAAGAAGCATGGAACAAGGATGCACAGCTCTGGTAGGCAGAATAATGCCCCATTCCACACCTGAACCCTGGGGATGTGAATATGTCACAAAATAAATGTAAAATGAAAATTGTACATCCAGCTAGAGACAAATAATGATATTTTTGGACAGACAAGGACTTAGAAAATCACCAGCAAAAACATATCTAAAGAATGATCAGAGGATATGCTCCAGGTTGAGTATCCCTTATTCAAAATGCTTGGGAACAGAAGTGTTTCAGATTTTGATAATTTGGGGATTTGGGAATATTTGCAGATACTTACCAGTCGAGCATCCTTAATCTGAAAATCCTAAAGACAAAATGTTCCAATGAACATTTCCTTCAAGTGTCATATCAGCTCTCAAAATGTTTCAGATTTTGAAGCATTTTGGATTTTGGGATTAGGAACGTTCCACCTGTATACCAATAATGAATACAAAATGAAGTACTGATAGGTAATAAGAACATTTTTAGATTAGACATGAAAGGTGTATGTATATACTTTTTTTCCTATAATTATCTGGAATTAGAATTCCAGTGCTACCAATCAGGTGATAGGAGCCAGAGAAGAAAGCATAACTAAAGTTTGTGTCTTGAATAGATGGAGGCTATAGATACGGATTAACCTTAGTGACCATGTAACTTCGGTGACATGACATGATGTAACCTTATATGTTGCTAGAAAAAATAAGTTAATAGAATGTTTGGTAAAAATTTAGGGAAACAACTTAAATAACAGAAACCAAATATGTAACTTTCAAACTAGGAGAGGGAAAAATAGAAACAAACTTTACCAATTTAAG
>NW_012155173.1:6183309-6208223 GCF_000956105.1 Propithecus coquereli | reverse complement strand
GTGGTCTAGACCCCAGGTGTTTAATCCCAAACAACACAGAAAAATTGAGCTTCTGGAATTGCTGGTCAATAGAATCCAACTGGAGAAAAAATATGTTTTTAATATAAATTGTACAAAGATAAAACATAAGTGGTATTAAACAAGCAAATAAAACTCAAACTGAGAATATCCAGCCTGTGCTATCAATACTAGGTTTCAACTATAGCATAAGACCCTCTGATTTCAAAGAGAGTGTCGAAGAGGCTGGGAGAAGATTAAACCCTAGGGTGAAGGTCATGAAGAGGGGCAACATCAGGTTTGTGGGGTAATCCCACAGAATGAAGAGTGACTATAAAGCTGGAATACATGTCTAACTTTTAGAGTCATTTTACCAGCAATACTTCACTGGTAAAATGCATCAAAAGCATATAATTTTCCTTGACAAGCTTCTTGGTAAGTCATATCAGCAAATTCTCATTCTTACTTCTTTTTTTTCTCTTCACGACCACCTTTTTTCTTATAAAAGGGTGAAAGTTAGAGAGCAGTAGGGTTGATTATCAGTGCCATGCATTCTAAAGGGCAAAATAAATGAAGGATATAAAAAGTTATTGGCTTCACCAATGGGGAGTCATTGCTGTCTTGGAGAGAGACCAACGGCAGAAAGAAGAGGGAGGTGTAAGCCATGACTGCAGAGTTAGAGGAAGTAAGTGGAGAGGTTGTGGAGGCAAGAGGCTGGGGTTTCTGTTGGAAAAGGTAGACCTGTCTGTTTTTGAAGTATGGAGGAAACTACATAATAGGTAGAATGGTTTACTTTGGAAGCGTTCGGAGATGGGCGGTACCAGTAACGTTGTAGATTGACTGTGCTAAAAGGTGGGGGACATAAGGGAGAACCGTGTATGGGAGTCAACAACAGTGCGGCCATAACTATTGCTAACTTAAGCCAAGAGAACCTGGTTGTGAATAGGGTCAAGGAGGTAAAGTAACTGTGAACAGCCAATATGTATAGAATCATTACCATCACTATGACCACCACTGATACTGGTATCTCTGAGGATGATGGAGGGGCATGGTAACCTGTAATACATACACTTTTCTGCTGCCTTAAGAGAAAAATAGAAAAGATACATGGTTTGGGGTCATATGTGGGTTTCATTTGTAAAAGAGAAGAACACTATTCTACATGTATGAAGCAAGGATAAACTGAAGGCAGACGGGTGGAGGAAAGGGCCGTGTGGCAGTCTGGGAGAAGGAATGTTTTAATGAGATGATATTGAATTGAATTTATGAAGTCTAATAATCTAGTCATGTTGCTCCCGCTAACTATGACAAGTCAATTATCCTTTCTGAGTTCTATATTCTCACTTAAAATATAAGAGACTGGGCTGACTCATCTCTGAGGTCCCTCAAATCTTATTCTGTATTCAGTGTAACTGCTTAATTGTGTCTCTGAACTCGTTTGAATCCATTATGTAACCATTCTGGACTTCAGGTTACACACACACACACACACACACACACACACACACACACACACACACTTTATTTTGGTTCTATTTGGCATCACTATCCTATGAAGATGTCATATACATTGATCACTTAATGAGTGCATTTTATGCCAGTCATTGTTTCTAGCACTTTACTTATATTTATAACTTTTTGTTGTTGGTATGACGATCCTAGGAAAACTTTGGAGATGGACACTACTGTCTTCCCTTTTACAAGTGGAAAACTAAAGCTCAGTGTAATGTGCTCTGAAGGGAAGATCCAGGATTCAAGACTGGCCCTTCCTGATTCCAAATCCATCTTTTAAACCTCTTGCTATGTTATTATTTCAGGTCACAAAATGAGATGAAATGTACTTCCTTTTGTTGAGGTGTATTTCAGCCCTTAACTGAGGACAACTCAGAGACTCAGGCCTTTTCCTTACTCAATTGTGAAACCCATTGTGGTGGTGTATCAGTGAAGATGAACAGAAAGAGAAACATGGAAGCCTTCGTGGAAACATTTATCTGACAACCCAGTTTGAAGTACACATTACAGACATGTGTAATATATGTACCCCTTCCTCTTAAACCAGAATATCTACTGAAAAATGTCATTAGTACAATCATTGGGCTAAATGACAATTGTACCAAATGGACTCAAATTTATATGGATACACACATTCAGCAATTTCATGGAAAATTGCTTCCAAAATTACATCCCTAGAAGGAACTCCCATTAATAATGCTCCTTGAGGCCACATAAATTCCTTTAGGATTTTTTTGCTTCATGCAATTAAATGCACTGGAAAGCATCCGGCTTCTTAGGGGTAGACTTAGTTAATGAAAACATAGTGGGAATTTAAAAATAATGATTCTTAGATTGCTATAGACACAGTGGATGCTTCTACAAACAAAGAAAGATGTGTCTCCAGTGAGAATTTGACCCAAATCTATAAAATCATGATAGGGATAGTAATACACATTTAAACAGAACTTTGCTGTTTGCCAAATGTATCCAATTCCATAAACTCTTGCAATCTTCAGAGCAAATGGGAGAGGTGGATGGACCAGATCTTTATCCCTCCCTTTGTATCAGTGATGAAACCAAGTCTGAGAGAGTGATTGCTTTGGCCAAGGGTAGAGCTAGTGCATAATATAGTTGGGAATTGAATTTTCTTAATTCTGAGAAGAAGGGAAATTTAATTTTTTGATATTTATTGTGGATAAGAAGCTGGGACAGGTTGTTATTTCATTCAATGCTTCAAATTCTATTACTGAAGGGCTTTTGCCATGAGGTGAGAGAATGTGTGAGAATGAGAGTGAGAGAGAAAAACAGCTGTCCAAGGTCACTCGTTTATTTTCTAACAAACATTTATTGAGTTGTCATGAGGTGCTCTTGGTTCACTGAAAACAGTGATGGACAAGATGAAGAAGTCTTAGTGATGTAGGGGGTCAGAATTCAAACCTAAGTTCATATAAACACAAAGCCCTTTTTTCCCCTCACTGACCCACACAGAGATCTACTGTCTTCCTTTGCTTTTCTTAACCAAAAGTACAATGTACCCCGTGAAAGACCACAGATGGATATTTGCATATCTGCAGAGTAGAAGATGAAAATCCATCAAAATCCAAATGATGGCAAAATACTGGCAGATTTTGAAGTGTACTTGCAGGGATTGGGGAATAGAATTTGAGCCGGGGGCCTTGCTTGCTGTTTCCAGGTTGATGACTTTCTTCTCTTTGAGAGGCCAGACTGGTGACTTCTTTCTCCCTTTGAGTGCAAGAACCAGAACATGATAACTGATTCCTTCTCAGTTTCAAGAGATAGACAAATGCAACAAGGACAGGGTAAGAACACCACTATCTAGAAAGAACTAGGCAGAAATTGGTTGTGGTTGGACTTTGTGTCAGTCTCCTTCAACCTCCTTGATCACAACGTATCTTTCCTGGTCAGAGCCCTTAGAATCTTAAGGTATCATTAATAATAGAATTCAAGAAACTTCAGGGCAAAAAGTGTCTTGTATATTTCTGCCTCATTGACTCTCCATCTCATTTCCAATCTCATCTGAAAACATATCTTTTTCTCTCCTGACCGTGTCTGCTAATTGCCCTCTCCCACGGCTATTACTTAACCAGAATATATGTGATCACTTTAACAAGGTTATTTAACTTCATGGGGTTGTTGAGATGTTGCTTTTAATAGTTTTAGGTTCACAATGTAAGTGGCTGAGGTTCTCACCCGGGAAGGGGCCTTGTGAAAGCCCTGTCGATCTTTTGACAGAGCATTTCTTAGTCTTTTAAACCCATTCCTCCCTCCTCCTGGTTACTGGTTTAGCTTTGGATTTATAGTTTATGTTATGAAAATAAGCAGGTTTTATTTTCATTTCCAAATGTGCATCTCATTTGATTCCATGAACATTGTTGCGCACAAGTATGTCAAAAACTCCCGACTGAACCAGCAAAAAAGTGTGATTCACCATTAATCCTGTTTCATTGGGATTTTTCCTGGAGATCCGTGCTATAGTCTACATCACCCTTGATGCTGCCCTTCTTTTCACCACCCGCAGGCAGTCAGTGACCCAATCCCAACAACTGTGCCTCCTAATTTTTCTTAAGATATTCCTGCTGCCATTGACCTAGGTCAAGTGGTTGGTATTCTTCACCTGAACTGCTACAGCTACTTCTGCCGGATGACTGCCTTCCAGATGACACTACCACTCCCTCATTTGCTCATTCTGCAAAAAAAACTTGTGGAACTTCTAAAATGAGAAAGTCATTGTTCAGAGCCTGTGGGAAGTGGTAAACCAGATATGGCCCTTGTACTTATGCATCTTCCATTCTAGTGGATCTTCTTGGGAAGTTAAGCTGAACCCTCTCTATTGCTTAGTGACCAACTCCACCCAATTGCATACAGGATTCCTTGGCATAGAATTTAAAATCCTTCACTCTTGTTGCCTCTGCAACCTCATCTCCTTACCAATCTGGTAGGCCTTCCTCCGTCCATCTTGAAACTTAGTACTCATGCCCAAGTCAGACTTTTGCATTTTGATTCCAAGAACATGTCCCACTTTTCAGTGCTCCTGAACTTACTGTTCTCTCTATCTTGCGTGTTCTGCTCAAACCACTCTTGGCACTATCAGAAGTAATTATAATGGCATTAGCTACACTTTGAGTGATTTCTCTCAGAGAAGCACAGAGCTAAGTACTACATGTGGGTGTACTTATATATACCCACACACAAAATTTTATCTCATTTAATTCTTAAAAGACCATTTTGTTCCTGAGAAAATTGAAATTCAGGAAAATGGGAAGTTAATCAACTTTTCTGAGGTCACACAGGTAGCCGGTGGAAGAGCACCGTTCCAAACGCTGTCTGAGCTGAAGTCCACACTTTTCGCTGCTTTGCTCTATGGCAAATGAGCTTCTATCACCCTTCAAGGCCTAGTTCAAGGACACTTCATCTCTGAAATCTGTCTTGGCTTGTCTAGGTAAAGAGAGCAGTTCTTTCCTTTATATTTACCTTACACATATCTCTGTGGTGGTGCTTTTTGCATTTATCTTATGCAAATATTTTCACTCGTTATTTGTTTAGAAGTCTGTCTCCCCTCTTCGCTGGCTTGAAGTCACTGATTCAGGGTTACTATTCCCAATATTCCCAGGGTCGACCAATGATGAGTTCTCAATAAATGAGTGATGATGGATTGATCTGGCTGAAGCAGTATTTCCTGTTTGGAGCAGAGTGCCACTCGGGGAGAACAAGGGGAAATGAATAGGAGAGGTAGGTGGCGGCAGGTGGGCAGGTTCTGCTCACCAAGCCGTCATGCACGGATGTAACCTGATTTGAGAAAAACCTGATTAAAAATTGCTTGGAGCAGTGAAGACAAAACACAAACACAAAAACAAAAACTCTGCTCATTGCAGTTTACATTTTTCATCCAGTTGTTTTGGCATTGCACTGACGCTCGAGCTACAGGTCAGGGCTAAGTTCACCTGAGTTTAATTAGAAAGTACATAGGCTTGTTTTGGGAATGCTCTGGGGAGCAGCTGAGCAAGAGACCTCCGCCATCAACTTGAAAAATAGCTGTATGAGAATTTAAAACATAAACAAACCCCACTGTGTTCTTCAGGAACATGTCTTTCATTTTTTTGTGGCTGTGTCTGGTCTCTTTTTAGTTTGAGACAAAGTATGAAGATATGCATTGATTTATTCTAAATACTGGTTTAGGAGTGACGTGAAAAACATATAGCTCATCAACTGTAGATTGATTGAATTAATGGCCACAATTCTTTGCCTCTCAAATCCATACCTGTGGCCCTATAACTTTATAGTATTTTGATTCTGGACCTAGTCACATGACTGGACGGGTGACCAACTGTCCTCATTTTAGCATTGCAGATCCCACATCCTGGGAAGCCTTTCAACCCCAGAGAAACCCTTCAGCCACACAAAATCCAGGATGGTTGGTCACCCTACTTGCGAATGGGAAGTCAGTGGATGTGACACAAGCATAGATAGACTAGAAAGCACTTGCTGGGTGGGCTCGTCCCTTTTGTTGTACCTCCTGCATCACCATGAAAACATGCCCAGGATAGTCTGCAGAAGGAAGAGAGACACATGTGGGAGAGTAAGGCCATTCCAGATGCCCCAGACTGAGACAGCCTAGACCTGCCACCTATCTAAGGACATTTAGATACTAAGAGTAACATGCAGATATATTAGACAAGGATCCAGGCCACAGAGAGATTTAAATATGCAAATATAATCAGAATAGTAAGTAGCATATGAATTTTGCCTTCATGTACCTAAGGACTATTGTTAGAAGACAGCAGATTCATTTTTCCTATATTCAATAAATGAAATTATGATCAGTATATGAAATTGAAAGACAATTGTAGATAAAATTAAATTTCGTTATGAGAATGAATTTTTCTAGAAATCCCAGCTATTCACAGCTATCCAAAGTTGATTCCTTAGTGAAGTAATGAGTTAGCCAACAATGGAAACATTGATGCAAAGGCTGGAAAGTGAGCTGAGAAGGATGCTGTAAGGTATTCAACTCAACTGATGCTCATTGACTGTACTGAGCCCTGTGAGGGGCACAGGGATACAAAGACGACTCTCTTACAGAACTTACAGTTAAGTTGGGGAAATAAACAATGACCTTTCCTGGTGGTAAGTGCGAAGTAGTATTTAAGAACCACACAGAAGTATTTTAGAGGAAGGACATTTTTTGTTTTAACTGGGGTGTGTGTGTGTGTGTGTGTGTGTGTGTGTGTAGGGGGGTGGAATTGTTGTGTAGGAAAACTTTCCCTGAGCAAGTGACAGGTGAATTTGGCTTTGAAGAAAAATATCTGCCATTAGGATGAGGACTAGATGGGAGCAACATCAGCTACTTGATTTACAGGGCCCACAGTGAAAAATTACAACTTGGAGTCCCTTGTACAAAAATTATTAAGGATTACAAGATGGTGATAGCATGGCATTAAACTCAACTTGGGGTCTTGTGAGCATAGGGATCTGTACATACATCTCATGCCCACAAAGCTGGCCCTGGTTGGGGTAAGACATTCCAGATGGAGAAAGTAGTATATACAAGAGCATGGAGGCATGCAGCGGCTGATGTGTTTGGGTCTTGTTAGATTACGGTCTGTATATGAGTACAGTGGGGATATGGGGTTGAAGGTGCCACTGTGGAGATGGGCAACACAACAGAAGGGATGGCATAATGGGTTTGTATTGTGTAAATTTAGTTAAGCTGGTGCTGAATTTGCAAGGATTCCCCACTCTGTATAATTGAGGCTGCAAGAGATATTTTATGCAAGATTTGAAAAGAAGAGGTGAAACAGCTGCCACATTCTGTTTAGACTTAGAAGGTCTGTGCAGGGTACCAGGAGCTGTTATAGATCACCCACACTGTTGCTTGTCTCCTACTTGATCCTGTGGCATGGGGCACCAGCCCTGCAGCTCCTTCATCTCCCATTAGATCTCTTCGTTAAGCTTCTCAAGCTTCCCATAACAAAGGGCACCAGCTTCACCTGCAGATCACCTACATATGCCATCAAATTTAGAGTCTTGGACGCATTGAGAGTCCAGCATAGGTACCATTTCATCCTTGTGGGTTCTGGTTCATCTTCTCAGGTTCTAGTTTGTTCTTTCTTTCCTCCACTTCACATCTACTCCTTTTTCTTGAGTGCCTGTCATATAGAAGTCAGGCCATAGAACCACCTTCCAAAGCAACTGCCTTACAAAGACTGTATAACTAGCAGCATCCAGAACTATATGAGACCAACTTGCTATAATAAATACCTGATTCCAACCACTCTCAGTGGTTCTTCTGCTTCTCTGATCAAACCCTGATTGCTAGTGATAGGCTTTAGAAGGTGGGTTGCACGGGAAGACATCTTAAGGAGACAGTTAACATGTGGTTAAAAGCAGAGGCTATGAAGTCAGACATAACTTGAGTTTATAAACCCACTTCCTAACTGCAACTATACTCATTGTGTAATCTTAGTTTGTGTAGTGGGCAGCCTCTGGGATGGCTCCCAATGGCCTCCACCCCCTGGTATCATGCCCTGATGCATCTCCTCCCACATTGTGTCAGGGTTGGTGTGCGTGACCAGCAGAATCCTACACAAATGATGGTGTGTCACTCCCAAGTCCAGGTCATCAGAGGCCCTACAGCTTCTGCCTCTCCCTCTCTTGCTTTACTCATTCTGGAGGAAACAAGGTGCCACTTTGTGAGAAGAGACCTACAGGGTAAGATTTTAGCCCTTATCTAAGGGCCATTTGACTGAATTTCAAAGTCAATCCTCCAGCCCCAATCAAGCCTCCACACACCATCAGTCCTGAGCAACAGCTTGTTTGCAACTCCAGGAGAGACTCTGGGCCCAAACCACCCACCTCAGCCACTCCCAGATTCCTGACCCTTAGAAACTGAGTGAGATACTGTCATTGAATTATGGTTTTAAGCTGCTAAATTTGGGGAGTAATTTGTTATGTAGCAATAAAAAATCAATAACCAATAAAATAAACAAATTAATTTCCTCAAAAGTAAAATACGTATAGCTATAGTACGTACTTCACTGGGTTATTGTCAAGATTAAGGGCAAAAATATATGTAAAGCATTTAGCACTATGCTTGGCATGTGGTAACTGCATAAATGAATGTTGCACCAACTGCTCTTACTGTTAGCATGATTATTATGGTTACTACTGTCTTCTTCCAAACTTGGCATTCTATGATTCCTTAACTTCAGGATGATAGGTGAAGAATTCGGTGAAGAGGTAATGTTTGTATTGGGTCTAAAAACATACCCTCTCATAAATTTATAATGCTTGCCATCTGAAAATCACCAGGTATGGAGTGGACACAATGAGGAACAACCCCATACCCAAGCTCTGTTAAGGTTGGTGCATGGGAGGCCTGCTTTACCCCCAAAGGCAGTGTCCTAAACTTGGATTCAGATAGTAGCTGATAACATCATCCTCAGTGTAGGTCCACCAATGGACCAATGAGGGCTGGAGAATGTTAAAGGTTGGGAATTAAAATCCACTGTCTGCCTGCCTGCCTGGAAAATCAACCCAGTCGGTGATTGAGAGTTGTTAGAAAGTTACAAGAAGTATAGACGCCTTCTCAGGACTTGATGGTGCAAATGAAATTGAATGGCATTTAATATATCTAATTGTTAATGAAATGGGGTATTAATTGTGGAGCGTTAATTCTTTCCCTTCAGCAGTGGCTGCTTGCTTTCACTGGAAGTATTTGTATCTGAATAATAAAATGTTGGGGCTTGCAGAAGTTTTTTATATGAGTTCAGCCTTCTACTTTTACAAAAGAACACACAGATTCAGAAATATTATGCATATGTAGATAAATAACAGCACCAAATCCTTATTTTGTTCTTTTCTGAAGGAGTCATGGAGAGGGGTAGGTGAGTGGTTGGGAGACAGTGGGGTTTCTTTGGTTTCCTAAACAGTATCATTTAATATTAATAGTTATGAGTACAGATGTTGAAATTATGTAGGACTACATCAAATTGCACCTTTATTGTTTGCTGACTGCATGATTCAGGATGAGCTAATTGTGTTAAATACCTTACTTATTTTTTCTATGCTTCAGTTTTCTCATCTGTAAAATAGGAACAATAATAATATGCATTTTGTTGTACCATATTATGGGGATTCAGGATATTCTTTGCCCATAGTATGTGTCCCACAGATTGCAGTTTCTAACATTATTTTATATTGAAATCTTTAATGTCATGGCCTGTATACTAGGCAGAAATATAATGTGTACATATCATTGAATATGTTCACTGGAATTATGAGCTTTGCTTAAAAAAATCTTTAAAAATTTTCAGTGGATCAAGTCAGATTGAAAGATATCAGAAATGATGACATTTTCTACAACAAACATCATCTTCCAGCTTTGCAGTCCCTGAGGGCCAGAGCACTGTGATTAGTTTTTGTAGGTTGGTTTAATACAGAAAAAGAAGGTATAAGTCCAGAGGTTTCTTAGGAGGAAGGGGTATCCATCAAGAATGTCAAAGGCCACCTCCTCCATAATTAATAACACGCACCCAGTGTTAAAATAGGCACTTGATCCTCAACATTATGAGTCCCACCTTCTTTATTTTGCTCCTTGCCCTTTGGTGAGTCTTCTCTCTAAAGAGCTTGGGGGTTTTCATCCTATCAGTGTTATCCCAGTTGTATTCTTGCTCTTGAGAAATAACTAAAACCCAGACCTGGTCAGCTTGTGAAGACCAGGAGACCTAGTACATGAAAATAGGAGGTATCCCAGAAGGCAGGCAGGACACGAAGTAGTGTTCTGAGTGATGTTCCGGGGGGGTAACAGAGAAGTAGCAGATGGGAGCTGGATCCTGGGCAAAACTTCAGTCACCGGAAGGATTAGTGAGAAAAAACTTGGGCTCAGTGCAAAGAAATGGAGTCCTGGAGAGTTTTCTGAGGCAGAGACTCTAAAACTGGGAAGCAAACAAGGTGGAATTATGAGGTAGGACTTGGGAACAGGGACAGTTAATCAAATGAGCCAAAGCAGGGCTGGACTTGACTGTTTTGAATCCATTGTTTTTAGCTACTCATCTGGAAGAAAAGATTAAAACCCAAAATGTTGAGGGCATAATATAATATATATAGGCAGCCCCTGACTTAAAATGGTTCAACTTAGGATTTTATGATTTATGGTGAGTTTATCAGGACATAACCGCACTGTAAGTTGAGGAACATTGGTATAAGTAACCTTATTTATGTAGTTCACTTTATTCACCAGACAAGGAAGGACGTTATCCTTTCCATTCTGCACTTGAGGAAATTAAAGCTCAAAGCACTTGACTTCCCTACAGGTCCATAATTAATGAACAGTGGATCCAAGCCTTGGACCTTGGACTTATATCTGTATAAGTACAAAGCCTGGTTCTACCTACTATGCAAGAACAGAACTGGGGCACCTCTAGGATAGCAGATAGGAATCAAGTAGCTCTAATTTGGTGTCTGTGTATAGTGGTGATGGGGATGAGCTGAATGAGGGTCAGGGCGGCCACTTTAAAGCAGGTTAAGAGACCTATCTTTAGATGGAAAATGAAAACATTACGCTTCCTTGGGTTCTATTTCCTCTAACACTATCAAAGTCACACTCACCATCATCACTCTGAGCCTCGAGATATATTCAAATGAAGGCCCAGAGTTCAGGCAAGACATTTTTTTTCTTTCTGGAGTGAATGGAATACATTCACATGAGTAGAATCAAGAATATTTTATTCACAAACATTTTGCTCAAAGGCAAGGAAGTGGCCAAGGGCATTTAGAAAGATTCTGAACAAAGATTAAAACAAGAAAATTTAGTTTAACTTCACTCTTACTGGGCAAGTGGTGAAAAGGATAGTTGAATAGCTTCACAAAGGCCTGAATTTGAATCCTGGTTCTGCCTTTTAATGACAGTGTGATTTGGGAGCCAGTTTCATCTCTCTGTACTTAACTCATCTTTAAAAGGCAGAACGTGCTTGCCCCACTTAATATCATAAAGCTGCTGTGAAGAAATAGAATAAGGTATGTGTGAAAAAATTTTGTAAACTCACTGTGCACATATAGAGAATGGCAACTTCCCTTTAATATCAGTGGTCAAGGTCACCGTCTGTCTAGGATGAGAGAACTCCCAAGGAAAGGGAAGTCAGCACTTGCATTCCCTATCTAGAGCCAGGTGGACCAAAGTGCTACTCAGTGGGAAGAACAGTGAACTGAAAGTCGAGGTGTCTGGGTCACCTCTCATTTCTTCCACTTATTAGCAATATGACCCTGGGCAATTATTTCTTTACCTCTCTGAGCCTTAATTTCCTCTCCTGCTCAATGGGGGAGATAATCTAAAATCTAGAAAGGTGGTTTTAAACCTCAGTTACAAATGAGCTCTCCTGGGGTGCTTTCAAAAGCCTGATATCCAGGGGGTACCCCAGATTAATTAAATCAGAATCTCTGAGCATAGGATACAGGTATTGGTATTTTTGAAACTCCCCAGGTGATTCCAAAATGTAACCATGTTTGAGAACCATTGATGGTTTTAAGGTCAGGCCCCTTCCATGTCTAATAATTATAGTATTTTGAGAAAACCTCGTGTTATCTTCAAATTGGTCCATCTCCAATTCCTTAGTAGAGTTAGTTAACACCATTGAGAATTATATATACCACTGTTTTAGTCTCCCAGGGCTACAAAGTGCCACAAACTGGGTAGCTTAAACAACAGAAATTTATTGTCTCATGGTCCTGGAGGCTAGAAGTCTGAGATCAAGGTGCTAGTGGGGTTGGTTCCTTAAGAGGGCTGAAAGGAAGAATTTGTTTCATGTCTTTCCTCTAGCTTCTCATAGTTCGCTGGCAATCTTTGGGATTTCTTGGTTTGTGGAAGCATTACTTTAATCTCTGCCTTTATCTTCACATGGCTTTCATCTAGTGTGTGAGTGTGTGTGTGTGTGTGTGTGTGTGTGTATGTACATTTCCTCTTTTTATAAGGAAACTAGTCATATTAGATTAGGGGCCCACCCTACTCCAATATGACCACATCTTAGCTAATAACATCTACAGTGACCCTATTTCCAAATAATGTCACAAGCTGAAATTCTAGGGGTTAGGACTTCAGTGTATGAGCTTGGGAAATACACAATTTAACTTGCAACAATAGTGCCACAAACAATAGTATAATACCACAGTATATTTAGATTTCAGCATTTGAGAAAAACATGGTTGGTGGCAGGTGACTTCCTGAAACCTCCATAATTGGTTCCAAAGGAGGACTCATTCTTGCATACAACACAGGACACTCTGCTCCTCTCCTCCTGCTGCCCCCAGCCCCACTCACCAGGTTCTTAGAATTCTATGCTCCCTGCCAGCCCCCTTCTGTCTCCTACAATGATTCCTTGACAACCAGGGAGAGAGGCCCTAGCCCCTTCATTTGCCAATTTAGAGATTTTCTGCTAAGCATCTCAGCCCCATGCCAACCACTTCTAGTTATTAAAATGCAGCTCAGGATGTCTCACTCTGGCTGTTACATTATCATTCCTCGTTAGAGACTCCTCCAGGGCCTGAGACATCCCTGCACTGACTTTATAATTACAAAGTCAATTTCTAAACAGACATTTGCAAATAAGTCAATTTAAATACCGAGATTTGCAAACAATAATTAAGCAGTAGCTTCTTTTTTAATATCTCTATATATAATTAATGCCTGTGGGCTTTTCATTTTACCTTGCAACTGGGTAGTTTGCAATTGTTTGTTGAGCTAAAGTGTTCTCTGAAAGCAAATCAAAGGACAGGGGAGATTTGAAAGGTGATTGGAGAAAGGATTGTTCCTCCTTTTCCTTCATCCCTGCTTCACCTGATTGGCTATTTTTTTTTTTTAATCAGTTGGGACACTGATAGTTCAGGGAGGCTGAAGCAGAATCATTTTCTGCATTAAAAACAGCAGCAATAACAGCACAGATTTCTGGTCCAGGGATAGACTGGTTAATATGTCCTCTTAAGCCAGGCGTGTATAGTCAAAGAGTTTCTCTATGCTGGAAGCCTCAGAACCCACCCATTCCAGCATCATCTACACAGTGATTTGCACTCAGTAGCTCAGCTTTGATACTACCCTCTTCCTGGTTTAAAAAAAAAAATCTACAATCATTTATGTGCCCCTGTAGCATGATATCGCAACCCTGGCATTCAAGATTTTTCACAATCTGACCTTTTCTTTCTTTTAACAAGTATTATGGAAAACCTATTAGATGCTAGGGAAAATACCAGGTAACAAGGGGACATGGGTAAATAAGACATAGTCTATTTAAAGGTATAGTGGGGATGGAAACCCTGAAAGAGTAATTTTATGGATGATGAATGTTATGAAGAGGAAGTAGAAGGAAAGCTAGCCTGGTCTGGAGACTTACTTAAGCAAGCGATATCTAAGCTGAAATCTCAAGGTGGAATAGGCATTAACAAAGTGAAGATTGAGGAGGATGTTTCCCAAGTCAAAGGAAAAGCCTGTTAGAAGCAATAGAGATGATAGGTTTTAGAGAATACAAGGACTCATTGAGAAACCACAAAAATGGGCCTACGTTGTAGCTAACAAAAGGGAGGCATCACAGAAGCATAGACTAGAACCTTGAAGGCCTTGTAGGGTAGGTTAAGAAGTCAGAACTTTGTCCTAATGATAAGAGTGAGCCATGAAAGGGTTTCAGGGAGTGATGTGACCAGTTTGACTCAAGCTGCCCTAGCTGTGTCCTCAAGCCACACTGGATAATCTCTCCGAGTTGGTTGGATAATCCAACAACTCTTGAGTTATTTTCCCAAGCTCTTCCCCAAGAAGAATGTTCCCCCCAATATTCCCAGCTCAGCTGAATACCTCACCTTCAAAATCTAAGTCAGAGATTATAGGATCTGTGAAATGTTTCTAGTCCCTCTAGCACTTTCTTATAAAAGTGGGTTGCTCCCTAGTCAGTGCTTCCAAAAGATTTTGTTCATCTCTCTAGTTCAATACTTATAATACACATATTAATAGGAAAAGCTTCCATTATTCTCAAATTGGTATGTATGTGTATATACTCTCAGCATAGTGCTCGGCAAACAGTAAGCACTTACAAATGGTTTATTATTACCATCATCAATCTGATCAACAGAGGAAATCTGAAGAAAGTTTCAGGGAGAGAAACTACCTCTTCATGGGTGCCGTGGCAGGAGCCGGGGTGTTTTGCCTTCAGAATGTTCTCAAGCACAGTCATAATTACCCTTCATCTGTGGCATTTCTGTTCAGTTCATGCAAAAAGAGTTTCTGCACAGCTTCCCTTCAGGTGGAAGGAGGCTGACTGAGGTCAGCATTCCCTGGGAGAGAGGTCAAGACTACATGAGGGGTCAGAGTTGTTGATAGCTCTTATTAAGGCGTTGACATCCTCAGCCTAAAATTAGGGTGGAGGAATCCCATTGACCCACAGGAGGCTGCTTCACCCTCTGCCTCAGAGATAAATGTCTTTCTCTTTTTCCACTTCCATTCTTGTTAGAAAGACAGGTCTGATTCAGGCTCAGGGGCTGGGCTCCAGAAAAGTCAGTCCTACCCCACCCAAAACAAGGCCCCCCTAGGGAAATTAAGGGCTTGACTAGCTGAGGGGCACTCAGAGCCTCCACTTCCTGCTTGAGTCATTTTATATTTTTGGTTCAAACCAGTCGGCACCAGTGCCGAGTGACATTTAGTGGGCCACATAATTCCCAATTCAGACATTAATTAACAGATGATTGAACTCTATAGTCCTTTCCAATAAGGATTTTGTCTCCTCAGGGAATGTTTTCTGGAGGCTTTAGTGTTGGTGTCTTATGGTCTCTTCTTAGGAGACCTGTCATTTCTGGAAGAGTCTTACATGCTGACAGGAGGGATTATGTAGAATGTGGATACACAGCTCCCTAAAATACTTAATTTTCTAGTGTGGGAGTGAATTATCAGAGTTCTCCTCTAAGCTTGACCCTCATATCTACTCATTTCAGTGTCTGGCTCATGTTCTGATACAACAGTCTGGAAGAATCAGGTATTAGTTCCGATTAAGATTACCCTCAATTTCATTTTTTTCCTAAAGCAAAGATTTTCAAATCTAAGGTACACATTAGAATAATCTGGGGAAACAAAAGACAAACAAACAAAAACCTACTGAGTATTTTTTTTTTTAAATCTCCTGAAGTGATCCGATGTTCAGGATGAGAACTGCTGGTCACTGAAAACTGGCTTTTATTCTGATTCAGGTGCCCGGCCACCTAAAGTCACCCAAACTGGGCATCCATTGCAGGCAGAGGTGGACAGATGGATAGACTGAAGTTCTAACTTTGGTAACATCTTCCCTTTATCGATCATCAAAAGACTTAAAAAAGAACACAACATAAGAAGAAGAGAGCAGAAGCATCATTTTAGTTTCCTGTCATTTTGGGTAGTTTTGAATCAGCCCTCCCACATCTGAGTGAGCACAGACTTCCGTAGGGCATGTTCTCCTGGTCCTTCTCCCCTCAGCCTTTTCTTCTCTTTTACACACTTTTTAAAAAATATTCCTTTCTTGTTTTGTTTTATTACTTCCATTGAGTAGCCAAAGAACACCAGAATACGGACCAGAGAGTGTGAGTGGAATGTGGCGGTTGTGTCGCGATACCCTTTTGAAAGAGTCACTTCCTTTTGAGGGATTTTTTCCCCCATGTTTATTTAGTTGATTTGATTAGATAATAGCATATTCCCCCCCAACATTAGTATTTCATATTATGCTATGTTTTATATTTCATTCTTCCTTCTTCTTTACATCTTCTCTCTGTATGAGCTTTTGAAAATTGAGTTTTGAATAAATGGTGATGGTCATTTTAGTCTCCTTTGTACTTACTTTTGGTTCAACTTCAAAGGTTCACAACAAAGCAGAAAGCTATGCTACAGAAAAGGCAATACTCATACCTAGATGGAAACGTTCCAGTTCACTCAATATTCTGGGATTTCATTTACATCATCTTCTTTATTGGCTGTGGACTTTCATTTTCCTACCCCTTCAAGTTTCTCTCTCCCATCATCATCCAGCTCAGATTTCTCTTATACCATGAACGTCTTCCTTGATCATTATATCCTGTTTTGAATGCCCTTTCTTTTGGACAGCTACATCATTTACATTTGAACCTTAAAACATAATACTTAAATACTGTGTCCTATTGCTTTATTTGGTGGTGTAAGTTTGTGACACTATCTGATACTTGTGGACGTTAATTTTGTTATATGATGCTGGAGGATAGAAACACCAGTCTTCCGTTTTCACTTCTCAAAGTGTCAGGTTCAAGGTTAAGCATGCAATGTGTGCTTAAGATAGACTTAGAGAATATCACAAATTTTTAACTTAGACATAATCTATTTCAATTCCCACATTTTACATACAAAGAAACTAAGTTTCAGGGAAGAAAGATGGCTTGCACTGAATTAATAGCAGAGCTTGACTAGAAACTAGGCCTCCTCAATCCATTTCATTTTCTATGCGATATGTTGTTTGATTTATTTTCTCAATGCCTAGCAATGTCCTGGATCTTCAAAAGCATTGATTACTTAACTCATAATACTTGTCTTTTTGTATAGCTTAAAAGAGATGTATCTCATCATGATATACCCTTGATTCCCTTTAGGAAGTCAATTTGAAATTAATGTATGAGTTAATTAATTCACATAGATGTCTCCTTTGTTAAGGAAGTGAAAATGGTGGGAGCAGGAGGAACTATGGGCCTGGAATCTGAAGATCTGCTACAGTTCTCTCTTTTTCCCTTACAAACTCCATGAGTGTAAGCCCTCTACTTCACTTTTCTGAACCTAGGTTTCCTCATCCATTAAACAGATCATAAATATCCTTATTTCGCAAAATACTGTAAAGTTTTGGTGAGGTAATATTTGCTCTTTGTTAATTTTGATGAGCTATTGAAATATCAAGTGTGGCTCTTTTCATTATTATTAGTAAATAATAATAAAGTGTTTTGGTGAGGTAATATTTGCTATTTGTTAACTTTGATGAGCTATTGAAATATCAAGTGTGGCTCTTTTCATTATTATTAGTAAATAATAATAAAGTGTAAAAGATATGAATGCTAGTTAAAGAAAAAGCATGCTAATTTTGCTGCTTGAGACTTTCCTCAGTGGGCAAGAAACCCTCATCAATATTGGTGACAATTACATATACCTCCTTCCTCCTCCTTTTATGTGTGAAAGACCCATAACTTAAAACACTTGCTGCTATTCAGCACAAAAACAAATAGCAAAGCAACTCTGGTTGTGATGTATTTCCACAGCGTAGCTTAGACTTGCCACCATTCTGTTAAATTATGAATATCTATTACTTGATGGAGTCAATGCTTTCATGTGGAACAGGAAAGGAGGGAGGCAAAGAGATTGCAGTTAGTGAAAAAAAAAAACACAAGAAGATGCAGTTGCTATAGCGATTAACAATGGGTATCCTTTGGACAGGGTTTAGGGATGCTGATGCAGCTAAAACAAATGTTTGTGTTTGGCACGTTGGAGACGGTGACGGATTATGGAGCCTTGGCCTTGAGCCTTGATGTAATCCAATTCTAAATAAATCATAAATCTAAGTGCAGACTGGCAAGGCAGGAAGAATACCAATTCAGGCTAGGTGGCAGGAGCGGGCAATGGTGGCCAGGATTGATTATGGGGTGTGAAGTCAGGAGGGGTGGCAGGAGGGGGCCTGTGACCAGCCTGCAGGGATGTACGTCTTTCACTTCTAGCCTTCGCCAGCTTCCGACTGAGCTGCCAGACCTCAGTAGTGCGGATGAGAGATCGCTGCTGAATTAGCCACAAGGCCAGCCACTCAGCTGCCTCCTAAATTTTCTTGGATAAAAGGATTTTTCATCATGAAAGGTGCTGAATTGCTAATGTTTGGGCTAGTTTGATGATTCCCTTACTTGGAAGGACCCAAAAGTCAGCCCAAGTTTTTCACAGTCCTAGAGGCTGGTTGGAGAAGATGCTACAGGAAAAGCACCTGGATGTGGAGTACCACTTACCTGCGTAAAGGGAAAAGGGATAAACGACAATTGTCTATGTGTAATGTTGACATTCTTCCTCATTTTCTGTTTCCTAAGAGAAAAAGGAAATGAGTGAAGTATGAAAGAAGAATTATTGCAAGTTTGGAGAGAAGAGGAATGGATATGTAACAATTCTTGGAAAAGCTAAAGAATTGATATTTCAAGAAATTTTGTTTTTTTTAGTTGACTCCTCATTTGAAGCATTATTAATGACTACAAAACGAGATATCAATTTCAATTTTTTTTAGATGTCAGCCTGAAGTTCCTTATAAATGTAACATTGTATTAAAACGGAGTATCAAATATTATTTGGTTTCATTCTGGAGAACTCATCTGGGATTTGGGGAAAAAAAAAGTGCAATGTTCAGCTTCAACTCAGATCAAAACTTCATCCTGCAACTGAACTACGAATGTGTTTTTATCAAGCTGCCAAATTAGGGGACCTAGTAGGATGGATGTTGCTCTAATATGAGCCACGGTGGTCCTGGAGATGTGTCCTAGAATGATCCTTAGATGTGTCCATGTGCCATATGTCCATCAATGTGCCATTGGGTCCACAAGAATGCTACAGACCACACTTTGGGGTCAGCATTACATTCTTTTGGCAATATAGTTTAGAAGTGGATGTTCAATAAACTGAATAAATCTAAAGGACATTACTGTGGAGCAGCAGATGGAAGATAGGAGTAGATATGCAAATGATTTATTGAGGGAGAAGTGTCCAGAAAGGGTAAAGGAAGGAAGCAGAAAAGAGAGATTTCATATTGGATGGCAGGTCTGATACCAGGGAAGGAGAAGAGAAAAGAAGGAGCATTGGGTAAGAATAGTCTCAGGTTAGGTAGCTTCAGGAAGTTTCAAGAAGGGCTAAAGTCACCTGTTAGAGGTGGCCTGCAATGCACAGGAACAGACTGGCATTAGCACATTCATTGTGCTCAGTCATTGGCTGAAAGCATCCCATGGGAAGTATGGCCACAGAAGGGATGGAGATTCATTAGAGCAACAGCTGAGGCCATCTCTCAACAATGCTTCTCCACCCCCTCTTCAGCAGAGGGTTTGAGCCATGCATTTCCACGGCTATTACAGCTCAGTGTAGGTTAGATATATTTATTGTTTTAAACCGGTTCTTATGGATGTTCAATATCTTAAAGAATTATAGGCAGAGTTGATCAGTAAAAGATATCATGGATTAATTCAAGGCTTTTTCCTGGACCAAATTTTTGAGACAGAATCTCTGAGAATTAAGCTTCTGCTCTGGGGTACTCCATCAAGCATTGTGGAATTAGTATTACAGGCATTTTATGTGAATTTGAATTCTGCAAATTAGACATACTATTATATGAAGTATCAATAAGTCTCACTTTATGCACAATATTTAACACTCTGTGACTCACCCAAATTAAAAACAATTCATCAAGAATTTCATGATTTCAAAGCTGGCTCAGTGAATTATAAATTATGTCTTTGATGGGGCCACAGAGAAGCATGACTTTAGCTGTTAAACAGGAAGACCTGATAGCCTGTGTCAGGATTAATCTTTGATTATGTGATGTTTTTAAAGTTATGATCTTTGTACAAAAAAAAAAAAAATCCCGTGATTCTACTATGACTCCAAGAAACTTGACAATGTGCAGGGGTAACCATAATGGCAATGTGGGAAAAACAAACACATGAAACATTGAGTTGTGGATAAAACTTGCAGTGAACCAAGAGGCGGAGGGAGGAAGAGAAAAATGGCAATTAAGTGAGTTCGCGGAGGATTAGAATTTATTTATGCACTCTATGCCATCTATTTTGGTAGTGGACTGTCTGACTGAGCCTCCTAGAAAGAGTGAATAGGGGCTGAAATGTCTGTGGTTAGTGATATCTGCACATTGACAGGAAAGGGACTTACAAGCTATGTGTTCTTCCGGACTAGAGAGAGTTCTGCAGCTGGTAATTGGGCAGCAGGTGGTGGAAGGTGACTTGGAGGATCAGAAACTCCTAGATCAGGTCAGTGCAGTAGTAATTTATAGCCAAGAGTTACAGAACTATTTCAGACTTCACCACTTATACGAGGAGATGTCTGAATTCTTGCTGTTAGTAAAGCTAATTAGAGAAAGGGGAAAAGGGAAAAAAAGAAGTCACCGTATTGTCTCCCTGGGAACAAATCCTACGGCAAAACTCAGACTAAAATTCCAGATAAGACATGTGACTATGGGGTGCTAAGGGCCTGTTACAGCCTTTGGAATTTGAATCCCCCAAAATGTGACTCAGGGAGGCAAGATCAGTGGTTTCAACTCCAAAAGCTGATGCCTCAGAGACAGCCAGGAGCTGCATCTCCTAACTTGCTGCCACTGAGAAAATCAGTCCGCAGCGAGGATGTTCCCTGGCATACTGTAGGCACAGAAGGGAAAACGTCGGGGACAGACTGAAGATGAAGAGGAACATCAAGTGATCCCCTATAACTGGGGGGCAATAAGCTTGATAGCCATTTCATTTTCTTTTCTTCTCAGAGGAAACAGAACCAGGAATGGGAATGTGAAAAGCACCATGGTTACTACACCGGACTTGTCTAAGTTACTCACATCTGGGCTCATGAGAAATAATTTTAATCACTTCTTTGCCTTTTGGCTAAGATCAAGTGTGTAGAAGTAATTTTAACATATACAGTCAGAGCTCTGCCCCTAGATGATCCCACTGTAGGAGAATGAGAAGGGAGGTTGGGAAGAAGGCATTGCAACGGTAGATGAAATAAGTGGCCCAATATACGTGTTACTTTCTTTGGCGAGATCCATAAAGATCTGATAACAAAATGTGAATATTCAGACTCTCACTTTTTTTCCTGACTTCTAAGAGAGTGATGCTCAGAATTAATGGGTGAAATGAAGAAATGAATAATTGAAAGAAAAGGAGGTATCAACTTGTTTTAAACTGGAAAGGGCAAAGAGATAGTCTTAGGATAAAATGATAGATTCATAGAAGTGGGGAAAGTCCAGCATAGGCTGGATTTCAAAGAGTTTGTGACTTTTAAAAAGAAAATATTTAGGGAGCAGCTACCATTCATTTGAATTATAAGAAAAATTTATTGAGAAAAAATACTTTAAGAAGTTTCCCTTTCTCTTAGTATTATGTTTGGCGTTTCTTATTTCTTTTGAAACTTACTTGCAGATTTAAATAGTCTTTTTAATTTTCAAATATTTGTTCTTGTGAAACTAGAGTTCCTTCTGAATGTGACACTATGCTGAGGCAAGCCCTAGAATATTCCAGCTTTATCTTGGTTATGCTAACATAACATATAGTTGAGCATCTATTATTTTTCCAGTAAGAATTGTATTAAAGTATAAATTATCCAAATTTCATTTCTAACTGTAAATGTTCACTTTAAATCAAGGGAAAGTCAAAATATTAGAGAAGCAAGACAGCTGTATAAAGCCTCAGAAAGAGGATTGAAATGGAAATTGCAGAGGTTATCAGGGATTTAAAATCAGAGCCTCTGGTTGGAAAGGGTATTGTAAAATCATAAGTTCAACCTTCCAGCCATTTGCAATTTGGCTTGGCAATGTGCATGACAGATGGCCACCTAGTCTTTGCTGGAACCCTTCCAGCGAGGGAGAGAGCTCCACCAGGACAGCCAGTTCTGTGTTTGGACAACTCTTATCATGATAATGTTTCATGTATTTAACCCAAATCTTCACTTTGTGACTCACAATTATGGGTCTTTTTTCTACCCTCTGGGTGCAGTAGAACCCTGCTGAGAAGCCTTACCATTTATTAGCTATTGAGTTAGGGAAAATTCTTAACATAAATAAGAATCAATCTATACACCTATACAATGGACAGAATAACACCTAAATCATAGGTTTGTTTTAAAGATTAATAAAATAATGTGTAGAGTGGATTTGACACAGTGCTTTATCCATAATAGGTTTCTAAAAAATGTTAGAATACTATACCAATGTTACTAACAAAAATGTCACCAGAAAGTCAAGATCAATGCCAAAGGATTCCAGGTAATTCCTTTTTGTTAGAATTTGCCTTTCTGGCAAATACATTGCTTCAAGCAATGAGTCTCCATCTTGAAATGAGTCACTGTCCCTCTAATCTCTGACTGAAGATGTCTATGGCCTTGATTTAGCAATCTGGCTCTGACAACTCGAGCCCCCAAGCTTTCTATCTTTGTGTTGTATATTTCAACACTCCAATTCTGCTCTCTGTGTACTGTATATTCTAACACTCCAATCCAGACTCAGGCCTGGTAAGTGGACCTCTGCTCTATGGCTCCACTCTGTGTCTGGGTGGGACATGAAAAATCACAGTTCTGGGCTGATCACTGAGAAGGGCTGGGTCCTCTCACCTGATATAAATATTAAGAATGCTATATGTTCTTCACACATATGTCCTCAAACTTGTGCATGCTTAAATCCAATGTGAAGGCAATTGTTTATTTACCTGAGTGACAAATGGGGCTCAGTTGCTTCTGGAAGAAGTGTTGAGCATCATGCAGATGTCAATGTATTCATTTCCATCCAAAGAGTTGCATGAATCCTTTTTGTTTGGGGGCCATGGTAGACACAGGGGTAGCTTCCCTGTTGCAAAGAGTGTTGTCAGTAAAAATAGTCTTCATTTGTCATCTTCTTCAAAGTCTGCCTTAACTGCAGAAAGCTGCCTCAATGAGGTCATGCTCTTCCTGGGGATATTCCATATAGTGACTGATCCAGGACGGGATGTAAATGCCTGACCACTCAGGTTCAATGTGGGAGCTCTGATGAGCCACTTCAGAGCTCTTTGTGACATCGATAAATGAGTTGTTGGGCCTCTATTGTGGTTCACCTTCCTTTGCCCAATTCTGTTTCCACTCTCTTTGTTTCATAGGTGTTGATTCCCAAGAAAGACCATGGTCCTCAAACTCTATCACAGTATCTGCTCTAGTGAAATCTGAAAGGATAAGGACTAAATGAAGAAAAATCAGTTTGTTGTTTTTATTGGTTTTGTTTCTTTCACTTCCAAGCATCTGGGAGATTAAGCAGACGATAAATGAGATGGCATATGTTCTTTCCACTCTGAACAAATTGGGCTTGAACTCCCAAGTGGAGGGGAACGTGGTGGGAATGATGCTCAGGCAACACTTGAGAGACCCTGCATTGAAGTGCATCTGATAAAGTTTGAATGGTGGACAAGTCTTTTCCCTCTATAGTCCACAGTTTGTCAAGGTGTAGCTCAATGACACTATGGGCTTGGATAAACATCAGGTAAGGGGAGCTATGCCCAATGAAGCAGGGACAGTGAGAAGACACCCTTAAGAGAAGGAAACATAAGCGGGTTTTCTCCTAAACCCATAGGAAACATCACTATCCTGCTGAAGGCAGGGCTGGAGAAATACAGCAGAATAGGCTCAGAATAATTGGAACTTGGGCACGGATCTTAACGTCACCATGTCTGTACTCACCGACTGGTGATGTGAGACATTTGGGTTGCAACCACAAGAACTAATGTGCCCTGATAATATACTGCATAGGTGAGGGACATTAAAAATAACCACCGCTACATCCAATAGGAAGAGTAAGTGTATAAATGCCAAGTATCCATTGTTTGAATTAACTTCAGGGGTTTGGTAGTTTTTGACAGCTCCTTGGAAATTTTCTGTGACCAATCTGCCTTCCAGAAAATCATTTACAACTCTTCATCTATTACCCTAAACTGACTTAAACGAAGTTTAGAATAAGACAGAGAGAAGTTCAGAAGAAGACATTTATGAGATTTAGAAGAATGAAATTGGAGGTATATGGATTTTCAGTCATCAAATGGAGAAGCCCTAGTGTGATATATACATTTTAAGTGTTGTGATGTTATACCATGTAATGATTACAAACATTAGGAAACAATCTCTTCTCTGAAATAGGGATTATTACTAAATACTACAACAATAGTAGAGACACTGAAGAAAACATTGTGTATGTTCTGCAAAGCCTGATTAAGTAAACTTCAAGGACACAGAGAAATGCACTGTGATCTGTTCTCTGTACAGGGCTTGATATATTTAGATTTTCATTAAGATGAGCTGAAACACAAAATGTCTTTAGTTATCCAGGAAATGTAATTAACCACTTCCTAAGAATTCTACTTAATCAATGCTATTTTCCCACATATTTGGTTAATTGAATTGTCAGCTTCCACTCTAGTTTGGGGTATGTGAATAATTTTGGCCAGCAACATCAGGGACATTCAAACTCAAGGTCATTTTCCCCTCTAAAATAGCCTGCATATTTTGGCTAAAATTCCTATCCTCTTCTATGTTAAGTATGTGTTCAATCAACAGCCACACTTAAATGATATATTTAAATATTAAGATAAAAGATGCTGAAATAATGAAGTATTTCTTGAAAAAAAGTATGAATATGCTTTGGAGT
>NW_012155173.1:6178203-6182474 GCF_000956105.1 Propithecus coquereli | reverse complement strand
CTCTGCTAGTTATTGGAGCTGTACCAATTGCCAAGACATAGTAGTCACCCTCAAAGAATGCACGGATGAGTGTACAGTTGGATTCAACAAAACAAACCTTGCGTTTAAGGGACAGATTGTGGAGTCGGGCAGGCCTGTGGTGTAATCCAAGTTTTGTGTTTATTAGCTGCTTGATTTAAGGCAAGTAATGTGAGGGCTCCTATACTCGCAGTTTTCATCTTTAAAATGGGAACAGCAGCTTCCATAGGTGGTCGGGAGGACCACGTGGGCTGATTCGAATGAAGCGCTTATAGCAGTGTCTTGCACACAGTAAGAGAGTGGTAAATGCTAATAACAGTAGTGGTAATTAAAATGATGATTATGATAATTATTATTAGTTTCATTAGAAGTTCAAAGAATGTCGAGCAAACAACACAGCCACGGGAAAGGATATAGAAAATGGAGGCAGTGGAAGTAGACAAAGGACAGATTATGAAGGGCTTCCTGGAGCCTGAGGGGGTAATGGAGCATTATTCTAGAGTTTCACAAAGAGTTCTAAACAGAAGAAAACAACTTAGCCTTTTGCTTCTGAAAGATTGCTTGCCCCTGGGGTGGAATGTTAAGTGCCTGCAAGCCCAGGATTGGTCCATTCTCATGACCCACATGTATCCCCCTCCTTGATGTGTCATGAAAAATTAAAATTGAGGACAGTTCAGTCAACAGAATGTCTGTGAAATTAATGAACCCCTTTGCCTTCAACACCTGGTAATTATATCTTTCAATTAAACTAACTCTCTAGCTGTCTACGATCTTATAAATTAACTCACAGTCTTACATATTTCTAAGCATCCAGGTCTTTTCAGGACTCAAACCTGAGAGGCCAGAGATAAAGAGTGAGGTTAGGGAAGGAAAATGAAAGGGCTTCGTTCACTTCTCTCTGCTTGTCACAGAAAAACTTGAGTCTCAGTTTGGCCACTAGAACTAAAAATGTATGTTTTTGTGTCATTATGATCAATTTAGTCTGTATTTGAGCACATCTTTTTTTTTTTTTATTTCAGCATATTGCGGGGGCACAAATGTTTAGAGTACATATATTGCCTTCGTCCCACCCGAGTCAGAGCTTCAAGCATGTCCATCCCCCAGATGGTGCTCACCGCACCCATTAGATGTGAAGATACCCATCCCTTCCCCCTGCCACCTGCCCTCCAACTGATGAATGTCACTACCGTATGTGCACATAAGTGTTGATCAGTTAATACCAATTTGATGTATTTGAACATATCTTATGGCTCACTGGAAAGGGAGAATTGAAGTCGCAAAATCATATAAATTCATTCATTCATTCATTCACTCATTTGGTGTTTGAGAACAAGGAACTCTAGGGAAAGAAAAACAATGGTGCTCTGTGAGGAGCAGGTGGTCTCTGTCATAGGAGAAAAATACAAAGCATGGTTTAAAACCATGAGGTTAACTTGTCTATTCATCAATTCTTTCAGCAGACAATTTTTGAGTTCTAAATATGTGGACAGTAGTGAACATTATATTAATAAGGGAGGTATAGGGAGATACAGGAGACTATAAGACAGGCTTTTCATTTGGTCTGGAGTTCAGCAAATCGCTCCAATAAGTGACATTTACTCGGGGACCTGAAGAGTTGAGGGAGCAAAGTTCAAGATCGTAGGAGGAGACTGACAGTGTAGGCAGGGGGAACATGGGATGTTCTCAGAACAGGGAGTTTAGTAGAACCAGAACAGAGCATGATGAAGAGGTACAGTGAAGAAATGAGCAGCGTTAGGCTATATGGAGTCTTGTAATGATGTTTAGGAGTTTCAAGTTTTATCTTAAAAGCAGAGAGAAGCTGTGTAACTGTGTAAGGATGTTAAGCCAAAGGTTTTTCATGACCATTGTGGTCATCCTATTCTTCATGTGCTCTTTACTTGCAACGTAAGGAAGTGTCTCGAAGACAGTGAGAGTGGAAATCATATAGCACCTCTTGTATACTCCTGGATAGAGCTGGAATGCATTCTACTAAGTGAGGTATCCCAAGAATGGAAAGACAAGCACCACATGTACTGACCATCGAATTGGTATTAACTGATCAACACATAAGTGCACATATAAGTATAATATCTATTGGATGTTGAGCAGGGGGGAGGGGGAGGGGGGAGGAGAGGACGGGTATATGCATACACAAAGAGTGCAATGCGCACCACCCGAAGGATGGACATATTTGAAAGTCGGACTTAGGGGGGAGAGGGGGCAAGGGCAACATATGTAACCTAAACATCTGTACCCCTATAATATGCTGAAAAAAAAAAAGACAAGTTTGAAGCTTCTCTAAAAGTGCAAGAGGGCTAGGCTAGGGTCTGAGGAGATGATGAGAAATGTAGAGATTCATGGAGCAAGTGACTGGTTGGATGCGGGAGATAAGGAGTGGAAAACTTAACGATGATAACGAGCTTCCTGGCTTGGGTTACTGAGTCATTGCAAAATATTTTGACTTCTATTCCTCTTTGTAAAGGGTCCCCAAAATAAAGGTAACAGATTCCCTTAGAAGCCAGGTGGAAATTACAGTTTCTTGTAGTTCTATCAAATGGATTGTACTATAGGGTCAGAGACTTCTTTGACAATCTACAAATAGGACCCAAGCATTGGAACTACTGAGTAGAGACTTAGTCTTCTGTCTAGTGATGTATAACATATATGGACATGTAGGAATAACCCAAGGGAATTTTATAGAAAATATAAGTAGTAATTTCATAATTCTTACCTCTTTTTATCACCCTAAACAATGCTCTCAGCTTGAAATAAAGGTGAGGAAACAGAAGCTGAAAAGTTAAAGTGAATTGGTACACGCAAGGTGTTAAGTTAGCTCTTCCTAATTGGAGTCCCTGGATCTTTCTAGATTAACACACTGTTGTATCATCAGCCATAAGTACTTAGGAAGAACTTACTATGTGTGTGCATCTGTTAAGATATGTGAAGATTAGTCTTTTCAGAGCCATGATTTCATCAATTGATCAGTCTTGAAGCTGAAGGGACAAAAATGCCCCCGAGAGAAAATATATTGAAGCAGTAAGTTGTTTCTTCTCCTACAGCAATGTAAAATAGGCAAGTCTTCCAGGAGTCAGAATTACAGAAAGCCCCATTTATGACCCCCTAGTCCTATCCTCTGTACATTGTAACATAATTTGTTTCTATTTCTGGGACATTCCACTTGCCATATCTTTTCTTATCACTCATGGACTGGCACAGAGAAATTTGATCTTTGGACCGCTGGCCCCAAGATTATTCACTTAGTCTCTGGAACCCCCTGCCATTTTTCATTACTGCTTAACTCTTCAGCACTGTCTGAACCCCAGTTTCCCTGTCTGTCCTCTGTCTCAGAAAAAAAAAAAATTACAACAACCCAAGTTGTTTTGACCTCTTGAATTTCATTGTTAATTTAGGCAGGGAATTCAGCAAACATTTCTGTTGGACATTATATAATCCACCACTTACTGGAGCAAAGTGTGGAAGTCCAGACCCAGGGCTATGTTCTGATGGCTTATCTAGTTTAAATATGACAGAAAATCACAGAAAATGATGTGGATAACTGAAAACAAATGATAAACCTGCCATCTTCTTTAAAATTAAAGACTTTTAAAGCTCTCCTTCTTAACCCTAAGACCATAAGCAATTTGTTTAACTTCTCCAAGTCTCAGTTTTCCTATCTGTGAAACACAGTTAATAAAGAGGACTCAATAAAAATAATGCATGTGAAGCTTCTGGTATGATACCTAGCACAAACTTGGCACAATAGTGCGAAGCTTTTCGTGCTGAACCACACTTTGATTTGATGCTCTCTGATGTCCCATATCCACCCTTATTCACCCTCAATAATTAATTTGTGAATTATAGCAACTATAATAGCTTACTTAGAACACTTTATTGAAATGCTTGTATTTAATAAAATAACAATGTAATGGGCTAACATTTATTATTTGCCCTGTACCATGCACTGCACTAAACATTGGACATGCATTTATTACTAGTGACAATGACAATATTCAGATGATGTGTAACTGTTGTTATCAATCACCTCCTTCTTTTTAAAGATGAGGACATTGGAGCTCAGAGATGTCAAATGAATTAACTAAGTCTGCAAAATTTTAAAAATCCAAAAAACAAGATTAAAAACCATGGCTGTTTGATTCTGTAGCTTTGTACTATACAAACTATTATTAGTTTTTAATATTCTTCAAAATAATTTCATAGGTATTTTTCCTAATTCAGAATTTTTTCCTATTAAT
>NW_012155173.1:6169405-6170128 GCF_000956105.1 Propithecus coquereli | reverse complement strand
TTCCGTGAAGGCTGAGAGAGATGAATAAGCTGCAGAAAAAGCATTGAAATCTAGCAGAGGTTGGCTCATGAGGTTTAAGGAAATAAGTTTTCTCAACAATGTTAAAAGTACAAGGCGAAGCAGCAAGTGCTGATGTAGAAGCTGCAGCAGGCTACTGAGATCCAGCTAAAATCACCAATAAAGGCAGCTACCGTAAGCAACAGATTTTCAATGTAGACGAAACAGCTATATATTGAAGGAAGATGCCCTCTTGGACTTTTCTAGCTGGAGAGAAGTCAATACCTGGCTTCAGCACTTCAAAGGACAGGCCGACTTTCTTGTTAGGGGCCAATGCAGCTGGTGACTTTGAGTTGAAACCAATGTTCATTTACCAATCTGATAATCCTAGGGCCCTTAAGAATTATGCCAAATCTACTCTTCCTGTGCCCTATAAATGGAGAATGAAGCCTGGGTGACAGAACATCAATTTACAGCATAGTTTATTGAATATTTTAAACCCACTGTTGAGACCTACTGCTTCAGGAAAAAAAAAAAAAAAAAATATTCCTTCAGACTATTCCTGGTCACTGACAATGCACCTTCTCATCCAAGATGGAGATGTACAAACATATTAATGTTGTTTTCATGACTGCTAACACATTATCCCTGATTAAGGGGTAATTTTGACTTTTAAGAGTTATTATTCAAGAAATATATTTTGTAAGGCTATAGCTGCCATAGATA
>NW_012155173.1:6165360-6166480 GCF_000956105.1 Propithecus coquereli | reverse complement strand
TAATTCTTTCTCTGATGTTCTTCCTTTCTTTATGCACATCCAAGTTTTTGATCTATATAATTTTCTTTTTCTCTGTAGAACTTATTTCAACTTTTCTTGGAGTGCTGGTCTGCTGGCGATAAATTCCCTCAGTTTTTGTTTAGCCTAGCATGCCTTTATTTCTTTTTCACTTTTAAAGAAGTCTGCTAGATACACAATTCTAAGCTGATTTTTTTTTGAATGCTTTAAAGATTTCACCCTACTTTTTACTTGCTTGCATGGTTTCTTATAAAAACATTTCTGTGATTCTTATTCTTGTAACTCTATAGGTACGGTGCTTTCTTTTCTCTGACTTCTTTCAAGATTTTCTCTTTGCCTTTGATTTCTGCAGGTTCAATATGATATGCCTAGGTATCAATATGATATGCCTAGTTGTGAGTTCTTGGTAGATTTATTTTGCTTTGTTTTCTCTAAGCTTCTTGGATCTGTGGTTTGATGTCTGTAATTAATTTCGGAAATTTTGCTGACATTATTACTTTAAATATTTCTGCTTTATTCTATCCTGTCTTCTCCTTCTGGTGATCCAATTATGCCTATATTACATCCTTGGAAAATTCCCCACAGTTCTTCAATGTACTGTTTTGTTGTTGTTTTCATTCTTTTCTTTTTTAGATTTAGTTTTTGAAGTTTCTTCAATTTCATGGTTTTTTCTTTCAGAGTAGTGTTAAGTCTACTGGTGTGTCCATAAAAGACATTCTTTATTTATTTCAGTGTTTTGATTTCTAACATTTCCTTGAAATTCTTCCTTAAGATTTCCATCTTTCTGATTACATTACCCATCTGTTCTTGCATATTGTCGACTTTTTTCCATTAGAACCCCTAACATAGTAATCATAGTTATTTTAAATGCCCTGTCTGATAATTATTTTATTTGTGTCATTCAGAACATGATTATGATGCTTGCTTTGTCTCTTTAGTCTACGTTTTTCTTGACTTTTAATGTGACTTAATTTTTTTTGTCTAAAACCCAACATGTTGTAGGAGGCAAAAAGAAAATAGCAAATTTTGCTATTATTCTTCTTTTTGTCTCCTTTACTGACTTTGAGATTCTCCAAATACTTCTTCACAGAGAGAATCTCTG
>NW_012155173.1:6165036-6165310 GCF_000956105.1 Propithecus coquereli | reverse complement strand
TAAGGGGAAATCCTGGAGTGCTAGGGATGGTTTGGGAAGCAAGGGACAGTAAGAGTGTGGAACTTCCAGGCCACCCAACCTCACTTTAAGAAGTGCAGCTCCATTTTAACCTACTGTATGTACAGTCATCACTCAATATCCTCTGGGGCTTGGTTCCACTAACCCCTGTGGATACCAAATTCTGAAGATTCTCAAGTCTTTTATATAAAATGATGTCTTATTTACATATAACCTATGAACATCCTCCTATATACTTTAAATCCTCTCTAGATTA
>NW_012155173.1:6161764-6164986 GCF_000956105.1 Propithecus coquereli | reverse complement strand
TTAATGTGACTTAATTTTTTTTGTCTAAAACCCAACATGTTGTAGGAGGCAAAAAGAAAATAGCAAATTTTGCTATTATTCTTCTTTTTGTCTCCCTTACTGACTTTGAGATTCTCCAAATACTTCTTCACAGAGAGAATCTCTGTCTTGCTGTTCTTTCTGCTTTAATCCATTGTTATTATTCTGAAAGCCTGCTTGAGTGGTTTTAAGGCATGGTTGGGGGTTAGTTTTCTATAATCTTCTGATTACATCTCAGTATTTTAGTAGGTTTGAGTTTTGGGAAGGTGACCTTCACAAGTGCTTGTCCACAGGTATAGGCTTTCCCACCCTCCTTCCAGTGCCCCGTATGCCTACCCTGGCATTCCTGATATATTTCTATGCAGTTCTGACCCCTGTTTACTATGCTTTCCATTCATCAGATGAAACAGGAAGGCTAAAGAGGCCAGTGTGGGAGGAATGTCTTTCCCCAAACTATGGAAAGGGTTCCACAAAATCTCTTCACTGTATAGAGTAGACGTTTGTTATGGAGAAAGCTCTAGTACATTCCTCAATCATTAATCTTCCCCTCCCTGTGTCAGAGCCAAGAGAGGCTCTTTCTCACATTTTCACCCTGATTACCTGGTGGATTCCTGGAGATAAGCCCATGAATGTGTGAGGGCCACTCCTAAGACTGTAGAATTCAGCAGGTTTTCAATTTGTGCTCATCCGTGCTGTCTCCAGCTATTCGTCAAAACTACCACTTGGGTGTTCCTACCAGTGACGGCTGCAGCAGCTTCTGCCCCAGGTAAGAGATTCTTGGTTGCTGTCTCTTTCTATGAGTCTGTATCCTCAGTTTTTAGGGTGATGGTTTACACTGAAACCTTCATTCTCTCCTGATTCCAAAAAAGTCCTTGATTTGCAGTTTGCCCAGGTTTATCTTGGTTTAAGAATGAGAACGATGACTTCTAAGCTTTCTACCCATGGATTTTGAAATTGGAAGTCTCTTCTCATGGTTTTTAGACTACATTGTACAAAAAGGATCTTTTATATTTTTAAGGAATATTCTGTGTTGTTGGGTCTATGAATTTTTTTTGGTATTCTTCCCTGTTCTTTTCTGTTGCTAAGTGCCACCAATGATATGTAACTTCAATGAGGTTTGAAGGTGTAAGTGTACCTTGATTGTGTATGTATCTCTGGTGTCTGGCATTGTGCACAGATCCTAGTATGTGCTTGACAAATCTATCTTAACTTATTAAAATAAATCTAGAGAAAGAAAAATATTCATTATTAAGCTGCAAATACTGTGGAGGAAGGTCAAGTCTTTAACATCAAAAAGCTTTCAATGGGATATTGACCGGAATACGAATAACAATGATGCAAATACTTGCATTTTTGAGCATTTACTATGTGAAAGTCAACATGAAAGAGTTGTAATGCATTAAGTCGATTAATGCTAACAAATTCCCTACCCTACACCACCATCATACACTTAAGGGAACCCAAGTTCTGAAAAGTTAATTAAACTGCCCAAGATTTCACAGCCCATTAATAGCAAAGCCAGATTTTAATCCCAATTTCGAGTTTCTTAAAACATCTGCCCTTAACCATTACCTTGTACAACAGTGTTTTTGCTATCAGTTGGTGGTGGCAAATGTGTGATCATAAACCACTGAAAAAATACTCATTCAAACAGCCGAAGACTTTAAGTCCAAAGAACTAGTTTAGAATTAAACTGTATCATGTAAGAGCTCTGTGAACCTGTACAATGACCTTCATCTTGTTGAATCTCAAGATTTAATCTGGAGAAATAAGAAAAATAATACTTTTTATGTTTCTATTAGTGTTAAATGTGATTTAATGCATTTAATTAATAGTAATTTTCTTCCCTTTTATTCCTTACAGTAGCTTAGAGAAAATAGAGATCAGTAAGGTTATCTATCCTCCCTTTAAACATTTCATTTCCTTATTTTTTTCTCTGGCCTTTTTTGTTTAGTCTTTTGGGACCAATAGTCCCTGAGACACCAAATTCTGTCTGGTTAACGAAGGAGAATGAGAAGAGATGTATTAATGTTAAACCTATATTGATCTCTTGATTTCATTAGATGATCTGGAAGTAACTTATTGGCCCTTGTAGACCATTATTATGAGCCACAGGAGCTGCAGAATTTGCTCTTAAGCAGAAAGCATATTTTGAAAATGTAAAGTTGCAGTTGATAAAACGCAGTGGTCATCTTCAGCTGTAGCTTTGCAGTGGTTGAATGGGCAGTTAGATATAGTGTGAATATATATTCATAAATCAGCATTACCATCGCCTTATCTGGAGACTTGGGATTAAAAATACCATATACATAAAGATATTTTTATACATCTATATATTTATTCAAAAAATATTGTTTGAGTCCTTTTCTAAGAAATTAAGATAAAGCAATGAACAAAGTAGACAAAAATCCCTACGTTCTGGAAAGGAGAAACATGCCCAGCTGTTGGTAGGTTGGTAGGTATAGTGGTAGGATCTTACAAAAATTCTTTCCTGATTATGGCATCAAGCAAAGGTTTTAAGGAACTCTAATAAGTGTGATAATTAATGGTAGCTTCTGTAATAACCAACTCCAACTTCGGAATTAAGTAGCTTAACCCAACAAAAGTTTATTTCTTGCTCACAACAAATTCCAACATGTCAAATTGGCATGGGGGATCTGGGAAGGAGGCTCTGACCTACAACATAATTCAAGAACCAAGGCTGACAGAGGAACTGTAATCCTCAGTCATCTTCAGTGCATGGCACCAGAGATTGACCTGATAATTTATGTCCAAAGAGCATTTGGGGAATAAGATGGAGCAGACATTTTATGGGCAGGTCTGAGTAGGCCAGTATTCAATCATGTGGCCCCAACTAACTACAGGTAAAGTTGGAAAATACAGCTTTGCTGTGTGCTCAAAAGGAAAATAAAAACAAGTTTGGTAGACTCATAGCATTATCTATGTCTCAGGAACCAAATGGGATAATGTTTATAAAGCACATGCACTCTGCCGGGCACATAATAAGGTTTCAATAAATGGTAGCTATTACTATCACAGGGATTTTAATTTGTTAGAATACAACACACTTTTATTGAACTCAGGTAATTACAGAATGGAACATTTTGTTCTGCCTCAACCCATTTGATTATAAGAATAGCAATGCCATATTACATTTGCATTACATTTTATTGTTTATGAAGCGCTTACATAGATATGATCTCA
>NW_012155173.1:6152297-6161460 GCF_000956105.1 Propithecus coquereli | reverse complement strand
TAAAAAATTAACTGCTTATTTAATTTTAAAATCTTGGGCACCATATTTTAAGAAAATTTTGAAGAACAGATCATATCCAGAAAAGAAAACAAAATGAGAAAGTGAGAAAATCTGGAAATAACATTAAATAAGTGAAACTGTATGTATTTATGCAGTAGAATAAAAGATCAAGGAAAGACAAAGATATTGCGTTCAAATATTTGAAGAACTCCAGTGGAGGGTGCACAGTTATGACAATTTTTTTACATTCTAGATCTGTGGATTATTTGAAGATATTTTTTTCCCATCTTTAAATCCCACTGCTTAGTACAGTGCCTGGTACAGAGTAGGGATTCAGAAAATGCTGAGGGGTGGGGAGCAGAAATAGAATAAAAATATTTGTAATGTACAGAGTAATGCCATTTGTTAGACATGTGTAATGATCAAGTGGCATCATTATATGTCTGCTCCATGGAAAGAAGAGCTGTTGAACAAAAGGCATTATGTGATAATGGAATAGAGTAGCTTATGATGTCATGAGCTCCCCTTCTCTGAATGTAGGTGAAAACATATCCATAACTCCTGAATGAAGGGGAAATTGCTAGTCAATTTCAGAGTTTCTTTTAACTCTAAGATTTTCTCATCACTTTGACACAAACAATCTCATTTCATGAAAGATACATGGATGACCATATGGAATGCGATCCTTTCTGCTTGCATCCACACTCATTAACAACATCTGACAAACATTTCTGGAGGATAGCAGAGACACCCATCAGATATTCCTAGATTGTTCCATTATTAGCTTCTTATGTTTTGTCTCTGTGATATATTTTCTCTTTCTCAACACACTGTCTCATTTCCCCCAGGAAGTCACCTAATTATTTCTTGGGTGTCCCCAGTGTTTCTCTATGTATTTTCCTGGCCTTAATTAAGGACATCTCCTGTTAGGTCTTCTCACATTGTTATGATTCTCTCCATGTGACAATACATCTTTCAATTTCATTTTGAATGAGTGTCTCATAAATGCCTTATGTTTATGCTTTCACTTCCCCTGCTACTGCATTCCTGCATAGGTGAGAATAGAATTTTCTTTTGACATATCTTACCCATTATCAATTAAAATGCATCATCTGGCCACGTATTGTCATTGATAATCTAACAAGTTCCAATGCAGTTTATATAACATTTTCCAAATAGCCTCCATATGTATTATCTTATTGCCTTTCAATAGTGCTGTGAGACCTATAAGACAATGCTTAATATTCCCATTTGACATATAAGAAGACTCAAGCAGAGTGAGGTTACATGACTAATCTAACATCACCCAGCTCATTATGGGGACTTTCAGAGAGAGAATCCACATTGTATCATTTATTCCCTTGTGCTTTCTCCAGTCACATGCTACTATCTGCAGTTGCTTTCTTTTCATCTCCATTCTGCTTGGAGACATGACTCACCTCCGCTTACTCGCTCATGGAGATTCTTCTTTCTTTTCTTCCTGCTCTGGTCATCTTTTGAGTGAGGAAACTTTGCATATTGAGAGCATGATGGCTGTTGAATGGAAATACAGATACAAACTTGACACCTTGCATGAAACTCTGGTTGTTTCTGTTACAAAGTTTGGTTTTAGTGAAAATAGTTTTTCTACCCTCATTAAATGGTCCATGAAATTTCCATTCTATGCATTAGTACCACCACCTCAGGTCTAGTGAAGAGGGAACAAGGAGGTAGGGCCTGGTGTTCTGGAGTATTGATAAAAGGGGGTGTTGATGAAGATGACCTTCTACAAACAGCCTTTTAATCATGAAACTCCCCGAGCTACAATGTATACCTACCCTGAAAGTATAGCCATAATACATACTGTGAATCCTTAGAAGGAAGAACATGCAAAGTATTACACCGAGAGTCAGGGCTTGACTCAAGAAACATGAACTCTTTAATGCCCAGGGGATGGCATCATGAATTAGGCTGGCAGAAAATATGTGATGCAGCTGACACAGGGCAATGGCCTTGGTATGGCCTATTGTGGCCTATTGTGGCCTATTGTGGCTGTCCGTGGTGCTGACTGAACACCAACCCTGGCATTTGACCTGCTTAGCTCTGTGGTTTTAGATTCTAATCATTGATGGAAATACATTTAACTTTTCTACTCATTTTGCCTTGACAATTGCTTATAATGGCTACTCAAATGTCCAAATAAATTAAGCCCTTTGCGATTTCACCATCTGTGACGAAACCTTTAATTTAGTTTCTGATTCAAATCTTCTCTGTCTAGACATGTCTATTGTTTAAAACTTGAACTATTTTATATTCCACTTCAACGCCAACTTAAGCATATCTCTTGATTGAGCCATTTTCTCATTTGGAGAACAGTCACTTGTGCCTAACATGTGCCAAACACAATGCAAATGGTTCGAGATCTGATCCGTTTCTCTTGTCTCCTTATGTGAAATGGAGCACGCCATATCCAAACTAGCTTTTGCTGTGCTGCTTTGGATTTCCCAAGGTAGATAGCATTTAGAAATTCAAAACTTAAATGATTCATAGATGCTCTAGGTTGAAATTAGTTTTTACTTTATTATCCTCTTCTGTGCACTTCCATACAGGACTCTCTCTTCAAATGGTCAAGTGGCAGGATGATGAAAAAGATGAATCTTTTCAGAAAAATAGCAACCTAAGTATTATTAATCATTCTGGATCAGCTCCTCATCATGCTTGTAACCTTTGACAATTTTGCTTCTTGATGCCTCAATTTCCTCTCCAGAAAATAGCTGTTACTTCATAGTGTTTTGTGACAGTTACATGTGATCATTAATGGAAAGTGCATAGTGTAGAGTCAGACATATAGCAAGTGCTCAATAAATGGTGAAATAGTATTACATATGATTCCTTATTTGTTTCTTTTTACTTCAGATAGTGATGGCTACCCTAATATGCATAATACACAGTCATCATGTAGTTTATTATTTCCCCTGCATTTTACATTTATAATCTTCTTTCCCTTTCCTGAGAGACCTATACATTTTCTATTCAAGTATTTCCTTTCCATCTACTTTCATATATTTATTTTCATGGTTTGTTTTGTAGGTTTATGACATTTAAATTATGGCACATCATATTATATTGTAAATAATGTTTTAATTATATTTTTTCCTTAACATCATATTTTGGATAACAGATGTCACCACATAGAGATATAGATCAATCTTTCTGATCATTGCATAGTATAAACCTTAGGCATGTGTTTCATTTTATTAATCAGCTCTCTTATTGATACACCCTAGATTGCACCCAACTCTACATATGAAAAAGGGAAAGTGTACAATAGAATACATGGCACCTGTGTATAAGTTTCTCCAAGGCCTATACATAGGTGTGTAATTATTACATTTTAAAGTATGGACAAAATAATGAAAAAAATTGTATGCGAGTTTGGCCAACATGGATTTTTAACTTATGTCTGTTCCATCAGCAGTGCGTTTGACCTATCATCACAGTCAGGCAGAATTGGTTTTTCTGATTGTTGTCATTCTAATTTTATAAATTCACGTCTTATTGATGTTGTAATTTGGATTACTTTGATCTGTATTGAGGCTAACCCTCTCTTCTAAGTTAGTAGCCTTTCAAGTTTTTTCTCATGTGCTATTAAAATAATTTGCTCATTTTTCTTTTGGGTTTCATAGATTTTTCTTACTGCTTTAAAGAAATTCTAATTAATTCTTCATCAGTTACTAATTTGACAATAATCTTCTCTGGGTCTGGCTCCTGTCTGTGAACTTTGTCTATGATACCATGTGTTAAAAAGCTATATTTAATTTTGATGTATTAAAATCATACATATTTTCCTTTGTGATTTATGATTTTTGAATCTTAATTTTAGAAATACTTCCTTATCTTATGGTCATAAAGATATTCCTTTTTAAGCTTTAATTACTTTATCCATCCCTAGGAATTGAATCCATCTGTAGTTCATCCTTGTATAGGGTGGAATGGAGAAAGTGTGCTACCTTTGTACATTGCTAAGATCATTGGCTGTTGTGTTCCTGGTTGTGGAAAGAGGTGTATGGCAGATGATATGGACGGATACGTCATCCATAAAAATTCCTGCTGTAAGTTGATCTAAATCTAACTAAAATTCAGTCCTGATATCCAAATAGCTTTGACAATCCCAGGGTTTTCTTCATAATTTTTAGTACTTTCATATCCCTTACCAATCGCATGGATAACAGAGCTTTGAACTAAAAGTAAAAAATCTGGCTCTTTTTGTCAGCTTGGCCTCTAATTTCTTTTCTTTTCCTTTTTTAAACTAGAACACACACCCACATTTATGATGCAAGATAATGAAATGGATGAGAACACGTATATTTAGAATCACAAAAATAAGGACTCATGTTTTAATTCTGGCTCAGTCTCTCATTAGTCCTGTAATTTTTAGGAAGTATGACTCAAATCTCAATTTCCTCATCTGCAAAATAACTAGGAAATAGTTATTACA
The DNA here is from genome assembly GCF_000956105.1 of Propithecus coquereli. Lineage (NCBI taxonomy): Eukaryota > Metazoa > Chordata > Mammalia > Primates > Indriidae > Propithecus > Propithecus coquereli. The sequence goes on along the minus strand of NW_012155173.1, from coordinate 6,156,983 downwards.
TCTTGTGATATTTAAATAGGGTTCATTTTATTATATACTTGTATTTTTGTTATCAGGGATCGTATCTGACATTTTCATCATATTTTCCCAGAAGGAATCACAATGCTTGGCTCATAGTAAATTTATTTATGTTGTTGAATGTGGGCCTAAGAAATAGGCCCACATTCTAGACTATATTTCATTAATTTTTTTTTTGATGATTTTCTATTCAATAGTAACACTACACCTAATGCTTATAAAGCCTGAACTATGTACCAGACACTACACTATAGCCTTAGTATACTTAACTCAATTTGTCCTCATAGAAACTCTCTGATACAGGTGCCAATAATAACCCCATTCCACAGATTAGGAAACTAGAGCAAAGAGAGGTTAGATAACTTGTCCAAGGTTTGATAGCTAGTAAAAGGCATAGCCCATATTGAACCCAGACACTTTGGCCTCCAAAGTTTATGTTCATAGTATTTCACTTTGCTGCTTCTCTTGAGAGTCTGAACACATCTGCAGGATTATCCAGGGTCTACAAGTTGAGTTTAAATAGTAGCTCTGCCTCCCACTAACTGTGTGATCATCAAACAAATGGCTTAACCTTACTATACCTCTGTTTTATTTTCTGAAAAATAAGACAACAAATCACCCAGTCTCATAGAGTTCTTGTGAGGGCTCAATGAATTAATCCACATGAGGTACTTAGTACGGTGTGCGGTATATAAGCATTTAATACACATTACTAATACTAGCATTATTAAAACTATATGTGTATTTCATTTTGCCTATAACTGAAATAACCAAGTAAAATATTTCACTTTTTTAGCATTTACAGATTGCAAGGCAAATTCAAAATTTAACATGATAAATTACATTGCAGAAATTTCAGATATACTAAATGATGTGTTTCAACAAATATCTGTATGCCAGCATCTCCACTCTGAATACTCCACTAAGTTTATCGATATCTAAGAAAAGATCACTTATTCTCTCTGGACCTTTGTAAGGGAGGAGGTTAAACTGGGTTCTCTTTTGGTCCTTCCCTGACTCTGCCAATCTATGAATCTGCAACGTGGAACTATGGAAGAGCAAGTTATCTGGATGGGTGAGAGGTTTTTATAGTTAAATGGCTATGGTTTTGGATGACTTTAATTCTGAGAGATCTCAGTATCTCTCCATGCTGTCTCTTTCTCCTCTTCCCCAACAACCCTAACCAAGGTCATCTTGCTCTCTTTGGAGTCTCCAAACGTCCTGCCATGGCTTTAACGACTGTTGCAAGCAGAGAGCGAGTTATGAATGTGAAGTGTCTGTCAGCCACTAAAAGCCTGTGAATTAGTGTTTCCTGCCCCTATCTGTCAGGCAGCATACTTTTATTGAGAAATAACTTATCCTTATGAAAGGGCTGACCTGTCACCGATCCACTCTGCTGCACTAGTCCTAGGATCCCTCCCTCATGACCCCCAGAGGGATGCCCTGTCTGTTCCAGGGGGGGCTCTCCCAGGCTCCTGTGTCATATTTGGGCTTCTCCCAAGTCAAGTGTGGTTTCAAAAAAGTAGATGATTCTCGATTTCAAAACTGATCTGAGTATCGTAACAAAGAACATTTCTTGACAAGCTTGCACCCAGAAGCCTTGAATCCTCTCCACTCCTTTTGTTCTTATTTTTCCCACCTTTTAAAAATCATCTTCACTTTCAGGCCCTGTATACTCTCCCAGGAAGTATTGAGAAATGCATTAGCTCTCAGTAGCTTGTATCATTATGTCCCCTTGATAGGAAATTCTCTACAAATAATTTGCACTCCAAACTATGACTTCAATTTATGGCAGGATAGGATTTTGTCTCTTATAAAGAAATTTCAGGAATTACTGAGGAAGGGTACTATTATTTACAAAGGGTACTATTTTAGGAGAAGATCGCTGATTGTTTAAGAGATGACTAGATATCACATTATTGTCTCTAGTCATATAAAATTATATAGAACTTTACACAAGACTTTTTCCAAGCATGGTTTTCCAAGCATGGTCCTATCATTTTCTCAATCTAATGTAAAAACCTCTTTTGTGTTTCTTGAGAAATTCTTGAAAGGTTTTGTTTCCCCTGTTTTACAGATTCATGAACTAAAGGCTCAGAGAGGTGAAGTGGCTTCCTCCTGTGACAGATACATTGACATGATCCTCAGTCTTCAGCTAGCCAGCCTGGTGCACTTTATTTCTACAGCATGATGTACTTGACTGGCTCTGCCAGACTGTGTGCCATGTTGTGACCCCCAAGCGGAGTATCCTAGGGCATTATTCCAAGTACTAGGAAAGTAGGAACTGGTCATGTTGGCAACGAGTATCCTAAGCTCCTCCTCTGAGGTGGGGAATTGTTTGTGCTCCTGGAGGCATGATTTAGCATTTAAGTATTTAATATTTCTTTAGGAAGATTTCAGAGCACTTTCAACTCAAGTGTAGATGTCCCTCTAGGTAGAAGAGACAGTAAGGCCAGACACGGGGAAACCGTTGTTCTGAGCAAGGTTCTGAAGTCCATCAGTGGCGTTAGAGACCTCTAAAAGCAGGGTAAATAGAGTCTCCCACTGACAAAGGCCTTCAGGGTGTACTGTTAGTGTAGCAGTGGGAGGAAGTAAAGCCTCCCAGCACCAGACATGTATGTCATGTGATGCTTCACCAATGTCAACCCACTCTTTTCTCTTAGGCCAAGTGATGATCCTGTAAATATTTTTCACAAGATGTAGCAGAGAAAGTCAGTGGGGCTCTGACAGAATCCACTCTGACATGGTCAAGGCCTAAAGTGAATCAGCACCTTCTGATCTGCTTTTTTCAAAAATTAATACTGAACAGATGCTGATAGGGCTGCTACATTTTGAACAGTTGCCAATCTTTGCCCTGCATCAGTTACCACAGTCTGCGGTATCCACTAGCACGAATTTTTAACACTGGTTCTGAATCTTATTTCATAACAGCAGACTGGAATGCCTGTTTAAAATGCAGATCTGGGACCCTATTTCCAGAGATTCTTAGTCATTTTTACTTTACATTTTTAAACAAGTGGTCCAGATAATTTTGATGCAGACAGTTCGCCTTCCACACGTTGTGGAACAGTGGTTTTGTTTATTAACCTTGAATGGAGGTGAAATTTTGGGGGAGAGGATGGAGGGGGGCTTGTTAAACATGGGAAACAACACGGGAGGATGCAGGGATTCTTTCTCTAAGGCCAGTGGTTCTCCGTGTTGTCTGTATGTTCAGAATTATCTAATGAGTTTTAAAATATTTTTATCTCCAGGTACAAACTAGACTAATTGAAAAATAGACTAGTGTCACTCACACATTGGTGTTTTCTAAAGATCTTACCCCAAATGATTCCAAAATCAGGGGCGAGAATCACTAGAGTCCAGGTGATGGCCCCATCCATGTAGATGTGTGCTTAATACTCATGAGCAGGGTTCTCCTCCATGAACCCAAATGCATTGTCCTTTGCAGAGGCCAGATGAGCAGATCTCAGTGCTGGCTAAGGTCTAGCACAGTGAAGTGAGTTTCAGCTCTGGGGACAGTTACTGACAATGTCTGCCTTTGCCCTTCCTTTTCAAACTTCATTAGCTGTAATTAATGTAGTTACTTCTTTAATTTAGAGAACTCCAGGCACTCACAGCCTCACTGACTCACCAGTGAGTGCAAACTTTTCTGGACCCTCACTCAACACAAAAAAGATGACTTCCTCCAGAGTACCATGAGGAGGGGTCTATATCTTTTCACTTCTTGGGAAATTAGAGCATCAGTGGCATCTTTATCTCTTGTCTTGTCTTCTGAGTTTGTTGGAATATACCCATCATGGCAGATGGTCAATGTGCCCATGGACTGTTCTTTTACCTTTCTTCTAAATGAATTTGTCTTGATGGGCACTTGGGTTGTTTCCACATCTTTGCAATTGTGAATTGTGCTGCTATAAACATTCTAGTGCAGATGACTTTTTTATAGAATGTCTTTTTTTCCTTTGGGTAGATGCTCAGTAATGGAATTGCTGGATCAAGTGGTAGTTCTACTTGTAGCTCTTTGAGGTATCTCTGTATTACTTTCCACAGAAGTTACACTAGTTTGCAGTCCCACAAGCAGTGTTTGAGTGTTCCTATCTCTCTGCATCCATGCCAACATTAATCATTTTGGGACTTCTTGATAAAGGCCATTTTCACTAGAGTTAAGTGATATCTCATTGTGGTTTTGATTTGCATTTCCCTGACGGTTAGAGATGTTGAGCATTTTTTCAATATGTGTTTTGGACATTAGTTTATCTTCTTTTGAAAAGTTTCTGTTCATGTCCTTTGCCCACTTTTTAATGGGGTTGTTTGATTTTTTCTTGCTCATTTTCCTGAGTTCTATATAGATTCTAGTTATCATCCCTTTATTGGATGTATAGCATGTGAATATTTTCTCCTATTCTGCAGGTTATCTTTTTGCTCTCATGATAGTTTCCTTGGCTGTGAAGAAGCTTTTTAATTCGATCAGGTCCCATTTATCTATGTATTGCTCTGATTGCCTTTGGGGTCTTCCTCATAAATTCTTTCCCTAGACCAATGTGGTGTATGTATACCATGGAGTTCTACTCAGCCACAAAAACAATGGTGATCCTGCACCTCTTGTATTATCCTGGATAGAGCTGGAGCCCATTCTACTAAGTGAAGTATCACAAGAATGGAAAAACAAGC
>NW_012155173.1:6137149-6151473 GCF_000956105.1 Propithecus coquereli | reverse complement strand
GAAATTAACATGTATCTTTAAGAAAAAAGAAAAGAAAATAGGAGCTAGGCACAGTGGCTCACACCTGTAATCCTAGCATTCTGGGAGGCCTAGGAAGGAGGATTGCTTTAGCTCAGGAGTTTGAGCTCAGCCTGAGCAAGAGCAAGAGCCTGTCTCTACTAAAAAAAATAGAAAAATTAGCCAGACATTGTGGTGTGTGCCTGTAGTCCCAGCTACTTATGATGCTGAGACAGGAGGATTGCTTGAGCCCAGGAGTTTGAGGTTACAGTGAGCTATGTTGATGCCACTGTATTCTACCTGGGATGACAGACACACCAAGACTATGTCTCAAAAAAAAAAATAGGGCAGTGTATAAAGAGATCTTAAAAGTTTGTTTCAGGGCTAGATGTGGTGGCGCACACCTATAATCCTAACCCTTTGAGAGGCCAAGGCAGCAGGCTGAAACTAAGAGTTTGAGACCAGCCTGGGCAACACAGTGAGACCCTGTCTCTATAAAAAATTTTAAAAAGTAAGTTGGGCATGGTGGCATGCACCTATAGTCCTACTTGCTTGAGAGGCTGAGGCAGAAAGTATCGCTTGAGCCCAGGCGTTTGAGGTTGCAGAGAGCTATGATTGTGCCAGTCCACTCCAGGCTGAGTGACAGAGTGAGACTCTGTGTCTTAAAAAACAAAACAAAACAAAACAGTTTCTTTCAAAGATTCAATTAATTGAGACATATAAAAACCCTATAAGAGTGTTAGACACATACTGAAGCTATCAATAAATGGGAGTTCTTATTTTAATTCATTTGTTAAATAACGTGGATATAAGAGCATTGCATTTGAAATTAGAAGGGCCGAGCTGGAATCAGGCTTCACCACTTAGCAGATGTGTGGCAAGTCACTCTGTTGAGGGTCAAGCAGAATTAAAGAACACTCTGAATCTTTATTTTTCTTCTTCTGTAAATTGGCATTGATAGAATATTCTCTGTCCACCTCAAGATATGGGGAGCTTCAAATCTGAAATATATAAAACATGGAAAAGTCTGTTAGCCCTGTAAATCTCCATGGGAATGTGAAGTATTTGAAATTACATTCCAATATTATCACTGATGATCTCTTCCAGCTATGTAATTCCAGGATTCCTTGGTTTTAAGATGTCACAAGAGAATGGAAGGTATAGGCTACTCTGTGCCCATGTGTTTGTGGGCATAAATGTGCACTAGGGAGAGAAAAGAAGTTAGTAGGGGGTCGTGGCTAGAGGGGAGGCTGAGTCTGGGACCCTGTCACTTTCTAGCTTTGTAAATACACACAATAATCTAAATTTTCTCAGTCTAAGTTTCTTCATCTGGAAAAAAGTGATTTTGGCAAATGTATTCACATCACTATGTGAAATTATCATGATCACGGTAAGCACACAGTAAGCACAAATAAACTACCATTTGTTGAATGTAAACTATGTTCCAGACACTAAGTTAAGCACTCGATGCATTCTTCTATTTGGAAACTGATAACACTCAATGAGGCAGGACATATTTCTATTTGTCCCATTTTTCAGATGAGATTAGTGAGGCTTACAGAAGATGAATGGCATCAGTTCATTCATGGGTCAGTTCATAAAGCTGGTGAGCGGACAGAGATAAGACTAATCCTAGTTCAGTCTGACGTATGAGTTAGGTGCCTTGTTCCATACTTTTAAATACTGCTTGTAAATGCAAATCCTCCTTCAACTACCCACTTGTAAAGCCTGCTTCAGAATATCCTTACCTGTGTTCTTTCATTATGCTGTAGATAATGCAATCATAAGTATATATATATATATGTATATATGGATATATGTGTGTATATAAACATATGCATACAGACACACATGTTGGACAAGCACACACATAAGCAATTTCAGGCAATGAACAGCAATTTCCTATGAATCCAAAATCAGGGCATAACATTTAGTACTGAGAAATGTGTCATTCACAACAAGAATTGTCAGACTGTGCAAAGAACACGACATGGTTTGTGGAATCTACTTTAGATGATAATGATGATGATGATAATGACAATTTCAATTGAAGAGGTACTCTAAGATTTCTTTTCTCAGGGCCTTGTTCAAGATAAGTTCTCCATAAATATTTACTGATTCAATGACTAGATCTAATATCTTGGGGCACATTAAAGATCAAAACAAGCGTGAAGGCAGAGAAATTCCTGAAATTTCCCTTCAAAAAGGTTTATAATGTTCAATGACTTCCAGAGTCCTTATTCCATTTGCTCTTCCTCTTAATAATCATTGTACCTCCATAAAATAAAGGGTAGCTTGGTCCGTGAGGTGGGGTAGAGCAGGGCACTTATGGAATGGCCTTGGATATTAGAAAGTAAATTGAATAAGGAAAAAAAATCAATTCCAGAAACTTTAAAAGTGTTTAAGTGGTTTTTAGCAGAGGGAAGCAAAATAAATTCACTAGAATACCTCAAGACTTATGGACATACAATTAGCCCCCAATTGTTTCCAAAACAATTAGTTTTGGAAACAAGGCCTTACTCAAACCCTCTCCTTCAAGTATCTTGTAAGATGCTTAAAGACCCTAGAGTAACAGCTTTTAGGACTATAGATGTTATAGCTGGGTGCAGGATTTAGAGGTAAGCTAACTTGCTCACCCAGGTGCAAGGTGGAAAAAAGGAAAGAAGAGAACATTCTAAGGGCTTTTTCCACCAGACAATACAGAGATGAGTTATTTAATATCTACTACTGTTTCCATATCATATTTGATAACCAAGGAATTATTTTTGGCAGGAACTGACCCAGGAAAATAAGCAGAAGACAGTTTAATTTTTTCTTCATATCCTATTCCAGCATGATGCATGGGCATATTCCTCTACCCTCTCCCCCACCCCCCTTTACCATTTCTTGTATGGAATTTGGGGTAGCTACCATATTTTCCCCTTCATTATTTAGCAAATAAATGCAACTGATCATTCTCAGTTTCGGAAACAGTTTCATTTCTATGATTAAAATCCATCTCCAACCTAATGCAATAATCCCAAAGCTACCAAGTCAAAGCTTAATTAGACCTTTCTCCCTGCAGATTAATACTGCTTTCAGCATAGATGGCTGTAGTGGGCACTGGGATTATGGTTAACTGATTCTCCCTCCCCTTGCCCTATCTCTTCTCCTCCTTGAAGCCTTTGGCTTTTGGCCCCTCTAAGGTAGGGCATAAGGGAAGAAGGGAAGCGTGAAGGTGTAGTCTTCGGTGGCCAGGGTCACAGTAGTCTGCACCTGGCTCATTCTGAAAACAGTTTCTTTCTCTTATGGGGAGTTTCAGGAACTCTAACTGGACCTCCCTTACCCAAGATATGTCTTGCCTGTCGCTGACTCGTGATTGGGGGTTGGAGGGATTGGGAGAGGGTAGGTATACACACACATTCAAAACTCTCTTCAATAAGATCATCTTAGGGTCTCTTATCTAGGCCCTCAGAGGAGCTACAGCTGGTATCACAAGTTGGCAAAACTGGGTCTACAATCCTTTAGCATTTTCTATAAATGGTCTCCTACCTGTTTTGAGAATGTGGGCATTCTGGGCGCCTATAGGTTTATCCTGATCCTTAGTATTTCAGATGAAACTGAGAAAAAGAGTATAAAAAAATAACAACTCCTGATAAGAATGGTTATGTTGTGAGTGTTTTGAAGAAATGTTATAGTCTATTATGAGGCTTGTAAATGGATTTTAAGGAAACTGTTTAGGTCATCGCTCTACTTTTGGACTAAATAGTTATAAACTCTGTGTGTTTTTTGTCTTATTAGAGTTTGGTCATCTCTTTTGAGAAAGTGATGAAAATACAGATCCACGCCCTGGAGAAGCAAACATAAATACTCTGTTTTTCAGAAAATTTGGTGGGGAGGTAAGATATGCAATATAATTTCTCAAAATCCATCTATAGACTCTATGCATGGACTTCTAGTCAAAAGAATCCCTGAATTGGCTGCTCTTCTGTCATCTCAATCTCTTTCTCCCCCTTCCTTCCTTCCTTTATTCTTTTCTTACTTCCATATTTCCTTCCTTTTATTAAAATTTAGTCTAAGAACCATAAGTTGGAGCCAAGAGAGGATGACATGTGTATGGGGTAGCAGTGTCAGCTGGTCAGAGGGGGAGAGCCCAAGTGAGGAGGTGGCCTCAGCAGTGACTGAGTGGGTCTGGGATTGATCAAATAATACATACATTGAGCATAAGGAGTGTTAAGTTTGTCAATGGAAAGGGAGTTACAAATATGAAAATGGGGAAAGTTATATTAAACTCTGTGGTGTTAGATTGGAATTAGTGGAATCAGTATATACTTGCATGTTAGTTGTCTATTGCTGCTATAACAAATTATCACAATTTTAGTGTTTTAAAACGATGCAAATTTATTATCTTACACTTCTGTATGTCAGAAGTCCAACGTGGGTTTCTCTGTGTGAAAATTAAGACGTTGAGAGGACTAAATTCTTTTCTAGTGTCTCTGGGGGAGAATCCCTTCTCTTATCTTTTCCTAATGTCTAGAGGCCACCCATACCCCCTGGCTTGTTACCCTGTCCTCCCGCTCCAAAGCCAGCGTCTGTGACTCAAGTCTTTATGCTGCATCACTCTGACCCCCTTTGGTAATTGCCATTTCCTTCTGACTCGCTTTTTATTCTTCTATTTTGAAGGATCCTTGTTATTACATTGTGCCCACCCAGGTAATCCAAGTTAACCTCCTTAAGTTCAGCCCATTAACAATCTTGATTACATCTGAACTTTAAGTCTCCTTTGCCATGTAATCCAGCAGATTCATAGGTCCCACGGATATGGCCATCTTTGCGGGGGCATTATTCTCCCTGCAACACTCATGATATTCAATATACAGCTAAATATATAGAAAGGTGTAGGTAGAGGTAAATGCATACATGTATTCCCTCACTGCGCATTGAGAGGGTCCGGGCACAGCAACACCCCAAGTCTCCCAGGACTGGGCAAAGGGAGAAGTTAAGCTGGTATGCAGACCCATTGAAGTCCTCTGCTGACCCTGTGGAAAACTCTGGAACTGGGATGGCAATTAGAGTATTCCTGATTTGGAGTAAAGAGATCAAGCCTTTAATACTCAGTCATTCTTTATGAGGGTACCTCTAATAGGGAACACGACCTTGGGGAAGATGGCTTTTCAGTTGAGGTAATACAGTACCTGAAAGGATTTGATAGCTGAGAGCTATCCGGGGGCAGTAGTCCAAGCACCTGGGATTTGGGCAGTGCACATCATAGCATCCACTACAGTGAATGTAGTGACTTATAGATGTCCTCTTGGTGTCAAATACTCATTATGATCTTGGTGTCAAAATACCATCCTCCACTAAAAAGAATAAGAGCTCTTTGAAAAATTGGCTGATTCCAAAGCTGGGGCAATAGGAGTACTGGGTGAACCAATACATCTTGTTGTGCCAATGGTAAAGTAGGGCTCGGCGTATGATAAGAACATGAACAAAAGAAGGAGAATCCAGCTTGACGGAGATCCTAGTTGTCAAATCTAAGATAGTTTAAATTACTAACATAATAACAGGCTATAACACTTTGAATAAAATAGAAATCCATGATCTCATAGTGATATAACTTAAATAGATAAATAGGAAGAGGAAAAAGAGTTTCATTATAGTAAAATGCCACAGAATAAATTTCAAACAAATGATTAACTTTGAAAAACTACCATTTCAACCATCAGAGTAAAAATTAGATCAAAAAATTAAAGATGCTAAAAACTAGTGGATGAAATTCTGAAGACTATTGGGATGTTGATATATCTCAAAATATCTCCACACAAAATTCTTATTACTTTCAAATGAAAAAAGAATAACTTCAAAAGAGAAACCTGGAAGATACCACTTCATCAAGAGATTGTCATTAACATCATCAGCAATGATTCAAATTAAAATTGTGTAATATTCAATGGGATGTAATAAGAAGAACACATCATTTCTGTTATATTTGTGCTCCCAAAAGGCATAATTTGAGTTTAATTATAAGGAAATGTCAGAAAAATCTAAATTGAGGTGTTTCTATAAAGAAATTTACTTTAATCTTCAAAAGTAGCACCGTCATGAAAGTTGAGGAAAGACTGGTGAACTTTTCCAAATTGAAGGAGACTAAAAGGGCATGTGGACTAAATATAGCACATGATTCTATTAATAGATTGTGTAATATTTCTACAAATAATTTCATTTTGGCAAATGGCAGGAACTGAATGTATTCTGTGGATTGGATATTAAAGACTATATAGTATCAGTGCTAATTTTCTGGTTTAGATGGCCATACCATGACTATATAGGATAATCTCCTTGTTTGTAGGAAGACATGGTGAAGTATTCAGAGCTAATGAGACAACATGTCTGCAACTTATTCTCAAGTTATTCAATGGAGAAAAATGTTATTTGTATTATTCTTGCAACTTTTTACTAAAGTTGAAAATATTTCAAAAGAAAAAAGAAAAAACTATCAAAAATAAAAAGATAGTCATTTCTGACGTGTTTGGAAGAGGTCAACTTTACGAATGTTAACATTCCTATATTTAAACATGGGGAAACTGAGTGGAAAATAAGGTCAGTCACTGTACATAAAGTCACACAGCTATTAATAGTTCTTGGCAGATCTGGAATTATAACCGTAGTCGCTAATACTTTAAGAAAGACCTCCTCTCTGTCATACATTACCAAGTTAAAGAAAGTGAGAAAGAGAGAGAGAGAGAAAGAGAGAGAGAGAGAGAGAGAGAGAGAGAGAGGAAAGTGAGAATTAATTATTCTTTCTACTATTTAATCTGATATTAAAAACAACTAGTTTATTTTGTGGCAGCTCTTCAGGTATGTTCAAACAGAATGTTAAAGAGAAGGCACTGATGAAATAGGAAAGTATTTAGCAACACTGTTTGATTCATGTGTCACCATCATCCCTCATGCTATGGACGGAAGCATAATTACAGCCCATTACCAAATTACTTGCAGTTATCCCTTGATCTTGTAGTTAATACAGTGAACCCTCATTTGCATAAATGTTGTTAGCATACTTCACATCACATGCTCATCTTTTAAAGAAGTGAGTGTTGTCTAATTGAAGGATATCAACTTGAACTATTTTCCTTCTTCCCTCCAGCCATTCTTGGGCAAAGTTAAACTTTTAGACCTGGTGGCAGATTCAGAATGAGGAAGATACAAAGCCCAGGAGTATAAGCTTGTAAATGATGAAGGTAGAAAATGACTTTTATTTATCTTTGTATTCACAGAACCCAGCATAGCACTTGACAGGCATTCAATTGCATGGTATTTGCCATCTTCACCTAAAATCTCACTGACATCTCACACTTTCTGTCCAGTACTGAACTCATTACCTTTGTGACTTCCAAATCTCCTCCTTGTAATGGCACCACCATTAACCCATTTACTGAAGCCCAAATCCTTTAAGTTGTCCTCAAGAGTATCTTGCTCTTTTACCAACCATCTACTATCATTTCCCATCCCTCCACCTCCTTAATATCTCTCAAATCCATCCACTTCTCTCCATCTCCCCATATACCATCTTAGTCCATGTCACAATCATTTCATACTTGTCCAACTACAAAAATGTTCCAACTAATTTCCCTACGTATGTATTTGTTTTCTTCAATTCCTTCTTCATTTAGCAGTCAGAGCCATCCTTTTGTAATATACATCTGTTGCTTGAGTAGATCCATAGTATAAATCTCCCTCAATTTTTTTAATATCTTTCCTATAAAACCTGAACTTCCCCAGCCTTTTCCTCCAATTTATACTTCTTCCCCCAACTTCTTGTTCTCATCACTCCTGCTACTCTTTGTTAATAGCATGAGGTCCTTGTGTATAGTGTTCCTGTTCTGTGCAACGTTCTTACCCACCCTCCCTATGCTTTAATTCACGTATGCAAGTCCTACTCATCCTTCAGATCTTAGATTACCAATTATGTATCTTTTCCCAGCTGTCATAGGTTAGTCTCCATATTTTCTACTTACTGCAAATGGATCCTGTTTTGCAGAACTTTTGGCAACTCATATTAATTAATTAATTAAGCAGTTTATGCTTGCTTCACTTTCTAGATTAAAATATATTGGAAAACAGAAATCATATTATTTACTACTTATTCATAGTGCCTAAAATGGTTCTTGGCCAATGAGGTCCAATAACTATTTAATGAATATATGAATGAACTGAACGTCACAGACATAGTCATCAGATAACTAAGTTTCTGGTCCTAAATGTGTCTCTAATTTTCGTTTCCACAATCAATGAGGTCAGTTATATGATGCCGCTAAAGTATAACCATGAATTTGAGGTCTAGAAATACAAAGGATAATGTAGGAAAAAATCTCTGTCTCTACATCTGCTAACGTGCCGCTTCTATACCCACACACATTTTTATTTTTATTAAATAGTTATAATAGATGAGTTGTCCATGTTCCTATCTTAAGCCAACCCTTCCCATCTTTCACACCCAAGGACATCACTTCCTCATTGTCAATTTTGACTAGCTACTGGACCATTCCTGTCAACATTCAGACATGCTGCATGCGATTTTTTTTCCTAACAGGAATTAAAACAATATCATGAACTTCCTTGTCATCATATCCTATCCAATTACTGCTGAATTTCCCAATTCCTCTGAAAAAAAAAAAAAAAGTTTCTCAAGAGACTCATATATATTTGTTTTCCCCTTTTTACTAGCTTCACAATTTTTCTTAAACCATTCTACTCAAATTTTATTCACCCATACTCACTGTGATTATTCTTATCAAGTTATCAATGACCTCCACATTGCTAAATGCAATGGGTGTTTCTCAGTCTCTGTCTTGCTTTGTTACCTAGATGTAGTTGATCATTTTCTCTCTTCTCAATATACTTTTTCCCCGTGGATTTTGAAGCACTGCTTTTTGTTGGTTTTCCACCAGTCTCACTGGTCATCTCTTTCTCAGTCTTCTCTGCTAGATCCTACTTTTCATTCTGATCGGTAAATATTGGAGTTCTTGAGAGCTCAGTCCTTAGACCTTTTCTCTGCTCTTTTTACCTAGGTATGCAGGTGATTGTATTTTATAATCTCATAGTTTTAAATGACTCCTATATGATGCCAATTTCTAAATGTTTATGTCTAATTCCAATATTTTGCATAAACTTTCTCTCTCTCTCTCTCTCTCATACCTAAGAGCTTCTTCTATCTACATTTGGATGTTGGACAGATATGTCAAAATTAACACGTCCAAAAACAAACTCTTGATTTTCTCCCCCAAATATCAATAAACTACTCATTCTTTCAATTGATCAAGCCCCAAATCTTAAAAGTCATATTTGACTCATCTTTCCCTCCTCTCGTATCTTCCCCATATCTAATTCATAACCAAATTCTCTAGTTCTACTCTCAAATTACCGAGAACCCAACTCTTTCTTCCCAATTTGACCACCACTACCCAATAGGCTCCTAACTGATCTCTATGATTCCACCTTCATCCCAATCTCTAATTTCAACATAGCAGACTTGGTGACACTTTTGGAAAATAACTCAGATCACAATGCCTCCTTAGTGTTTTCCTAATTCATTAGGAATGAAATAAAAAGTCCTTAGCTTGGCTCATACAGGTGATCTATGACCTCAGAGCAGTTTGACTTTCTGATCTCATCTCAGGTCCCTCTTCTCTCCATTCAAAGTATCTCAGTCACACTAGCATCCTTGAGATTCCTCAAATAGGTTAAGCTTTTCTCTGGCCTCTGGGCCTTTGAACTTATCTTTCCTTATCCTAAAATACTCTGCTTCTATAAATCTACAGGGTCTTGTTCTTTACTTCCTTAACATCTCCGATCAAATTGATTATTTGGAGAAGTCGTCTATGACCACGAATGTATAATCTTAGGATCTATTCTGCCCACCATTGTGTCATACTGTGTTGATAAAATTAGAATTCACTAATTTTATTATTTTCCATCTCGTAATTCTGCTACCTTTGTATAATTTCTTTTTATCATTGGACATATACAGAATTGTTCAATATTAAAAAACAAATCCCTTTGGTTTAAATAAACAGAGGTTGATTATACTAAGGTCTTATTTTCCTTACAGGTCCATCTTAGGCTAGTGGCAGAGGAGGGGCTCTGTTCATCATAGTCACTCAAGGCCAGAAAACAAACACCCACCACTGGAATGTCATCAATTACTGTCTCAGAAAAGAGCTCTGACCCAACTCAACCTGGCAATGATCTTCAATATCTCTTCATGTGTTTATTTGCCATATTGGTCATATTTATTTCCTCTTCCGTGAAATGCCCACTTGTGTCCCTTGCTCTCTATTTGTTAGGTTTGTCCTCTTCTTAACAATTTGTAAAAGTTATTTATTTGTTCTTGAGACTGATCCATTATTAGTTATATATATTGTAAAACTCTTCTCCCAATCTCTCTAGTCTTTTCATTTACTTCAAGGTATCTATGGATAAAAATAAAGTTTTTAGTTTTACTAGAGCCCAAGTTATCAGTCTTTTATTATACAGCTAGTTTTTTTTGTAACTTGTTTACAAAAAGAATTTTCCTACACATATACTAAGAGATAATCATCTATGATTTTTTCTAAAAGTTTTAAATTTAGGTTTTGAAACTTAATTCCTTAATCTAAGTTTGATATTCACATATGAAGTGATAGAGAGGTCCAATTTTATTATCATATACATGAATAACCATTTCATTGAATTTTATTTTGGAAATAGTCCCTCTTTTCTTCACTGATCTAACATGCCACGCATACACTGAAGTTTCATGTATCTTTATTTGTTATAGAACTGTCCATTTTGTTCTGTTGATCAATTTGCTTTTTCTTATATTGTTTAAAATATTTCCACTTTATAATATGTCCTGATATCTAGAAGGATACATTTTTCCTCAAATATTTCTTGGATTTTCTTATTCCAATAAAGTCCTCAACAACTTTTGTTAGAATTTTTCCAAAGTACATATTTTAATACCCTACAATCAGGTATAAAGAGTGCCTTTTATTTAACTGTTTTTATGTAGTGTTTTGGGAACATAAGTACCTTTAAAAATTATTCTCACATTCATCTACCTTGCTAAATGGTCTTAATAATTAAATCAATTTATTCGTAAATTTAAAACTTTTCCTACCTAATCATAGCATCTACCAATACAGGATTCTTTCCTCCTTTTTTCAATCCTTATGCCTCTAATTTCTTTTCTTGACTCATTGTGTGGGTTAGAACCTTTATTGTGATCATGAATGGAATAAATAAAAATATGTAAGGCAGCATTTTCAAATATGTCAGTAGATCTGGTCAAATATACATACTCAGATATAAGTTCAGAGCTTATAGAAAAGAGAGAGAGAGAGAATACAGTTAGAATGTCCTTACTGAGGCAAGTCTTATTCAGAAGAAACAAAAGATGATGTGCTACACAAGGATGATAACTTTGAGTCAGAGTAACCTCATGTATTAATAAGATATGGCCCGGTAAATCCCTGCACTCTGATCAATCAAATCAACACCTCTTTCTCTCTTTGTAGAGGGAGCTTATCATTAGATGGATGAAGGTACCAAACCTGGGGTGAGGGGCAAAAAGGTGCTCTCCACATGCAGGCAGTGGTTCAGAACCAACAACCTTGGAACAAGGATGCATACTTCTCACTTCCTCCTTTTTGATCTAACACATCTTGTACTAGTAATGACTCTAAGTTATTGACAGAGAAGAAAGAAGGTAAAAAAGAAAATGTGGAACGGAAATAAGAAAGAAGAAAGAAGTGGATGAAAATTTCATAATCTATAGGGATTTCTGAGTGGAACTTTACTTTCCTTGGTCCCCATATACCAGGGCTTTTTAAAGGCATTTCCCGAGATATTAATTATCTTTCTCATATGACTCCCTTTCTGATTAAAATTTACTGTGCTGGTTTTCTTATCCTCAAAAATGACAAGTTCAACCTGATAAATTACTTAATACTAATATGTTATGACTACAGTTGCCAGGCCTCCAAAGGGAATAGTGGACAGGCGATAGTCTAGGAGTCAGAAGACCCAAGTTTACTTTATAATCCTAGACCAAAGTTAGGACTCACTCTAGGTGAGTCCTCTCACCTCCCTGAGCCTCTCTTTTCTCGTTCCTAAAATGGGAATACCAAATGAAATTATAACTGATGTTCAATTGCTCCACACTTTGCAATAAGCTGCCGGAAGTTCTAAATCTTGGCTGCAAATCAGAATCACATAGGGAGCTTTTAAAAATATACAATTTTCAGCCTCACCACAGAAATTCTCTATAGATGGTATGTGGAAATCTGTATTTTTAAAACAGATTTCTCAAGTTAGTGAGCTGTGCCTGGCCTGTCAAATTTATTGTTTTAAAATAGAGTTTTTATTAATAAAAAACATATTATAAAGGCTTGAATAATGAAAATATTTGAGAATAATAGCATGTTAGTTTCTTCTCCAGCTGATATTGCTATAAGAGATTCTAGAGTTCAGGACAGCTTGATTCATATCTCAGAAGAAGTGACACTCCATGGGCTGCTCTGATTCTATGGGGCAGTTCTAGAGGTCCCGGAGGCTGATCTGGAGACCTAGACTGAAAGCATCAGTTTGTTCTAAGTGCAGGGCAGAGCCACAGGATTGATGTTGTCTTTTACAGTGTTCCCAGCTTTGAGACAAGCTGTAAGAGTTTTAATGGACTTAAAAGCTTGGCTCTGATAAAGTACCACTTAACACAAATTAACAGGACAGATGAATGATCTCAGAGAAACAGACTCTTTACTTGGCTTTTGATAGACTGAAAAGTTGAGAAATATGAACAAGGAACATTGAGCAAGACAGGTCAGGTGAGATCAGCTCAAATGCAGTTGTTCCTGTTTAACTTGTTACTCTGACACTAGTTCATAGGCATTCACTAAGACACCGACTGTGACACTACTGAAATCAAGGCATGCTTTTTAGACACCGAAGGCTTAATTCTTCCTTTGACCTCACGTTGGTTATAAGCCAGTAGGAGAAATGAGGCATGTCAATGCATGTCTTTAATCAACATTAAAAAGTGATAGACATTGGAAGAGGATTCCAGGAAGATGGTGGAGCAGGAAGCACCAGGAACCTGTCTCCTAACCTAGACAAAAATTGCCCAGCAAAATCTGTCTAATGTAACTATTTGGGAACTCTGGGGTCCATTAGAGGCTTACAACTTCCAGGAGAAGGGTGCAGATGTTAAATTGTGGTCAATTTCAGTTCATTCCAGCAATTGGCACAGTAGCAGTTACCCATTCCCTACCGCGAGATCCGTGGCAGACAGCTGTACACGTGTTACAGGAGTGACCTGCCCACAGCTTGTGGCAGTCAGGTGGGCATAAAGGAGCCTGTCATACAGTTATCAAGGTCCCATGCTCTCGTTGCTGCTTTTGATCACAGGATACAGACAAAGTGGTAGGTGGCCATTTTTGTTTTACTTCTCCCCGTGGTTGTAAGCTCCTCCCCATCCAGCTGAAGTGATTTCTGGGATATTTAAAGGGCACTCCCCTTCTCCACCCCTCTTCATTTTTCTCTTGTTTTCTCTTTTGGGAGCCAGTCATTAAAAACTAGGACATTCGAAAACAAGTGCTTATATAGGGACAATTGGAAAGTGACCAGGCATGCCCAGGGAAAGGTGCAGGTGCAAAAAAGACCTGAGAAGACTTTTAGTTTATACCTGAGACTGATCCTGGACACAGAGATGGCATACAACAGTAAAAATAAATAAATAACAACAACAACAAAAAATGCCCAGCAAATGCTGGGGAAAGGGGAGAATCTGATTTTCAGAGTTACCACATTATTAGATTCAAATGTCTGCTTGTAACAAAAAATCACAAGGCATACAAAGAAACAGGAAATTATAGCCCATTCAAAGGCAGAAATTATTTCTGAAAAGGGCCTAACATGTCACATCTACTGGGAAAAAAACACTTAAAAACAATAATGTTAATGAAGCTCAAATAGCTAAAGGAAGATACGGAGAAAGTCAATAAAATGATGTATGAAAAAAGTGGAAATACCAAGAAAGAAATAGAAAACCTTAAAAAAAATTCTAGAGCTAAACTACACAATAGCAGAAATGAAAAATTCACTGGAGGGATTCAGAGAGATTTGAGCAGGCAGAAGAGAAAAATCAGTGACCTTGAAGGCAGGACAATGAAAATTATTGAATCTGAGGAACAAAATAAAAAAAAAAATATTGAAGAAAAGTGATTAGAACCTAAGCAACCTTGATGGGACACCATCAAGCAGATCAACATACGTTTGTCAAAGTTCCAGAAGGAGAAGAATGAGGAAGAGAG
>NW_012155173.1:6133299-6134564 GCF_000956105.1 Propithecus coquereli | reverse complement strand
AACATTGGTTTTGACAATGATTCTTGGATATGACATGAAAGAAACATGCAACAAAAGAAAAAAATAAAGAAATTAGACTTTGTGAAAATTAAAAAAAAAAAAACAGAAGGTACATCAAAAGACACTATTGACAGAGTAGAAAGGCAACCCACAAAATGGAAGAATATATTTGCAAATTATATATCTAATAAGAGATGGATATTCAGAATATATAGAGAACTCCTAAAATTCAACAGTAAAAACAAATAACCTCATTAAAAATAGGCAAAAGACTTGCATATACATTTTTCTGAAGAAGATATACAAATAGCCAATAAGCACGTGAAAAGATTCTCAACATCAAAATCAAAACTACTACTAAGAGACATTACCTCATACCCAATTGGATGGCTATTATAAAAAAACAAAGAATAAAAATAATGTATTGGAGAGGATGTGGAGAAATTGGAACCCCGACACACTGTTGGTGAGAATGTAAAATGGTACAGCTGCTGTGAAAAAAATAGTTTCTTCAAAAGATTAAAAATGTAACTACCATATGATTCAGCATTTCCACTTCTGGGTATATACCTAAAATATTGAAAGCAGGCTCTCATAAATATATTTGCATACCCCTGTTCACAGTAGCATTATTCACAATAACTAAAATGTAGAAGGAACCCAAGCGTCCATCAATGAATGAATGGATTACAAAATATGGTCTATACAAATAATGAAACAATTTTTCAACCTTAAAAAGGAAGGAAATTCTGCAACGTGCCACAACAGAGCTGATCCTCGAGAACATTATGCTAAGTGAAATAAGCCAGTCACCAAAAAAAAAAGACAAATATTCTTTGATTCCACTTATATAAGGTATTCAGAGTACTCAAAATCATAGAGCAAGACAGAGTGGTGGTTGCCAGGGCCTGGGGGAAAGGATGGGTGGGGAGTGACTGCTTAATAAGCACAGAGTTTCAGTTTTACAAGATGAAAAGAATTATGGAGCTGGATGGTGGTGATGGGCACAATATTATGAGTGTATTTCATACCACTGAACTGTATACCTTAAAATGGTTAACAGGGTAAATGTTATCTGTATTTTGCCACAGTTAAAATAAAAAAGTAAAAATAAAAAACAAAGTGGTAAGTATTATGAGAGGGTTGAGTTAAGGGAAGGATGGTACCAGTTTGGACAGGTGGAAATTAGGAAAGTTTAGGCAGGAAGTAGGAATATGATCTCTTCTTTGAAGGGGGTAGTAAGATTTGGAAAACTCCAAAATCTG
>NW_012155173.1:6121713-6133249 GCF_000956105.1 Propithecus coquereli | reverse complement strand
TTAGGTAACCTAGATGAAATGGATAAATTCCTAGAAACACAAAATGTACCAAGATTACAGCATGAAGAAATATAATAGAAAATCTGAATAGACCTATAAATAGTAAGGAAGTTGAATCAGTAATACTAATAATTAAAAAAAAAACTCCCAACAAAAAAATAAAGCCCTGGATTTAATGGTTTCACTGTTGAAATCTACCAAACATTTAAAACAGAACTCATCATTATCTTTCTCAAGCTTTTCCAAAAAATTGAAGAAGAGGAAAATCGTTCTGTCTTTTTCTATGAGGCCAGCATTACACGGACACTGAAGCCAGACAAAGATACTACAAGAAAAGAAAACTATAGTCTAATATCTGCTGTGAACATTGCTGCAAAAATTATCAACAAAATACTTGAAAACCAAACTTGACAGCATATTGGGAGGATTATATACCATGACCAAGAGGGATTTATTTCTAAAATGCAAGGATGTTTCAACATATAAAAATGTAATACACCACATTAACAGAATGAAGGGGGGGAAACCCCCACATGTTAATTATTATTGATTCATAAAAACCATGTGACAAAATTCAATATCCTTTCATGATAAAAAAAATATTCAACAAACTAGGAATAGAAGGCAACTACATCAACATAATAAGAACCATATATGAAAAATCCACAGGAAACATCATACTCAATGGTGAAGGACTAAAAGCTTTTCCTCCAAGATAAAGAACAAAGCAAGGATACCTGGTTTTGCCACTACTATGCAACATAGTCTTAGAAGTTCTAGCCAGAACAATAAGACAAGAAAAATAAATAAAAGGTATTCACATTGAAAAGGAAGAAGTAAAATTATCTCTATTAACAGATGATGTGATCTTTTATATAGAAAACCTAAAGTTTTCAAAAAAGAAAACCTGTTAGAAATAATAAATGAATTCAGAAAAGTAGCAGGGCACAAAATCAACACAAAAAAAGTCAGTTGCACAGCTATATACTAACAATGAAAAGAAAATTACAAAAACAATTTCCCTTACAATATCATTAAATAGAATGAAATATTTAAGAATTAACAAAGGAGGTGAAAGACTCGTATAAGAAAACTATAAAATATTGCTGAAAAAAATTAAAGAAAACTGTGTTCATGGATCGGAGGACTTATATTGTTAAAATGTTAATACTAATTAATTACAATGATAGTGATCTACAAATTCAGTGCAATTACTATTAAAATCCCAATGACATTTTTTACAGAAATAGAAAAACTCTTATAAAACAGAATCTCAAGGAACCCGAGTAGCCAAGGCAACCTTGAAAAAGAACAAAGCTGTTTAAGAGTTCTGTTTTCTCCGCATCCTCTCCAGCATTTGTTATGTTTTATCTTTTTGATAACATCTTTCTCACCTGGTGGTGAGAATGGAAATTAGTATAGCCATTGTGGGAAATTATATAGATATTTATCTTACTAAATATTTTATCTTACTAAAAATAAGGCTACCATATGACCTAGTAATCCCACTACTGGGTATTTATCCAAAGGAAAGTAAATCAGTATGCCAAAAGGATAACTGCACCCAATGTTTATTGCAGCATTATTCAAAATAGCAAAGATATGAAATAAACCTAAGTATTCCAGCAATGAATGAATGAATAAAAAATATGGCATATGTACACAGTGGAATATTATTTGGACATAAGAAGAATGAAATCCTGTCATTGCAGCAACATAAATGGAACTGGAGGTCATTATATTAAGTGAAATAAACAAGGTATAGAAAAACAAATATTGCATGTTCTCACTCATATGTGGGGCCTAAAAAAGTTGATCTCATAAAAATAGAGAGTAGAATGATAGTTACCAGAGGTTGGGAAGGGTTTGTGTGTGTTTGGAGGGGTGGGCATGGGGACAGTGGAGGAGAAGAGAGATAGGTTAATGGGGGAAAACACACAGAAGAAATAAGTTCTAATATTAGATAGCATAGTAAGGTGACTATAGTTAACAATAATCTAGTGCGTATTTCAAAATAACTAGAAAAGAAGATTTGAAATGTTTCTAACCAAAGAAATGATAAATATTGTTGGATGGTTGATGGATAATCTAAATATCCTGACTTGATCATCACACATTAAGTGTATATCGAAATATTACGTGTACCCTACAAATATCTACAAATGTTATATATCAATAAAAAAGAAAAAAAAAAGAAAGAAAAGAACAAAGCTGGAGTACTCATACTTCTTGCTTTCAAAACTTAATACAAGGCTGTAGTAATCAAAACAGTACAATACTGGCTTAAGACAGATATACAGACCAATGGATAGAATAGAGCTCCCAGAAATGAACTTCACAAATATAGTTAAATCATTTTTGACAAGGCTGCCAAGACCACTCAATGGAGAAAGAACAGTCTTTTCAACAAATGGTGCTGGGAAAACTAGATATCCACATGTAAAAAATAAAATAAAATAAAATTGGATCCTAATGTAATATATACATATATATATATATATATAAAATAACTCAAAATGGATCAAAGACCTAAATTTATGACCTAAAATAATAAAACTTTTTTTTAAAATAGTGCAAAATCTTCACAACATTGGTTTTGACAATGATTCTTGGATATGACATGAAAGAAACATGCAACAAAAGAAAAAAATAAAGAAATTAGACTTTGTGAAAATTAAAAAAAAAAAAAACAGAAGGTACATCAAAAGACACTATTGACAGAGTAGAAAGGCAACCCACGAAATGGAAGAATATATTTGCAAATTATATATCTAATAAGAGATGGATATTCAGAATATATAGAGAACTCCTAAAATTCAACAGTAAAAACAAATAACCTCATTAAAAATAGGCAAAAGACTTGCATATACATTTTTCTGAAGAAGATATACAAATAGCCAATAAGCACGTGAAAAGATTCTCAACATCAAAATCAAAACTACTACTAAGAGACATTACCTCATACCCAATTGGATGGCTATTATAAAAAAACAAAGAATAAAAATAATGTATTGGAGAGGATGTGGAGAAATTGGAACCCCGACACACTGTTGGTGAGAATGTAAAATGGTACAGCTGCTGTGAAAAAAATAGTTTCTTCAAAAGATTAAAAATGTAACTACCATATGATTCAGCATTTCCACTTCTGGGTATATACCTAAAATATTGAAAGCAGGCTCTCATAAATATATTTGCATACCCCTGTTCACAGTAGCATTACTCACAATAACTAAAATGTAGAAGGAACCCAAGCGTCCATCAATGAATGAATGGATTACAAAATATGGTCTATACAAATAATGAAACAATTTTTCAACCTTAAAAAGGAAGGAAATTCTGCAACATGCCACAACAGAGCTGATCCTGAGAACATTATGCTAAGTGAAATAAGCCAGTCACCAAAAAAAAAGACAAATATTCTTTGATTCCACTTATATAAGGTATTCAGAGTACTCAAAATCATAGAGCAAGACAGAGTGGTGGTTGCAGGGCCTGGGGGGAAGGATGGGTGGGGAGTGACTGCTTAATAAGCACAGAGTTTCAGTTTTACAAGATGAAAAGAATTATGGAGCTGGATGGTGGTGATGGGCACAATATTATGAGTGTATTTCATACCACTGAACTGTATACCTTAAAATGGTCAACAGGGTAAATGTTATCTGTATTTTGCCACAGTTAAAATAAAAAAGTAAAAATAAAAAACAAAGTGGTAAGTATTATGAGAGGGTTGAGTTAAGGGAAGGATGGTACCAGTTTGGACAGGTGGAAATTAGGAAAGTTTAGGCAGGAAGTAGGAATATGATCTCTTCTTTGAAGGGGGTAGTAAGATTTGGAAAACTCCAAAATCTGATTCAACTAAAAGCAAGGCCCTTTTTAATGTAGAGGTAAGGAAGTATTCTCCCTACACAGAGGAGAGGGGAGGTGATGTTGGTGGTGAAGATGATACTGGTAGGAAGATGTGGAGACCTGAAGATGACTCAGAGTTTTAAAGGAAGAAACAGATATGATTCAGCCAAGAATCAGGAAAAAAGAGTGAAATCAAAGCAGAGAAGATTTATTTATTTTTTACTAGAGAGGGCAAGAGGAGGAAATTAGAGAGGGAGAAAATATAGGTTATGTTGCTATCACTATAATTTCTCATAGCATGGAGTTTATGGTGTTCTGCAGTATACCTAAATAAGAGATTTTGGTATGTCTTTTCTTATCTTCATGACACAAAAATCGTTGTTAACAAAAGCAGCAACAATGAAGAAGAAACCAAGAATATATGCTTTTAACAAATGTGTCCTTTTGAGGAAAATTTCCTGCTAATTCCCCGTTGGGAGACAAAACAGGAAAGATTTTTTTTTTTTTTTTCTCTTTAGCTGCCTTAAAATAACGCTGTAATGGCCTAGGGCAGGCATCTGAGTCAGAGAATACTGAACATGAGCAACAGTGACCTCATCATTGAAGTGCCAGGCGTGTTTCCGCAGCACCGCGATGAGGCTGGTGAGCTGTGGTAGATTGTGGCGCAGGTGTTACGGAGGCCGATTAGTTTTAGATTTGCACTGGCAGAAAGGAAAATTGAGAAAGGTAAATGAAGTTAAGTGAAGTGAGGGAGTTGGCTGGAAAGGCTAAGGGGTGGTAGGCTGGGGCAGTTTGGGCAGACTTTAGCGATCATCTAGTCCAATTGGAGTTTTTGAGAACTCTCAGCACCAGAGAGTAAATGACACATTTAAAGTCACAGGACCGGTTAACAGCACACGCTAAACAGGACCCAGGGCTATGGTCTCCCAGTCCAGCATCCTGTCCACTCTGGGTTCTGTTAGAATAAGGTGGAGGAACACAGGGCCTTCTCTGGAGACTTACACTGTGATAAGCACAGTCAGGGCTGGCTTCGTGGGCATGCCACTTGTGCAATTGCACAGGGCCCCACGTTCGGAAGGGCCCCATGTCCAGTTAATATCCCATTGTTGCTAACTGGGAATTCTTAACAATTTTAGAACAAGAAGCCCCACACTTTTATTTTGCATTGGGCACTTCAACTTATGGCCCTGGAACTGCTTGACCTACCAATTTGACCTCCCTGAATCCAGAATATGAGCTAGTCATGAGACGGCACCTGTATGTTGCTGGCTGTGAACGGTGCATCCTGCACCTGCAGGTTAGGGAGTGGGGTGGGGAGCTGAGGCTTGATCATCATTTAGAAAATATTTTTCCAGCTTGTTAAGGTCTGGGACAGGCATTCATGGCTAAAGCTTGCTTAGAAAGACTTTTAGGCTGCAGCACCAAAGATTCTTGTTACTGAGATTCTGCCAAGTAATATTGGATAAAGTAATTTTCTGAGCCTTAGCTTGTTTGTTTTATTTTTTTTGCTTTTGTTATTTTATAAAAAGGAGAATTTAAAAAAAACGAAATAAAATGAAACTTGACTGGTCGCAATGAAAATGAAAAGAAGGCAATAAATATTGTAGACCACAGCATAAAAGTGTCATTTACGGCAGCTCATTGCTAGCATCTCTGTGGCATCGCGAAGCGTGGCAGGTAATAGAGTCATTAAGGGTCAAAGAAACAGGAGTTAGTAACCTGTCTCTGCCACCTAGTAGCTGTGACTGTGAATTAATGACCTACCTAGGCAGTCTGAATTTTATTTAGTTGATTCATCTGTAAAATGGGGACAGAACTAACTACCTAGCAGGGTTATTTTGGGAAATAAAATGAGGTACTGTATATAAAGTACTCGGCATCGTCCTAATTGATAGTAAGAACCTATTAAATGGTAGTCATACTATTAATAATAAATTGACACCTTTTGTTATAAAATAGCACTTTTGATCTTAATTCATCTCCTAAGTATTAGAATCCAGATCCCTTCCTCCAGGAAGCTTGTTCTTGGGCTCTGAAATATTTCTCAGACTTCTGAAGGATTGGTAACTGCTTTGAGTGGGGGGTGAAGAGAGGGAGGAAGCATTTGTTTCCACCACGTGGACGGCATCCTCTTTGCAGATCCAGGATTTTGCCCAGCAAGACCTGCTATGCATATTCACAGCATCCGACAGCTTGTCGTGTCATGCCGAAAAGATGAGTTATTGCACAGGCCCCCGACATTCCACTCACAAGCTGTCTTTTCCTATACCAAAGCCTGCCTAGGACAGTAGCAGGAGGTATAGGGGGATGTTTAGGGTTGAGAGGAGGCTGGGATGGAAACAGATGGTAGTTTGGCAGAGTGATTAAAACACTAGATATCTGTTTTAATGAATTGCCTACCCAGCAGATAAAACACTGCAATAGTGAGTCCAAGTCTTCTCAGCCAGTAATTACAGTCTTACTTAGAGAGTGTTCGCTGCTGGTAAAGCCATGCATTTTCCACTGTCCCCCTGAATGCCATGGGGTGTAAAATTATAGAGGGAGAGAGGAGGCACTTAAGATAAGCGTGAAGAAATAGGTTGATCAGCTCCTTCCAAGGCTTGTGTCAATCTGGGAGGTCCACCAAACAGTGAAATGTTCTATGTGATCTTTGGTGAGTCACTTAAACCTCTCTGGGCTTCCTTTTGTCTGTTAGGAAAATGCAGCTGGCAATCTGGTCTCCTAGCTACCACATCTTTAAGTTAATGATGAAGAGATGAGGTTCAGGTTCATAATTCACTTTGGAAGAAAGATGCTATCGTAACCATTAAAGCCTGTGGTAAAATGGCCAGCAGGAAACCAAAACAATTCAATATATGACTGCTGATCTTCAGACTGAAAATGATTTTTTATGCATTTGGGAGCTAATATTTCCACCTGCGAATTAGAAACTATTATGTATAATAATGATTTAACGTCCTCCACTTAGTGGGAGGACAAGAAGAAACCCACTGACATTTCCCTGCCTGCAAAAGCTAATTTGGAGTTGTATATTAATTAACTGTATTGATGTGGAACAAACCAATCAGAATTAAGACCAGGTTAATGCTAGTCTTCCCAATTTGGTGGCTGAGGCAATTCTCTCTGGGTTTGGGTGTTTCTAACTTTCTTCTTTCCTTATAGGCATACCAAACTTAAAATGATGAACTTGTCAGTAAACACAATTTTTCATATCCCCAAGCTCTTTTTTATAAATCTGAGCTTCTTTATCTGTGAAGTGGGAATTGCCGAACATATCACAAGATTACTGGGAATCAAGTGTAATGGGTGTGAAAGTACTTGGTAAATTATTAATATAAAGCACTATAACAATGCTGGTTATGTAGCCATTTTATTATTACAATTATCATCAGGATTTTTAAAATGAATTTCAAAAGAGAATGACTGAAAGCAAAGGATTAAGTTACTATGTTAATATTTGCAGTACATTTTTTAAATGTGACTTAATAACAAGGCAACACACACAAATATTATGTAATAAAAGAATAAATCAATCTTTTAAATGGTAACCATGGCACCACGGTGAGTTTTGATCTGTTGAGAGGAGTACCACAATCAGTGTCTTAACAATAATAATTAAGGTACAAAGTTCACAATAACTTTTTATTATCACTTAGATTGGAGTTTATACATCATTTTGGCCGTCATATGAATTTCAATATGCTTCCTTGCATGGGTGAGAAAGCAATGGATTTATAGCTAATCGGGTTGCAATTTCACAAAATCTTGAGTAAGACCCCAAGAATGTGTTGCATGCTAACCATAAGAACTCCTGATCTAGTCAGCTAAGTGAATTATATAACTTTGAAGATTATTATTTTCAATTATAACACTATAAAAATCCTAATGGGTTAATTAGACTGATAGGCAGGTTTTGTCTGAGAATGGTTTTGATGTCATCTTCTGCATAACAATAGCTTGAGAACAAAGGTAACTTTTAGCTCACAAATCATAATAGCCCTAAGTCACAATTTTAATATTAGGAATACATTTTTGGCAGCTCAATATTTACACATATCAGCTTCACACAGTTTGCTTAAAAAAACAATAAACTTAAGTCAAATGACTATAGGTCATGCCTCGGTTCTATTGCTTTTTAACTGCATGACCTAAAGTTATTTATTCAATATCTCTGAGCTTTAGCACTCCCAATTATAAAAGATAGAGTATATAAACCAAGGATGAGGGTTTTATGCAAGTGAAATATTAGAAGATGGGACATTACAAAATATAATGGGATACTACTATCAACACCAATAATATTGTTATGGTTTTTAATAATATGTTTTCATGAATTGGGTTTAACTGAGGAAGCATTGTGAGTGGGCATTGTAGGAAAACTGCCTTTGATAGTTACCATATGGAGGTGACAATTTAGAGTGAGGATATATTTTCCAGTGCTGGCTCTTCAGAGGTGGAATTCAAAATGTGTTTGCAAACATTTCTTATTTTAGGTGACTCTCATCTTTTTTCAAAATACAATTGCTCTCATAGGTTCTTTTAAGCATTAAGTCTTGAACCACCTTCTACTCATTCCAGGAAGGGAAATGAGGTGAGGAAGGGAAGTTCCATAACCCTGACCTGTTGTAGTTGTTATTGCTGATGATGTTCTCTTGTTTCTTTCTAATTGCTAAATAGAGGGGATTGGTTTAACTAGTATCCACTTCATAGTGATAAGTCATCTGCCTGAGTCCTAAAAAGTTTTCCCCATTGGGAATGGGTGTACACACACCTAATGGGGGCAGTGAGCACCGTCTGGGTCTGGGGAATGGACACGCTTGAAGCTCTGACTCGGGTGGGGCAAGGGCAATATATGTAACCTAAACATTTGTACCCCCATAATATACTGAAAAAAAAAAGTTTTCCCAGATATTTGCGAAACTGGATAATCATTCTTTTCTTTGTGACATGCTTCTAATACATAGTTACTATAAAACATCATTATGCTTGTTAAGAAGACTGTTTCCCTATTAGACTAAAAGCTCCTTGAGGCATGAGCTATGATTTAATTATCTCTTATTCTTTAGTACCTACTATAGCACTTTATATATAGTGGGTATATAATAGATACCCAAAAGTTATTTGCAGACTGTAAATTTATGTGATTGAGTGGTAGCTGTCAATCAAAGATCACTGGCATTTGGGGGCAGAGACAAATAACAGACCTAATTGGGATAATTCAAACATTTAATATTGCTGCAATGTCTCCTGTTAGCCTTAAATTAAAAATTAAATTAACTCGTTCTAGCCACAGATTTAAAAATTAATTAAAATTATTTTTCACTTTTCTGGGAAGAGAAACATAATCTTGCAAGCCATGAGTTCAAAACAACGTTCACTAAATATAAGTCAGAGAAAGCCATGAGATAAGAGTGACAGGTATGTAAAAATTTCCCAGTATTTGTTATCAAGGCAGACAAAACAAGGAGAGCGCTCCCTAGGTCAAATTTGTTTGTGAGACCCAGCAAAGTCCTACATTCTCTAAACTTTTTTTTTACTGCTAAATCATTTTTTTCAGATAATAAACCAAGGACCTTTACAAATCAAATTTAATAATGAGACAAATTAAGGCTAACATGAGTAAGTAATGTGCTCATTCATATTCATGCTATTAAGTCACAGGAGTAACTGAATGTGTGTGTGTGTGGTGCAATTCCTAGACCAAATTCACTTGGAGGATTTCTGATTTCTTCGTATAAGCAATAAAGCTAATGAACAAAAACATTTCTATAGGTCTAAAGTGTCGCTCTTTTTAATTATATTTCTGAAAGTTGTAAAAACGAGTTTGGAAAATGCAGCATGTGGCCACCACCTCTTGCAGAGACGCAGAGACACAATGCAAAATCCTCCTGAGTGCCAATTTATGAGAGTGGAGACCATCTTCATTTTACATTTAGGACCTATTACAGTGCTTGGTATGTAACAGCAGCTTGATATGTATTTGTGGAAAGAATGAAAACATACATTAAGCCCATTGCTTTCTGTGGCCATAAAGTTGCCCACTTATCCACCAGACCAAAACTTAATTATCTTCCAAGGCCCAGATCCAAAATTTCATTTCCTCTTTTAGCACAGTGGGAGGAACTAATAAATATCTTCTGCATGATGAAAAGAATAATAAAAATTATTATAAATACCATGTATTGAGCCACCAGTACGTGCCAACCTTTCTAAACAGAGTCACCGTAATTCTTACAACATCCTTTAAAGCAGATTGGGTTGCCCCTGTTCCCCAGTTGAGAAAATAAGGGCCTAGGAAGATAAATAATACGTTCAAGTTAACATAGCTAATAATTGGCAGATCCAGGATTGGAAGAATGTGCTTCTCTCTTTCCAGGCTGTGCTTTTCCAACGATGCCAAGCTGCTCTCCACACTTTAAAAAAACACCGTAATACACTAATTTAAATAGGCATCATTTGCATTATTGAGTAGTTGTATTACTCTCCAAATTGACTTATCTTCCAAACTGCATGGAAAATAATATCTAATCCATATTAATTATACACACATAACTCTGTGTTTTAAGTACTGGGTAATTGATGAGTAGTGCTGAGCTAAATTTTTAGTAAGTGATAAAGGTTAAAACCTTTGGCAGGCAATCACATCTCAGCAAAAAGCCTAATATTAATACTGTGGTATTTTAAATCTTGAAAGGACCTTAGAAATGTTTGGTCCAGTATTTCATAATGAGAGTGCGTTTGCATTTTGGGCAAGAGTAGTCATTGTTGTGCAGGCCTGCAAAGAGTTTAATATTTAGCCTTCTTGCCTTTCCCCCGCTCGAGACCAGAGGCACTCTCGTCATTACGGTAATCCGAAATGCCTCCGCACACTAAAAAAATTCTCTCATGCATTTACAATGGCCCCTTTGGGAGGTAACCATCACCTATGGATTACTGATTGTCCAAATCCATTTTGCATGGAGGCTATGGGTGTAGAGATAATGAGTGATCTACTCAAGATCACATGGTAAAGTGAGGAGCAGAGCCAGGACTGTTCTGCTTAGTAATAATAACATCCACCATTTACTGCAGATCTTGGTGCCAGGCCCTGTGCTAAGGGGTTTACGCTACCATCTTCTTTAGTTCCTTGTTGCAACACAATATGCTCATAATACATTGCATAGCGATTTAGAGCATGAGCCCCGGTGTTAGATGGCCCAAATTTGAATACCGTCTCCACCACTTACCAGCTGTGTAAACTTGAGTTAGTTGATTTCTCTGTGTATCATTTTCTCTGTAAAATGAGGATAATAATAGTGACAACATCTTAGGGTTGTTATGAGAACTAAATTAGTCAATCATATTATAGAAAGCGATTAGACTGAAATCTAGCACAGAGTCAGTGAGCAGTACATCTGGCTTCTGAGAACCATTTTATTGTCTTCCCAGCACTTGGGGAGACACTGGGAGAAAGAAGAAGCAGAAGAAAGATCTCCTCTAATGTGGAGTTTACAGTCTGGTTGGAGAAACAATAAAAACATACTTTCTTAATAAAAATATTTAAGTGTTCACCTAATGAGACAGGTGGTTTTGAGGCAGCTGTGTTGAGATGACAGATACCAATAGTGGTTAGGGAAGTCAGAGGGGCCTTTTTTTTTTTTCTTTTTGATGCACAATCTCACGCGGTTGCCCAGGCTGGAATGCAGTGATG
>NW_012155173.1:6110804-6112938 GCF_000956105.1 Propithecus coquereli | reverse complement strand
GGTGGTATGGGCCACTGGGCAAAAGGGGGCAGTAGTTGTTAGTCTGCAAGGGGCAACAACATTAACCAAATGTGATTTGCTGTTATTGAGAAGGTCAGCTTTCTGAGGTATGACTACATATGGGAATGAAAAAAGCAAATACCAAGATGGAAAAACCCAATAACTTAAGCAAGGGACTCCTATGGCTGATTTTCACACTAAGGGAATAGGATGAGCCTTCTTTGAATGACCAACAACCCATCAGGCGCCTGGATGCTAATTAACATCATCTGTGCAGCTGATGCTCTTTATTCTCTCAGGACTGTGGGGTTATACAGTAACAGTGGGAGATGACTTCTAATGAGGAAGCTAGACTTCGTTTTGGGCTGTGTGGACCCCAAGTTCTTCTACAATTCAGGAGAAGTGGGAAGTTCCAAATGGAAAATATGGGACTCCCTGCTGATGTGTCAATAGGGACCTAAGCCTATTTTATTTGAAATTTAAGACATATTTCCACACACTAGAATCTTGAGTTTGTAGAAGAGTTCATGATATGGTTTGGATATTTGTCTCCTCCAAGTCTCATGTTGAAATTTTATCCCCAGTGTTGGAGGTGGGGCCTCATAGGAGGTGTTTGGGTGTTTAGGGGCAAATCATGAATGGCTTGGTGCCATCCTTGCAGCAGTGAATAAGTTCTCTTAGTTTCTGCAAGGTCTAACTGTTGAAAAGAGCTTCCCACCTCCCTCCTCTCTCTCATGTCCTTTCTCTCTGCCATGTGATGCCTGCTCCCCTTCATCTTCCACCATGAGTGGAAGCTTCCTGATGTCCTTACCAGAAGTAGATGCCACCACTGTACTTCTCATACAGCTTGCAGAACCATGAGCCAAGTAAACCTCTTTTGTTTAAAAATCATTCAGCCTCAGGCATTCCTTTACAGCAATGCAAAGGGAACTAAGTTTATATTGGATACAGGCGACGTTTCAGGCGATTTAGGAATATTGACACTTGTACTAATGACGGTGAGATCACATCTCTGTCTCTCAGTGTTCTGAGAGTTTTAGAATCTTATTGTTACTGAAGAATTACTAACTGTGTCACCATTTTATCTATGCCCTCATCTTACTCCACTTCTTGCTAATATTTGTTTTTGCCAATGACATTCTCCTTTATGAAATATTTTTTATGCCTTGGCTTCCATAACCAGCTCTCTTGATTGTTATTCTCCCTTTGGTGTCTCTCCTTAATTTCCTTTACGATTCATTCACTGCTACCCAACTTTGAAGTGGACCGTGTCCATTTGACTTGGTCTGGCCAACAGAACTGGAGTGGAAGTGATGTGGATAACCTCTCACCGGCAGCTTTTGCCACACGACTGGCCAAAATGCAGGTGGCAGCTTCTTCATCAAGTGGGATCCTAGCATGGAGCTGAGCCCTTGGCTGACCTGAGGTGGATATGGAACATGAGTACAAATATTTTTTATTGTCTTAGTTCACTGAAAGTTTTATATTGTTCATCACTGCAGCACAGCCTTCCCTATTCTGACTGTCACAGTGGGAGACCTAGAAATTGAGTGCTGCTGCAACAAAACCTTGATACATGTGGCATTGCCTTAAGATTGCCTGACAGGTGGTAAGAAAACAGACCAGAAGTTGGAAAGATCATATTTCCTATTTTGCAGAGGCAAAGCATTTGGTAAGAAACATTATCTGTGGTAAACTGGGAAGGAAATTATGAAGATGAACTTGTGGCTCTAAGAGAAATGGTCCTTAGTCCTTTGCTTCCATCTGGCAAGGCACTAATAAAGAGATGATGTAGGGGAACGTTGTCCAGCTCCTAAGTTAAAATGGAAGGGAACAGAGAGAGTTCATGAGTCCAGAGACTCTAAGAGTTAGAAAAGGAAGTTACTTTTCAATGTCAGTCAGTAAGGAATACAGTTGAGAAGGCTTCTGAGTGGGAAAGGCTGATTAAAACTCAGGCTTGCAGCAAAAATAAAAATTAGAGATATGACCTTTGTACCCATTGATACAACCTCTGACAGGATACAATTTTTGAAAGTTAAAGGGACACCTAGTGATATTATGGACAATAAATTCATTCAACCACAGGCAAGAAACAGTTCAAGAAAAAGAATGTGACCCCATGAGGGTCAGGTTA
>NW_012155173.1:6106307-6110754 GCF_000956105.1 Propithecus coquereli | reverse complement strand
GGCAAGGACAACATACGTAACCTAAACATCTGAACCCCCATAATATGCTGAAATAAAAAAAAAAAAAGAAGTAGAATTTTACTTGCTCCTGGAAATATGGGCAAGAGCTATATTCATAAAAAAGGAAGAAGATATTGGGCAAGTGACAAGAGAAAAGGGAAGAGATATTTAAAATTAGTGTATCACAAGATAGGGGTCTGTGTGAGAGGGGGAGAGAGAGAGTTGGAGTGGCTGTCAGAAGGTAACGAATATCCATTGCAAAGAACAAAATGTCAGGAGAGAACGGTGCACTAGCAAATGCTAAAATGTATTAATGCAACAGATTTGAGGCAGACTCAAGGAAATTTCATTTGCTTCTTTGGAGGAAACAGCTTATTCACTTATGGCCCTTTACCCATAATCCCAAGAATAGTAAGTGAAGAGTGAAACTAATCCCAACATACTGAAGAGGCACTAATTGTTTCAGGCATTGTCGCTGGTCATGTAGAGGTTATGTTCAAAGGGTCAGATTCCTTGAAAGAAAAGAAAAGAAAAGAGCAATGTTAGGCAGAGATGTGATGAAAAACGTGAAAAATTAGAGCAATGAGAAAAGAAAAGCAATTTGGGTGAATTAATCCATGAAAATGAAGGCTTGTGGTAAAGGAGGTCGGTAGTGTGAATTGAGGGGGTGGTTGATGGAGCATAATGTTCAGCATGTATTTCCTCGTGCAGAACACAGTAAGTAGCACAGTCCCTGACAATGCAGAATGTATAGAGATGATGTAGATGTGGTCTCTATTCTTATGAAGTTTATGGTCTTATAGAGTCTATATAATGGATGTAAATAAATCACTTTAATAAGAGGTAAGGAGTGATAGGTGTTCTGGAAGCTTAATAGAGGGAAAATTGCATCCAGCTGGAGGGAGTAGAGTGCCCCACTGAGGCTGTAGGAACACGGTTGTATTGGTACAACACGTAAGATAACATTCATATCCTGTTTGGGTCCTTCAGCAGATATTGGGCAGTGATTCCTTCTCTACAGGCGTGTGCGTGTGTGTGTCTGTGTGTGTCTGTGTGTATGTATGTGAGAGACAGAGCGAGAGAGAGAGACACCACATATGTGCTGTTTTAACATTTGGTTGCACTTTAGAATCCCAAAGAGAGCTTTTTAAAAGTACCAATACTGATCTGCATCCCAAACCACTTAAAGGGGAAATTGCTGTAAGCTGGGCTTGGGCATGGGCACTTTAAAAAGCTTCCCAGGTGATTCAAATGAGCAGCAGGTTTGAGAACTCCTTCCCTTTACTTTGCTTATCAGGAAGGACAGGGAATTAGGGTAAATGATGTTCAAAGTCACTTCCAATTTTTAAACTTTATTATTCTATCTCATCTTCTCATTTGCAGATTACCTTCTCCTTTACAGATGAAGAGACAGAGGTTTAGACAGTGTATGTGACGGCCCCAAAACACAGGCAAACCACACAACGAGAAAGCGGCAGTGTCTGAACAGGGACCCTGTGTTTTTGCTTACTAATCCTCCGCCATCCTATGCTATCCCTTGGCCGGTTATCCTCCTGGATGGATTCTGGGATCGTTACCATGGGGAAGAGTTAGGTTAAAGGCTTAGGGCATTTGTAAAAGTAAAATACAATTTGTCAGTGCTCTGGAATTGAATTTTGCATCAGTGCTAGCGGCGTTAGGGGTAGCAGAGTGACAATCTCAGTAGCAGCCTGATTCTCCCATTCACCCTCTCTGCGATGTTTTGCCCCTATTTGAAGAGGCAATCAAGCCTGTGTCAACACAGCTGGGTCTCAGGGTGCTGGCGAGTGGAGAAACGCCTTGCTGCTCCCCTAGCCGAACAGTGGAGGGAGACAGACCTCTGAGTTTGCCCTAACGGGCTTTTTGGCCACCAAGTGCTGGTTTTTATTTTCTCTGAAATATTGTTTTTATGAAAAATATCTATAAATGACCCTCGCCTCAGTTAGGAAGAAGATTAGATTAAAAGTGCTGCAGGGAGATGTAGGCGAGTGATCTCAGAGTAACAAACTCAGGAAAAGGAGGGAAAAAGAAGACCCAGCGGGGAACGGGAACGAGGTGGTGTTAGTGTTCACCCGTCAACAACACGTGGGCGTGGACGGCGTGGGGCAGGAGGGATGTGAAGGAGGGCCGTGCGGAGGGTAGTAGCCAACAGGCTGTAATAGCTGACCTCATGTTTCTGGCCTAAGAGTACAGTCTATATAAGCCACTCAAAGTAATTCTGTTTTTTTTTTTTTTTTTCCATTTTCCTCGTTTTTCTCAAGTGTAGTCTGTACAAAGTATGCACTAAACACAGGGCTGTGAATTTTAAGAGGGCAGAGGTGTGTGGGATTGGCTCACTCCTCTGTGAAAAGGATCTAGCACGGTGCCCGACCTGTAATAGACACTGACCAGGTATTTGATTCTGTTAAATCTATACAGAACACTCACCTGTCAGCACAGGCAGCATATCCTTAAGAATTTTCTTTTAAACCACCTCAGTATTTATACGTCCCATCCTCAAAGGTAAGCAAATGATATTTGCCCATGTGACATCAGAACTTAGCTGCGGTCTGCTTAGCAGTGCACGGTGTCTCGTTCTCCTATGATGTTTTTTGTTCTTCTTGTTTGATGCTGATCTCTGCTCAGTATGCCTTTCATCCTCTCTCATCCTGCAGACAATGTTTTATCTAAAGAAATCACCTCCATTCTAGGCAAAAATGGCTCCCAGATATATTGCGAGTGTTTCTGCCAGCTTGTGTTAATTTTCACAACCTCTGAACAACTGGCAAAATAACTGCTGATGTAGCAACTGCTGTAATGCTTCCAGGTAATTCAGGTAATTTTGCATGTTATTGGTACGTTGTTGACGACATCGCTTGGATAAACAGCATGAAATAGTGAATGCATAGTACTCATTCATTCATTCAACAAGCATTGATTGCCAGGTGCATCCTGATATTTAAGCTTACTTTTCCAGAGCTAAAAATATTGCATTTTAAAAACATTAATTATAAAAACACATAATGGTCACTAACAGAATCCTGCTCTGAACAGTTAGTGGGAGGCTCTCCAGGAGATCAGGCTTATGCAGGTTTTGCTCGTTCATTGATTTGTTTTTGTTTTGTTTTGCTTTGCTTTACCCAGGAGAGAGCTGTGAGCAAAGTCAACATGGTCACATTTAGGAGAATAAATTTATTTTGAGTTAATGAAAGCAGCATTTTTCCGTTCTCCCCCATATATAAGATCTTAGAAGGTATAAACAGCCTCTAAAAGGATGTATGTGGAGTTTCATTATCTGGAAAAGGGATGAAATTGGACTCTGGATTTCGAGGGTTGGAAAGGCAATAGAGCTCAGATATCGGTGGTATGGGCCACTGGGCAAAAGGGGGCAGTAGTTGTTAGTCTGCAAGGGGCAACAACATTAACCAAATGTGATTTGCTGTTATTGAGAAGGTCAGCTTTCTGAGGTATGACTACATATGGGAATGAAAAAAGCAAATACCAAGATGGAAAAACCCAATAACTTAAGCAAGGGACTCCTATGGCTGATTTTCACACTAAGGGAATAGGATGAGCCTTCTTTGAATGACCAACAACCCATCAGGAGCCTGGATGCTAATTAACATCATCTGTGCAGCTGATGCTCTTTATTCTCTCAGGACTGTGGGGTTATACAGTAACAGTGGGAGATGACTTCTAATGAGGAAGCTAGACTTCGTTTTGGGCTGTGTGGACCCCAAGTTCTTCTACAATTCAGGAGAAGTGGGAAGTTCCAAATGGAAAATATGGGACTCCCTGCTGATGTGTCAATAGGGACCTAAGCCTATTTTATTTGAAATTTAAGACATATTTCCACACACTAGAATCTTGAGTTTGTAGAAGAGTTCATGATATGGTTTGGATATTTGTCTCCTCCAAGTCTCATGTTGAAATTTTATCCCCAGTGTTGGAGGTGGGGCCTCATAGGAGGTGTTTGGGTGTTTAGGGGCAAATCATGAATGGCTTGGTGCCATCCTTGCAGCAGTGAATAAGTTCTCTTAGTTTCTGCAAGGTCTAACTGTTGAAAAGAGCTTCCCACCTCCCTCCTCTCTCTCATGTCCTTTCTCTCTGCCATGTGATGCCTGCTCCCCTTCATCTTCCACCATGAGTGGAAGCTTCCTGATGTCCTTACCAGAAGTAGATGCCACCACTGTACTTCTCATACAGCTTGCAGAACCATGAGCCAAGTAAACCTCTTTTGTTTAAAAATCATTCAGCCTCAGGCATTCCTTTACAGCAATGCAAAGGGAACTAAGTTTATATTGGATACAGGCGACGTTTCAGGCGATTTAGGAATATTGACACTTGTACTAATGACGGTGAGATCACATCTCTGTCTCTCAGTGTTCTGAGAGTTTTAGAATCTTATTGTTACTGAAGAATTACTAACTGTGTCACCATTTTATCTATG
>NW_012155173.1:6102342-6103972 GCF_000956105.1 Propithecus coquereli | reverse complement strand
ATTGCTTACTGGGCACTGTGCTAACTGAGTAAATTGGTCCTGTAAATTAATCCTCACAGTACAAGTATATACACTGGACTTTATCCTACAAATAAAGAAATCAACATGTAGAGAGATTTAATAACCTCTGAAGTCCCACAACTTGTAAGTGTCAATCTGACTCTGAAGCCCAGGTTCTTTCCACAATGGATGCGCCACTTCTTCTTCTCCTACCTCTATAGCTCCATTGCCTGTAATCACTCTCAGAGGTTGGTTGTATCATGGTGAGGCATATTCCTTCCCTGCATAGCTTCTCTGGTCAGGAAAGTCTCTTCAGTCCCCATGGCCCATTAGCAACTTTTGAGAATAAACATCACTGTCTTGGTCTATTTTCTGTTGTTATAATAGAATACAGCAGTCTGGGTAATTTGTAAAGAAAGGAGATTTATGTGGCTCATGATTCTGGAAGCTGGGAAGTCCAAGATTCAGGAAGTCCATCTAGAGAAAGCCCTGTTGCCATATTATAACATGGTGGAAGGACATGACATGGCAACATAGAGAGAGGAAATCAGGCCAAACTCATTCCATCATCAGAAATCCACTCCCATAATAATGAACCCATTCTCACCGTAGCAGCAATTATCCATTCATGAGGGAAGAGCCCTCAGGACCTAATTACCTCTGAGGTATTTCTGTCTCTCACTTCTCAATACTGTTACAATGGCAATTATATTTAACATGAGTTTTTGGGGGGATATTCAAACAATAGCAATCACTACGAAATACAAACTTAGGCTTGAACTGGAGGCTTTCTATTGCCCAACTCCAGCATAATTCAACACAACTATTGCTGCTTCCTTTAATGCATTCTCTGATCCAGCCAAATGGAATTGCTGGTTCTCTTCCAACTAGAATGCAAACTCCATGAGAGAAAGATTACTTTTTTCTGTATTGTTTCCTGTTAAATCCCCCATTCCTAGAGCAGTGACTGTTTCAGACTAACAGATTCACACTCAATTAACAGATGTTGGATGGCTGAATAGATAAATGCAGCTCTCATCTATCTCTAGACCTCTTCTGGAATGTCTTCCATCCATCCCCACTTATCTCACTCTTACTCCGTCTTCATGGTCTAGTTTAAAGGCTACTTCTATGAAGACTTCTTAAACTCTCAGCCTGACACATTATAGAGTTAGTGAATATACAAAATCTCTAATATTAGATTGACTTTCATCAGCTTGAAGGTATCCGCCATTTGCCACCATTGCCTTCCTTTTATAACTTTATATATTGAAACAGGCAGCTAGAGGAAGTGATTACTCTAATGCCACACAGACAGCAGCCGGTTACTGGCAGGAACCAGGCTGCTACCCTCAACCTAAAGGTTCAGTAATCTTTCCATTTATATAAAGGGTAATGAATTATAAAGATTCAACACTCTGAAAGCTAAAGGCTAATTATTATCTTTAAATGCACACAGAGATGCATCCATATGGTATATTTCCATAGGTCACAATGTGAGAAAGTACAAGTGGGAAGGAGCTTAGATCGTTCACTAGACAAACAATCTGTCTATACATGTGCTGAGGATGGTAAGAATGCAGTCAACACTAAGTGCTTTTTTCCCTGTATTTCCTGTATATCCGTGGCA
>NW_012155173.1:6098686-6099812 GCF_000956105.1 Propithecus coquereli | reverse complement strand
GTTGTGATATTAGGCAAATTCACAGGATGTGGCCAAATAGGGCAGATAAGAATCTAGTAGTGCTTCATCTCATCGTACAACAGAATCTCCAAAAGCAGCATAGGTATTTATTGTTGTTTAGCAGAATCCACGGGTCTATGAAAACTTCCTAGTTGATTCTTTTATCCTGCCTTCAGTTTGGGAATATTTTCCGTCAGTATCACACAAGATAGTTTTGGGTAGTAGATTCACTGATACCAGTTTATGCTGGCTTATTTTTCCTCTACAAATCATCCAATACTTGGAAAAATCACTCTGCTGGGAACACACTATGCCTAAGGAAAAGAGTTGTGGCCAGTTACCATTGGGAGGGTGGGATTGCAATCCGAACTTTGGGAGTTGTTTTTACTCCGTAAGCTTCTGTTGTCTTAAATACTTACAATGTGGCCCAGAAAAGACAAATAGTCTTCTCAAAATGTCTCTACAGGAAAAGCCTTCTCCCCAGTACCTATAAAACATTCATAACACCTTCATTGTGCTGTAAATCCTTAGCAGGAGTTGATAACAGTGTATGAATTTTTAATGTAACATTTATAAATGGTTATTAAAACTATCCTTAAAGTAAAGTGTCAGTTTATTTTTAATTAACTGTTGGCTATTTAAGCTCCCAGATGGCCTAGGGAAAGACCAATAAGCCCACATGTCAATTACCCTTCCTCCTGTTTTATCTTTAACCCTTTGTTGCTTGCTGTTACAGAGACCAATGCATATAAGCTCTAAGAACTTAGATAAACTCTAGATATGGTTTCAGGAACATTTTATTTCTTATAAAATACTCCTGAAATGTCTCAGCTGACATGGCTACCAAAAAACTGTGAGGTAAGCACTACCTGTTCTGAGTTCTAATAGCCCAGGCCAACCTCCATATATGTTTGTCCAGCAAGAGAGAACATCAGGGCAAGGAAGAGTGATGGGTGGATGCTAGGATGCTAGACCTGGGGCTTAGGATTTGGACTCAGGGTCAGTGGCCTTCTACTTGTATGACCTTGAGCCAACTTCAATTTCTTGCAATGTACTTCTTTATCTATAAAAGTAGGGATGATGCAAACTGCTCAGCCTCTCTCAAGAGATTGAAAGCATCAAATTA
>NW_012155173.1:6094257-6096340 GCF_000956105.1 Propithecus coquereli | reverse complement strand
GTGTTTCATTTTTATAGTGGAAAAGTGCATTAGTCACCATAAAGTTATAACAGCTCTGAACATAATAAAATAAGAGAAGAACTTCAAAATGAAGAAGGCAAAAAACCAATAGAAAAATAAGAGTAAATTGATAAAATCACCATCAATTTGGAGGTGACTGAATTACTGACTTTTAAAGCCATAAACATTTCATTTATATATTATACATTAATTAAATACAGGGAAAAACAAAACAAAACAAATTCGGGGAAATACCACAGAAATACCACCAGAAAATGGAAATAGGATCATAAACATTCTCCTGATAAGATGAAGAAGATGAAATTCCAAGAAAAGGAGGGTGAGAGGTGGTGGGACGTGCTTTGGAGATGTCAGGTCAGGATGAGAACTGAGTAAATATCATTGGATTTGGCCACTAATGGGTCATCAATAACTGTTTCAGAAGATCACCTGGGGCCTCTTTGGATTCCGGCTGGAAGAGGTTTTTAGATAAATTGAGGACGTAACCGCTCCCGTTTCTGACACATCTGTCCTTTGATCATTATTCCTCTGACCAACTTGGCCACAGTCAGTCTCAGAAATTTTAGGACTTGTCGGTAAGCAAAAAGGGAGACAAGAATCTCCCCATTCAGGTCAGGGAATTGCTGTTTCTCTGGGCGGTGGGGGGCGGGGGGTAATCCATCAATGCCTGTTTCTAGAGTTTGTCCTGTGCTTTGCATACCGGCTTTGTTTGTTCTGAAAAATAAAACACGTGGTCTTTGTCCTTGTGTGGCATATTGTCTATTTAGGAGAGAAGGTCACATAAGATGGAATAGAAGAACCCCAGAAGGGCACAAAGAGACAAGTGGTGAAATTTGTGATTCAGGCTTAACTATTATAAAAGCTCATGAGAGCTAAAATAGCTGTGAATCCTGTTAAAAGAAGTCTAAGCCTGAACTGAGACTTGAGGGTATTATGGTGGAACAGGAGGGAAAAGGAGATGGAAGCGCAGGAGGAATTGCTTTAGGAGATAAAATTGAATGCTTTTCTCCAGAAAGATACACCAATATCCAGAAATACAAGCCCCCTGTCTAGGTGAAGGTGAACCTTCTCTCTTCATTCCTGTCTCAGCTCCGTCCTTCAGCCTTGATGAGATTTTGGGCCAAGCCAATTTTCTTAGGTCTAAATGGCAATAATTACACCTACTTTAGGTAATGGTACTGAGAACTACACCATGTAGGGATGACAGCTCTTTTGTCTTGTAAAATGGAGAAGACAAGCAAGCAGTGATGGGTTTGGGGTGTCGGACTTTGCGACCACCTTTTGTCATCAATTCAGTCCACCTTATTCGTTCATTCAATCCATGTAAAGTGCTCAGGTTTCAGAGTGAAATAAGACAGACACTGTCTCATATAAGAAAGACATTATGCAACTTACTACACAATTGATGATTAATTCCTTAGCATGGCCCATCAGGGTTGCATTATCTGTTTTCCACCTCCCTCAGCCTCTCCTGTCATGGAGCTCTTGTGGAGTCATCATCCTGGCCTTCTTTCATTTTTATGAATGTGCACTGCTTCTTCCCCGCTCAGGGACTTTTGACTGTGCACTTCTCTTTCTTCCTGCTCCTCTTCACTCCTCCTCCTACTTCAGAGCTTAGCTAAAATGTCCACACCTCCAGGAAGCTTTTCTTGAAATCCCAGTTGGGGCCAGGTGATGCCATAGCATCTCAGGACTCTCCATTGGAGCAGTAACCAAAAGTTGTAAATACAAATTAAATAATGTAATTTGTTAATTTCTTTGTTTCTCAGCTAGAATATATGCCTCAGGACAGCAGAAATCTTTCCTCTTCATTGTTGTAATTTTAGAACATCATATGATGCCTGCCCATAATAGGCCTTCAGTACAAATTTTCTAAATGACTGGTCAGACATATGTAAAATCTATTTTCAGAATATTGGCCATGGGCAGCAATTTATCCTCATGAATCTCTAACTTTCTTTAACAACCTGTTACGGATCCATCTTCTCCAGGTTTGTCTCACCACCTCCGATTCTATTTTTATATACTTGCAAATTCTTTAAGTTATCTCAAAATGTCAGAC
>NW_012155173.1:6092469-6094207 GCF_000956105.1 Propithecus coquereli | reverse complement strand
CTGGGGCTTAGGATTTGGACTCAGGGTCAGTGGCCTTCTACTTGTATGACCTTGAGCCAACTTCAATTTCTTGCAATGTACTTCTTTATCTATAAAAGTAGGGATGATGCAAACTGCTCAGCCTCTCTCAAGAGGTTGAAAGCATCAAATTAAAGCTGAATAGAATTTTTTAACAAATTATAATGAGCTGCCTACACATATGATCACCTCTTTTTTGGTCTTCCAATTATTGGTCATTGTTCTCATCATCTCCTGGTATTGATTTCCCAAATTCTGAGTTCACCATTTCTTTCTAGAACCTGGAAATCAAGGAAACCCATTTTGTTCACTGACGTTCAACTTCAGTACTTTCCTAGAGCTGCAAATATGATTTCACCCAGGGTATGAACTATTTCTGCATTATCCCCTGAGAATGCCTGTGTGGCTTCCGATCATGGTCCCAGGAACAAGAAGCTTACTCTACTTTATAATTAGGAAATCCAATTTTTAGAGAGATCAGTTTGGTTCCTTTTTCTATCCCTCAGATATGTTTCTCCAAGATTCTTGGAACAGACTCTCCTGTCTCCTGGTTCTCCTGGTTATGACTCTTTGCCTATGTTGTATCACATGTTCCAAGAAGCCCCAGACCCTGTGGCCTTGCCTTGCCTTCATCTGCCCGAGGAAGACTTTACTGAGTCCATTGTAGGGAATACGAAAATCACAGATTCTGGCCCCACAGGATACATTTGAGTACCTGTGTGTGCCTGTGTGTGAGTGTGCATTTGTAATGGGAAGAT
Organism: Propithecus coquereli; assembly: GCF_000956105.1. Taxonomy (NCBI): domain Eukaryota; kingdom Metazoa; phylum Chordata; class Mammalia; order Primates; family Indriidae; genus Propithecus; species Propithecus coquereli. The sequence goes on along the minus strand of NW_012155173.1, from coordinate 6,093,431 downwards.
TTGTTCATGTTTATTAGTAATGGAAAATTAAATCTACTGGCCATGTACACACATTCCTTAAAATAGCATTCAGAGCCCTTTGTGGCCTGGCCTCAGATGTGCCTCTAGTTTTCTCTCTCTTTCCACCCCAACTCTGCTGCTCTGGGCTGTAATAAGATGGAGTTACTTGCCATTCCTCTGAATGAAACACTCGTTTTGTGCTTCCTAGAACTTGCACACACTGCCCCTTCTGCAGAGAGTCTTCTTCATGTCCCTTTATACTTAGAGAATTCCTAATCATTCTCCAATATTTTGCATAGGTGCTGTCTTCTGGGAAGTCTTCTCTGACCATATAACTCTTGTGATCACTTCTATTATGGCATTTTTCATATTACATGCTAATTTTCTGCTTACATTTTTGTTTCCTTCATGAGAGAGTGAGCTCTGCAAGAGCAGACAAAACGTCTTATTTGTCTATCACCCAGTTATAACAAGGTGAGAGAACACAGAGGCGGCACTGGGTAGTGGGTTGTTGAATATGAGAGTACAAATTAAGTTTCAGTGTAGGCTTTGCAAGTTTTGTTGATCATAGCTAAAGGTAAATTAACACAGTTAAAGGTGAAAAGTGGTTAATTCTCTTTCGGATTATGCTATCGACCATTGGCAAAGAGTTTATTTTGTGGTCAGGAATGATGTGTTCATTCTAATTTGAACATAATAAATTAGCAGTGTTGGCAAAACATCTGAGTTTTAACTAGAAGAAAACTATTTATGGTAGGACTGGTTGGGGTTGTGACTGTAGATACAAGACCTCTCTAAGCGTACAGTGACTACATGCTTATGTAAAGAAAAGATTATGGAAGAAAAAAACATGGACCTAGAGTTAAACACAATAGATTGCACACAGACATTTTCCCACTCCTTACTAGTGACTTTTACTCCATCGTGCAGTGAGGAAAACATTTGAGACTGAATTAGTGATA
>NW_012155173.1:6080642-6088919 GCF_000956105.1 Propithecus coquereli | reverse complement strand
GTAAAATCTATTTTCAGAATATTGGCCATGGGCAGCAATTTATCCTCATGAATCTCTAACTTTCTTTAACAACCTGTTACGGATCCATCTTCTCCAGGTTTGTCTCACCACCTCCGATTCTATTTTTATATACTTGCAAATTCTTTAAGTTATCTCAAAATGTCAGACCCAAACCATATTATATAATCTTTACCCACTATCACCAGCAATCAAAGGCTTTTCTTATTCTTCTCTATTTTTCGATTTACTTGTAAAATTGGGAGGTGAGGAGGAAGTCTACTCTAATGGGGGCATTTATTGCAGTATGGAAATAACTGGTAATTACGCTCTTTAAATGAACTTGACTCTGTGGCTGGTGTCAGGTTTTGCTAAGTGCCCTGGGTCCAACTGAGACTAATTAGGCCTGCATTAAATATTAAAGCTTTCTGACACCCACATTTTGACGATGACAGAAGAAAAGAAATCCTATAACCTAATCTGCACACAACAGGAGTAATTTATGTTCACTTCTTATAACAAAAGAAAATCCAATTATGTTGCTGGCTAGCAGATATATTTAAAGGAGAAATTAATGTAAAAAAATTACATAAACACACAGACACACAGAGTGCATAAAATAACACAAAAATGTCAACAGATAGTTCCTGTTTGCCACCAACTACATCAAATGCCTGTTGATTGTTCTGCTATAAACTTGTGTTTGGATGGGAAATAGCTTTTTGCCTATAAATGTATTGAATATATTGTAGGGGCACGAAGTTAGCATGGATCTTTGAATGGTAAAAATATGATAATGCCACTTTCACATGGAAAAGATGGATCGTATATAGACCTCATTTACAATCTATCCCCAAAGGACGTCTTTTTGTTCCTTCAAGTATTGAATCTGTAAAGGGACAATTTGCTTTTGCTCACAGGTTATGGTCAGCCCAAGGTCAGGAAACATGGTCTAAGTCCCAGCTCTATCCCTAGCTGCAGGGGTGGTCTTAGATAAGTCATAGAGCCCCCGGTCCCCTCTGCTGTCTTTTCCATAAAATTCAGCTTGTCATGTTGGTGACACCCATGTTTGAGAGTGTTAGACCTAAATGAGATTCTGCAGTAATTTTCACCATCCATCCGCAGGTAGCAAAATCTTTCCTCTAAACAATTTGTACTTGATACCTCGATGCTAAAACAAAACAAAAACATGGCATTAATACAAATATATTTTATAAACCCAAATGTATATTGTTTACTTGGTTTGAATCCCCTTAGGGAGAAAAATAAAACAGCTTTTATGAATAATATAATGTTTTTATTTTTTTCCACATACACACACACACACATATACACACACATACATATATACATGAGGGCTGTCTGGAAACTATCCAGCCATTCATCGTTAATATAACAAGAACAGTTACATGGCTTGATACTTTCCGGACAGCCTATACACACACACACACACACACACACACACACACACACACACACATATATGCATATATATACGTATACGTATATGTATATACGTATACGTATATATATACGTATATGTATATGTATATATACACATATATATACACACACACACACATATTTATGGGGTACGAGTACAATTTTGCTGCATTGATGTATTGCATTGTGGTGAAGTCAGGGCCTTCAGTGCATCCATCACTGGAGCAACACACATTGTACCCACCAAGCAACCTCCCATCCTCCACCCACTCACCCTCTGAGCCTCCATTGTCCAACATTTCACACTTTGCTTCCATGTTTACACATTATTTAGCTCCCACTTATAAGTAAGAATATGTGGTATTTGTTTTTCTTTGTCTGACTTGTTTCACTTAAGATAATGGCCTCCAGGTCCATCTGTGTTGCTGCAAAAGACACAATTTCATTCTTTATTATGGCTACATAATATTCCATTGTGTATATATACCACATTTTCCTTATCCAATTCTCCATCATGGACAGTGAGGTTGATTCCATATCTTTGCTGTTGTAAATAGTGCTGTGATAAACATATGAATGCAAGTGTCATTTTTATATTTTGATTTCTTTTCCTCTGGGTAAATCAAATATATGCAAAGGTAGAGGCAATCCTATAATAAAGCCCCAGGCACCCATCATCCAGATTCAATAGTTTCCAACTCATGCCTGCTCCAATTTCATTTCTCCTCCCCCACATTCCATTTTTTAAATACAGATCCTCCCTCATTATATCAGTTCATTCATGAATACTTCATATGTATGTTGAAATATGAATACTCCTTTAAAAGTTGTGATGTCAAATTACAAACTAACATTAACATTTTGATGAACAAAAAAATATACATAGGAATAAGAGATCTTCAAGGATCATCATTTCTGTGCCAATCTTTGCAATCACTTGGAAATATTGAGAACATTTTTTAAATGAGTGGGATTGTCAAAAGAGCTCGAATGCTACCTTTTACACTAAAATAAGTGAATTTACCAGTGAAAGGTAAAAAATCTTAATTTTTTCACTTTGCTAAAATGTGGCTTGTGGTATATGCTATTTGTTATTTTTGTTTTATTATAATTTTAATAGATTATTTGATGTACTCCAAAGGCCCAGTACAAGGCTTCACATAGAATATGCCTTTAATACATATTTATTGAATTAGAAATCAATCAATTAAAATTATATTTTAATCAAACATTTGTGAAACAGTGTGACATCTATGAAAAATCCTTAAAAATCAGTACTTAAAACCACTGCAATCCTAGATGAGTAAAAGAAGTCTTAAAACAATGAAATAATTAGATAAATCTAAGGTAATTCCATTATTATTATTATTACTTTCTAATTAAACCTAGATTACTGGATGTACATACATCCCTTTCTCTAAACTATTACCTACTAAATTTTCTGAAATTTGAAAATAAAGAAAAACTGCATTGGGCAAAGATAAAAAAGAAACAAATGAGATTGTCTGGGAGAAGAAGCGTAAGACTATTGTATTGCAAATCAGGAGGCCTGAGTTCCAGATTCCCCTCTGACATCACTGACCTGAGGATCTTGGATGGTCATTTTCACCCCTGAGACCCCAACAATGTAATGTAAGCCAGAGAAGATGATGGTCCTTGCTTCTTTTGGTTCTCGATTTTGTGATTCTCAATATATGTGTGGGGAGAACTAAGAAAGTAGGTTTGAGTAAGTTACATCATTTGGACAAATAACTTTTCAGTAGCATTTTAAGGACCCATTTGAAAACTTTGGGACAACATAGAGTCAGCATCAGCCCGTATATAAAAACTGGGCTGCCACACTCCTGTTAAAAATAATTACAGCGTGGGTAGTCCTAGAGCTCTTTTGAACTGCGCAGTAAGAAAGGCCTTTCTGAGTTTATTGGAAGAGAGAGTGATTTCCCTATGAAAGGGCGGCGTAATCAACTTGAAGAATATTACAGCCCCTCATTCCCTTGCGTGAGTGCAACAGCCTTCAGAGCCAGACTTATTTGTTTACATTCCCACTTACCTGCCCCACCCCCTCTCCTAAAGCACATTATGAAATTATGGCAAAGCCATTTTCTATCCAAAAGCAGCGGTTGCCCTGGGTTACGAGAGCCTTATCTGTCCCCAGTGTGAGTTTACTGACTGAAACCATTATAAGAGGGAGGGGCTACAGAAGAGAGGGAAAGTGAGGCAGGGGGACCACATGCAGCCACCCTCTACTCTTGTCTCCTCCAGGGTGGGAGCTCTCGAAGAGGATGTGCTAGGATGCTCCCCCTGAAGCCCAAGGGTCTCATGTGACCATGTCTGAGGCAAGGCAGTTGAGGGAAAAGGGGTAAGGAAGTGGTCAGTTAGGTATCAGGAGAGATATTTCAGATGATGAGATGGCTAACAAGGTCATAATATGCTGGAAGACAGAAAGCAGTTCATTATAGATTCTCTCTCTCGCTCTCGCTCTCTCTTTCTCTATCCCTCTCTCTCCCCCATTCCCCCATATTATTTCAGAATAATAGCAAATTAGAGTTGAAAGTCAGTATAATTTTCTATTTAATATTGAATTCTGTCCATATCCTCCTAGTCCCAAAAGGAGCTCATCCAATCTCTGTTTGAATTCCTAGACTGCGAGGGAGCTCACTCCCTCCTAAGTATTGTAGTGGAAGGTTATTTGCATTCATATTTATAATAAAGTCTAATATTTATTGGATATGTGCTTCATCCTGGTCTCTGGACTAATTGCTTTCATTTTATCCCTACAACTAATTAGCGAGGTTGGTGTATTACGTATTTCTCAGGTAAGTACCTATTTCTCAGGTAAGAAAACTAAGGCATTAAAGTCACACATCAAAGAAGAAGAGGGACTTGAATTTAAATCAGTGTTTTAAGAATTCCAAAGCTTTTGTTCTTTCAATTGTGCCATTCTGCCTACTGTGTGCTTTACTTTTCCTTTTCTGTTTTTTAAGGCATATATATCTCTGTTATCACAGTTTCATGTTTTCATTTCTCTCACCTTCCTGGTGATCTTCTACATCCTCTCCCTTTGTTGATGTCTTTTTTTAAACTATTATGTCCTGAATTGTTTATTTAGTCCAGGCAATCTTATCACCTGAAGAATTAGCCCCTCCTCTATTTTCCTTATTTTACTTGTATTCTTCCATTCTAAAGCAAATATATTTTTCTAGCCGTCACATGTACTGCATTCCTGAACCAGGCTGAGCCAGCCGAATGCCTCAAACCTACCTCATTCATGCTGAGCTTAATTTATGCTCTTCCCATCCTTTTTAGTTTTTTTTTTTTAAGTGGGCAGTGGCAGGTGTTTATATTACTTTATGTGAAATTGTATCTAACTGGTTAGATTTATCATTCCAAAGTTCTGGAAATCTCCTTAGATACTAATTTTTTTCATGCAACATATTCAATTTCACCAGCGAACTACGACTTAATCTGTGTCATGAATTAAAATATAATGGTAATTATACAGAATGTGGACAAAAATGGAGTGTCACGTACAGAGATCTAGAACTGGCAAAGACTGTGCATTTCTTTTCCAGATTAGCTGGTAAAAGGATATTGAAACAGACACTTAAGGAAAATGTGTAAAAACTGATGTTATTTGGGGCTCAAAATAGCATCAGTTTTTGGGCACGTGGTTGCGGGTGATAAGTTGGGTAAAGGAAGACAGTTTAGGCTCTGAACTCCAGCTGCGGACGTCAGATCCTGTGCAGATGCCAGCTCTGTTTGCATGATCCTAAACGTGTTTTTTAAATTACTTTAAAAATCAAGTGAAGATGAATTCACCTACCAAACAGTTAACAAGCACCTACCAGGTAGATACTAAGAGATATATTTATTTAAAAAGATCTGTTTATTGTAAAAATTTGCATCATAGTTTTTGTCCTGCCCTCATAGTGTTTTACAGAGTAATAAGGGGATACAAATAAGCCCCAAAATTGATTGTGATAGTCCTATAAAGAAACATGATTGGGTTTTTAAGAGAGAAAAAAGTAGGTGGACTAATTTAGATTAATAATTGCCAAATGCTTCTATGAAGAAGTACCATTTAAAGTGAGACCCGAAGGATGTAATGGCCTTACTTGGACAAGGAATGGAAAGGATGTTTGTGGCAGAAGGGTTTGAGAAAGAGACTGGAAAACTCAAAGACCTAACAGAGGACTGAAATGGACGGAGTGCAGTGAGCACGGGGTCTGGTGAGACGTGAGGTGTCGGTACAGACAGAGCTGGGGCAGGCCGGGCTTTTCCGCAAGGAGTTTGTAGTTTATGTTAAGGGTTTAAGGAAAAGATCTGACTTAATGAGATTTATATTTAAAGAAGATAGTTTTGGCTGTGATATAGAAATAAATTAAAAGAAGTTAAGAATAAAAATAAGGAGATCAGTTAAGAATTACTGCAGAGTCAGAGGTCAAGGGAGAGAGATAGTGACAGCTAGCATCTGAGTACTGCCGATGAAAAGTGGGCAACATCGAGAGCTATTTTGCAGGGAGGGTCTATGGGACTTAATATTGGATTGCATGTAGATGGTAAGTGATGGGCATCTCAAAAATAATAAAATTACAATAGCCATAGATTTTTTCTTCAAATAATTAATAGACTTAGTAGGAAAATAATGTGTGCACACAAATAATAGAGGTATAAATGTGAAGAGGTTCAGGGAGCACAGAATGAGCCTAATTTGTTGTGTTGGAGAACTGCAGGGAAGGCTCCTTAGAGGTGGTGGTATGGGAAGCATGTCTTGATGCATGGCTGGATTTTGGGATGCAGAGATGGAAGGGGTGAACACAATTAAAATCACTCATATATGTGAGAGTGTCCATCTCTATAGGTTTTTGCATAGTCGTGTATTTGGCACAGTATACTGCATACCTACAATATATCAATAACTTTATACATTTTAATGTGACATTTAATATGTAAATAGATATTAGTTTTTACTGATTTTACAGAAAGGGAAAGTCACAGAGTTTAAGTAAGGTACTCAGTAGTATATAATCAACATAAATGATTTTGCCTGTTTTGAACTTAAATTTGTCAAACTTTAAAATTTTTAATTTCCTAATTGCAGTGTCTGTTCCCCAGCATTTAATGCCTTATTTTTCTTCATAGCACTTAACACTATCTTGTTTATTTGCTTTTATTGTATGCCTCTCCCACTAAAACTTCAAGCCCTCTGAAGGTCAAGATTTTGCTGTTTTGTTCACTGCTGGCTCCCCAGGGCTTGGTTAGGGCCTAACCATTGAAATTTCTCGGTAGGATGAATAAATGTTTGAAAATAGGTTATTCTAAGTTCATTTTCCTCCCACTAATCAAGGCATTCTATTTAATTTGAATATATAAGTTTTGAATGTTATTGATATAGTTTTACCAACTCAATCCATATTAGATATCACCCTGCTTTCATTTTGTTACTCACTAGTCAGTCAACAACAATTTATTGATCATGTACTGGGCTCTAGGGTGACTAGGAAGACAAACAAGACAGGTTGTGTCCTCGAGGGAGCATATGATATATTTGAAGACACATGATATAATCTTTTGAAAGGTTAAGTAACACTAACATAGTGATATAATCAATATCGCAAGACTGCATTAAGACAAAATTGAAGTGTCAGCAACAACAATAAGTGTAATAAATGGTGTGGGAGCTAAGAAGAGAAAGGAATTATAGACAGTTGAGTTGATCTATTTTGGCTTCATAGCAAAAAAGAAATTTAAGATTTCAAAGATAAGTAAAACTTTCTTAGGAAAAGAGATGATATTAGGATAAGCCAATCGAGACATGAGTAGAAGCACCCACGGGCGAGTCTAAATAGATTGGAAGAACAATCTGTAGAAAAGGCTGCCTGGGTCAGAGACAGAAGAACCCGACTAGATGGAGTATGACGCCCCTCCTCTGAGAACTGGAATTTATAAACAGCAGGTTGGTTGAAGTCTTGATGTAGGATAACATTGCAATTTTACTTATGAGCTACTTTGTAATGGCAAGGTGGGTGAAGACAAATATCCCAACATCATACATTAAGGGATAAGGGCCAGATTTCATCAAGGAAACTTACAAACCTGTCCTGACAAGATTGCAAAGAGGGGTCTGGGGCCATCTGCTGGAAATAGAATCTATTTGGGTTTTAGGGGCAGGTTTTTCTCCTTTGCTGCTCTGTAGTGAGAGAGCGAGAACAACTTTGAGTGGGAGCTCCTTACCAGGCATCCTGGGGCAGAGGCCAGCTGTGCAGGAACTTGTTGAGAATGGCAGCTTCTACCACCCATGACCATGAAACACTTTAAATTTGAGCTGTTGGGCAGAAGGGTTTCCCTGGTGTCTTGGGAAGCTGGAATCGGGCACCTATTTCCGAGTAATCTGGGTCTCCGGGGGTAGTCCCCAAAGCAATCCTACTTATCTTTCTCACCCACTCATTGATGAATTGAGCATGTAAGCTATGCTCTGTTGATTTAAAACAATAAGGACTGATTGATTCATTCATTTATTCAAAAATGTGTCTGTTGTACTTCAAAAGTATTGCAATTACTGTGTGCCAAGCACACATCTAGGCCTAAGGTACACATCAGTGAACAAGCCAGAGCTCCTGCTCATCACTGATCGTAGAGTGGACAGAGAGGGGTTAAATGCTCTGTGATAAGGGCTATTAGAGGAGCAAGACTGGACACTAGGAAGGCAGATGAGGGGCACATACACCAGAGTGTGGTGACATCTACAGGTGGACAGACCTGCGTGAACACAGGTCCGCAGGTGTGGAGAACCAGGGCCCATTCCCATGGCTGCACGTACTTCAGTGGGGCAGGAGC
>NW_012155173.1:6077095-6079412 GCF_000956105.1 Propithecus coquereli | reverse complement strand
GCTTGCTAAAGTGCAAATTCTGATTTCACAGGCCCCTGATGCTTTCAAACCCTCACTGTGCTGGGAAGACAGAAGGGAACAGCCACCTTCCCTCTGTGTTGTTTTGATTTAGAGAAGAACACACAGCAAAGTTGTGCAGCTGGAGATTAGTTGTAGTTAAAGCAACATTTCTCAGTTGACAGGCACAGCCCTTTCTTTCCTGGTGGGCTCACATGCTCACAGCACGCCTTGGCAAGGACAGGTTTAATTAAGAGTTGCAGCCCTCTTGGCAAAACCACACCTCTTTGCCCACCTTCAGACTCTTTTACTCAGTCTGGTTTCTCTCTCTAGATTCTTTCTTCCCTGATGAAGAAAAGGGAATTTTCTTTCTCAGAAGATGCATAGATCCACCCTATAATTTGCCTGTTTCCAATATATATCTTCCCCCATGCCCACTGGTTGTATTTGTAAACCTTTCATGGGACCCACAGCTCCCCTGCAAATCCGTAGATCCAAATAGATCCTGCATGGATGGAAGCTGAAGTAGATTCCTCAACTCCATGTCAGAAAAATTTTAATCCCAGTTCTGCCCCAATCAGAATGCCCTATTGCACTTTTATTCTTTTATTAACCCAATTTTCCGTGTCATAAATGAGAACACAAAGGCTTGGGATCATTAAGTAATATGTCTGATGCACAGGTGTGGCAGAGCCCAGATTCAAACCTAAGCTGCCTTACTCTGGAATCCATCATTTTTCTCTTGGACAACTCTGCCTTGGTGTTTGGAACACATGGAACAATTCAAGGGTCCAGTCAGCAGAACAGGGGCACAGGATGGGTAACAGGTCTAAGATGCCAGTCCAACGTTCAGGATCCGAACTGTGCTTCAAGGCCAAGGCAAAGAGAACGGTGAAGGAGAGACTGGATTCTGAGTCTCCGGCTGTGCAGCTGGAGTTCTGCAACCATCCTTGAAACCTCTGGTTGAAGTTTAGCAGGTTCATGATTTAGCAGCATGGTAGTTACAACCTCGGGTGTCCCCTAATGCCAGCCTATCTGAATTTGAGTCCTGGCTCCACTACTTGCTAGGGGTGTGACTTGGTGACAAATTACTCAATCTTTCATGGCCTCAGTTTCCTCGTCTGTAAATATGGATACAATAGCACCTACTTCACAGCAATCCTACTTCATAGAATTAATATTTGTTAAATTTTTAGAACAAAAATTTCCTAATGCCTGTGCAGTGCAATTCTGACACTCACTACCAGGAGTTAGCACAGCCTTCACAGGTTAAAGTCACAGTTCTCCAAAAGATTGCCTTCCCTTCAGATGCTGGCCACAAGCCCAGGGGTTCCTGGGATACCCAAGCTTCTGATCAACTGGCTGTAAATTCAGAATTCCTATTACCTCCTCAGGTTCAATACTTAGATAGAACAACTTATGGAACTGAGGAGGCACTATGCTTATGATTACGGTTTTACCATAAAGCAATGGTCCCCAACCTTTTTTGCACCAGTGACCCATTTCATGGAAGACAATTTTTCCATTAGAGGAGGGGATGGAGATGGAGCTCAGGCAGTGATGTGAGTGATGGGGAGCTGCTGTGAATACAGATGAAGCTTTGCTCGCTTGCCTGCCACTCACCTCCTGCTGTGTCCCAGTTCCTAAATTTCATGGAAGACAATTTTTCCACGGGGGGGTGGAGGTGCGGGGAGGCAGAAGCTCAGGCGGTGATGTGCAGCCCAGGTCCTACCAGGCCACGGACCAGTACCAGTCTATTTCCAGGGACTGGGGACCACAGCTGTAAAGGATACAAGCCAGGACCAGCCAAATGAAAAAGTGCATAGGGTGAGATCTGAGGACACCCAAGCACAAAGCTTCTGTGTCTTCAGGATCCATCCCCCTCCTGTGCATGAATGTGTAGCACCAACCAGGAAGCTCATTGGAGCTTCAGATAATCACAGCATTGGTCTTTCCAGCATGGCCAGCCTCCCTTCTAAAACCATCTTGAGACCCACCATGAGTCACCCTGCTAACACAAATTGAAGTTTGATCTGAGCAGCCCACGACAAATAAATTCCAAGGATTTAGAGGCTCTCTCCCAGAAACCAGGACAAAGATCTGCAAAATTCTGTGCTATAAACAGCCTGCTATCTAGTAAATGTTACATGCATTTTAATATATACCAGGGGTTGGCAAACATTTTCTTTAAAGGCCTAAACAGTAAATACTTTAAGCTTTGTGGGCCATATAGTCTCTGTGGCATAGTCTTCCTTTTTTTTTTTTATTACAATCCTATAAAATTTAAAAACCATTCTTAGCTCATGTTGATACTTGATAT
>NW_012155173.1:6075966-6077006 GCF_000956105.1 Propithecus coquereli | reverse complement strand
TCTACAGGTGGACAGACCTGCGTGAACACAGGTCCGCAGGTGTGGAGAACCAGGGCCCATTCCCATGGCTGCACGTACTTCAGTGGGGCAGGAGCATGGGAAGAGATGGAGAACCAAACAGGGCCCAGATCAGAAAAGTCTTCAAGTCACCTTAGGGAATTTGACCACTGTCCTGGGGAGCCCTTGAAAGATTTTGATCAGGGGAGTAGAATGGTCAGAATATGTTTCTAAAGGGGACTGTCAAATGGCACTCTTCCGTAAAGACGTAGTGCAAACCACACAGGCAAGCCACATATGTAATTTTAAATTTTCTAGTACCCAGCACTTTTCTAAAAACATAAAAAGAAATAGATTAAGATAGTCTAGTAATATTTTATTTAACACAATGTATCTAAAATATTATTTGAACATGAAATCAACATAAAATTATTAATAATGTATTTTACATTCTCTTGTTTGTTCTAAATCTTTGAAATCCACTTAGTATTTTACACTCGCAACACATTTCAGTTGCTCAGTGGCCACATTTGGCTAGCGGCTACTGTAATTGGGCAGTGCAGGCCCACAGAGTGGTCGATGAAAAAGAGTTTTGGGTAGAGAAAGGCTGAGGGTGGAGTAGGCCAAGACCTGAAAGAAAGGATTTTGCAACATAATACCTTTTGTGGGACAGACTCAGCCATGAGGGAGTTTACATTGGGTTGGTTCTGGGCAATAGATCTGGCTAGAAGGAAGCTCAGCTGCTGAGTAGAACAAAGCCTGGGGCACAGACAGAAACCAACAAGATGCTTTTGTAATACCCACCTGAAATCTGCCGCAGGAAGGCCTCCTATTACGTTGTCATAGCAAGGAGAGGGGATGAAGGAGCAGTAGTCGTGGAAGTAGGCGGGCAGGCAGCAGCAGCAAGGAGGTCTTTGAAAATGGAGCAAGAGCTAGGCATGGGATTGACTGAGTACTCAGGGCAGATCTTCTGATCCTGGAAGGCAGAATGGGGCAAGAACACATCAGGGAACTATCTAGAAAGGAAAGAAAAGTCAAGGATT
>NW_012155173.1:6054562-6073171 GCF_000956105.1 Propithecus coquereli | reverse complement strand
TTCACCGAGTAACTTCATATAAAAGGGAACGGCATTCTGCGAGTTCTGTCTGTATCGTCAAATTTTTTCAAAAAAAAAAATTCTCTGATTACCGCTTTGGCTGAGAGTTCTTCTCTTCTGTCTTTATTTTTGTCATCTCCCAAAGTGCCCTCTTTGCACTCACAGTTTCCTGCTGAAAGAAAGTTCCATTTTCCAGTTTGCTCAAGTGAAAGGGGAAATGACCATGAATTAGGCTCCAGCATGTTTCACTCCTATAAACCCCGGGGCTAGAATTGATGTGATAGGAACACTAGCAATCGCTTGCCTCAAGGTTCATATAAATTAGCATCAATAATGAAGAGGGAGAAAAGGAGTGGTCTTTCAGATTCAGGGACTGCTCAAAATTTTGGTACTGAACTCTCTGCAATATTGACTAATGAGAAAGAACTGGGGAAATTATTTTAAAAATTTAAACCAGTTGTTTTTTAATTCATGTGAGTGTCAGTCTCATTTCATTCTTAAATATTTGCCCTCCTTCCCAGAAGCAAGATGTGCTTCAGGAGTGGACAAATTATGTGGCATTTGTCTAAAGTGATAGGTCTAATTATCACTCTAAAATCCCGAAATGTTTTTGAGCTTCCACTAAAAAGTCAAATGCAAATAATTCATAATGATTTTTAAATTGATTTGAGGCCTCATTTCTCTATGCTGAGGCTGGGAATGGAAGAATCAAAAACTAAGCAAAAAGAAAAAGATTTTCCTTCGCCAGGGCACCTCCTTAGCTTTTCGGCAGTTTGGCCAGAAAGGTTGAGAAAAATAGAGATATAGAAGATATAGAGATATAGAGATATAAAAGATATAGAGATATAGGAATATGATATAGAAGATCAATGACTTTCAGTAGAAACAAAAAACCAAAAAACCAAAAAATAATAAAACCACACAGAGAATGAGTTGGACTGATTCTGATTAACCAAGAAAGATGCAGGTAGAACCTAAAATAGATGTTTCTGAAATCTTCTATATTTTGTAAATGCAACTTAAAAACATGTTTAATCCCGGTGGTCCTTTTGTAACCCAAAAAATGTGCTTCTGTAGAAATAAGAGTGACCATCATTCTATTTATAAGTGTGTCACGTGCTCACTGCATCGAGTACATTCTGCATTGAACCCTGTGGTGATGCTTTTTGTAAAGCATATGAATATTTAAGAGTGTACAGAACCATCCTGGAGTTTATATGGTTTTTAAGAATGACTTTCTGTGAAGAAGGGGTTTCTTAACCTGAGCAATAGCTGGGTGGATGTCACTGAGGGCAAATCAGCTAATGTTAGCACAGGGATGGACCAAGACACAGGGTAGTGGGGGTGGTTAAGTCAAAGGCAACTGAGAGCAAGGATTTCTCAAATCTCTGTGGCTCGTACAGAGGCTGATTCCTCCTCCTCAAGTCTGTTTTCTCTCCATTTCCTTAAACTGTAATGTTCAACATAAACACATCCTTTAAGCCTCATCTCAAGCAACACTTCCTTGTCAAGGCTTTTCCTGCAGCCTACAGCTTGATTTATGTGTCTACCATTTACTTCCACTTTCTGTGAACAATCAGTTCATGCCTCTGTCATAGTGCTTACCACTGCATTGTTTCTGTGGATTTCCCCCTCTTTCTCCTCCAGCCTGCTTTGGTTTTAACTAGATGTGCTATATGGTCAATGTTCAATAAATATTAGATGAATGAATGAATGATGAACTGGATGGATGAAGGGATTCTTTTGCTGCTTCAGGTAGCAGTCTGAATCCTGGTAATGTGCAAATACCATTTCTAATAATGGGTTCACATCTATATGAAAAGAAATTTATATTGTATCTATTCTCAAGGTTGTGTTTTGGACAACTTTAATAGTGATATAAGTAAAGCTTGTACACATCCCTTCTCCATCCTTTTTTTTTTTTTTTAGAGACGAGGTCTCGCTTGTCACCCAGGCTAGAGTACAAGAGGTTGTAGCTCAGAGTACAGGAGGCAGAGCACAGGTAGATTATAGGAGGTTGTAGCTCACTGCAACCTCCAACACCTGGGCTTAAGCAATTCTCCCACCTCAACCTCCCAAGGAGCTGGTACTACAGGCAGTTGCCATAGGGACTAGAGAATTTTTTTATTTTTATTTTTATTTTTTTTAGAGATGGGGTCTTGCTACATTGTCTAGGCTGGTCTCAAACTCCTGGCTTCAAGTGGTCCTTTTGCCTTGGCCTCCCAAGCTGCTGGGATTACAGGTGTATGCCATTGAGCCTGACAAATCTTTATTACCCTTTTTTTATCCCTCTATAACGTTTCTTATCCTCCAGGCCTTTGTTTCCTTGTCAATGTCCACTTGTCCAGCTTTCTGGGAGAGTTTTGTTTCCATGAGTGAATAACATAATGTCATGTAGCTGTTCTCAAATGTTTGGGTCACAAGATTTTATTGACTTTCTGAAACCCATTTGCAGATTCCTGGAGTTCTGAATGTCAAATAAAGAACACTGTAATATAATTTTCAAAAATCTCAATACAAACGCTGGTATTTCATGACCAGAGAAGATCAGTTCCTATTTGTTGAGATGAAAGTTTAGTAACAATTATCTGGTGGTGGAAGATGGTGAAGTCAGTCTCAGAGATAACTGCAATGTTCAAGCTAGGCTGATCATATATTAACAATAAAATTAATATTGAGGCAGATCAGGAGAGAAGATTCAAATAACAAGGCACCTGGAGGTATTTTCTGAATTGTCCTGTCTCCAAAAAGAAAGGAAAGAAAAAAGCTGGTAATTTTACAGGTCTGTGGATATTGGATGGTGAGAGAATTCTTTAAAAAAAAAAAGTTTAATACTCACATTTTACTTCCGTGAACCTAAGTTATGTTATCTATAAAATGGGAATAAACATTTTTGTTTGCTTTCCTTATAGACTTATGGCGAGATCCAATAATGAATTTGAAATCATTTTGCAAACTGCTAGATGCTATATAGCTGTAACTGGTAGAATTATTTACTTAGGTTCTGCTCTTTGCCAAGGAAACAATAACTGAAATTGTGTTCATGTAATAATAGATGTCTGCTGTGTTAAAGTAATAACAGACGCCAGAGGGTTCACAACCAATATTGTTCCTAACACTAGATAAGTTATACAGGGCAAGTCTGGATAAAATTAATGAAGCACGAAGGTGGGGTGAAGTGCTCTGGGAGGTAGTGGATAGAGACAGGCTAAGAGATGTGCTTTTTGTTCTTTGGGTGGCGGTGTTGGAGAGGAAGGGATTAAGCCTGCTTCCAGCTCCCGCTTCTTAGTCTCCAAGAGACATGACTCGCTCTGAGTGTGCACTTGCCACAGCAGGAGAAAACCTGATCAAAAAACCTGGGGAAAATCATCCAACTCTCCAATCCCTAAATTGGGAGAATGAAAGGAGCTCAGAGGACACCATTGAGATTCTGATTAAAGTTTTGAATCACTTCCATCGCCCAACATCATCATATGCAAAAAGTTCTTTGTATGTTTTCAGGCCATTTGTAGATTTCTTAGGGTCTTTGGAATCCAGATTAATAGACTCTACATTCTATTCTACCCGGAGCTTTCACTTCTGATGAATGGAAGCCACAGCCTCTTGAGTGCTTCCTGTATACTATACTAAATATTTTCATGTATTATATCTCATTTAATTCTCACGACAGACCTAATAGTAGGTCCCATTGTTTCCCCCAATTTGCTTATAAGGAAACTGAGACTCAGAAAAGTATGGTGGTTTATCCAAGATCACCTAATCAGAAGGATGGGAATTGAACTAGAACGAATGAAGAGGCAGAGCTGAGGATGTTCTGAGACTGTATTAGAAATCCACATTGCAACCGGACTGGTGTAAGTGGCCCTGCCGCAGGAATGAATAGCTCCAGATGGAGCACCTGTTGTCCTTGACCTAGGAAGACATTCCAACGACCACCCTGCACATCCATGCTGCCCACAATAGCACCCTCATGGACCGAGGCAGAGTTCTGCCCTTGCTCTTCTCTCCCTTAGCTATGGAAAGAACTCAGGAATGCCACTGGTTTCATTAGTTGTGTCTCTCTGGGGATGTGTGACAGCCCATAGACTTGTGGCTGTGGGATGGGGGTGGCAAAGCAGTCGACCTCTGAATGTGGAGGGGGAGCCTCTATGTCTCTGAGGGGCCTGCAGGTTGCAGGTGGCACTGATTTCACATGAAAGCAAGGTGTTTGGCAAAGGAAAGACAGATGGTTCCAGTCACCAGTTATTTATTTCTATAATTAGCTGCATGCTGTGATCTCAGGTCTTGAAGAAATTGCCACTTCCTATGGAATTCCTTCCATCATTAAGGAAGAAATGAGAATCAGAAGCCAAGGAGAAGTTATTTCTGTTGAATGGTAATGCCCCAAATCTCTGGGTTTGCAGCTTTGCTGGGAGGAAGGGCATAGTCTGCAGAAATAATCTAAATTAGCCTACGGGACTGAGTTTTAAGTCCAACTCTATCATGGCCATGTGTATTCACATAGAATTTACCCTTTCTGGGTTTTACATTCTTCATTTAACAGAGAGAAATATCTTAGAGAGAAAGTTTGATCATGGATGTGATAAATTCCTACCGGCTGTATACAATTGGGCCCATGACATGTATTAAGATTTAGAAAAATGATACTAGAATCCAATTTATTAGACAAATAGATGTGGCTCTAAATCAAGGCACCCCCACCTATTATCTAACTAGCTCTGAACAAATGACTTTCAGATCCCTGCCTTCTCTGTCTGTGAAATTGGAATAATGATGTCAACCTAGTAGAAATGTTGTAAGAGTTAAATGAGGATATACATGTAATTTTCCTAGGCTAGTCGTTGACCCAAAGGAAACACTTAATAAATGGGCTTTAGTTTTATTTTCTTTTAATTTAGTGGGTAAGATTGAGATCTAAACAGAAATTATTTATCTAGGGTAACATAGAATAAGTCAAATGCTAAGTTGGTCTAGGGGCAATTCATCTAAGTCTTTGGAGGATAAGAAAGGAATAATTAATATTGATAGCATTCTTTGGTTCATTTTAAAACGACAGGCTTTTGTTCTCTAAAAATTCTTTTGAAATGATGCAGATTTCTCTGACCCTCCTAGTGTATTGCTACTTGGATCCAAATTATCATCCTTTTCTGTATTCCTGGGCATTGCATTCTCCTTTAAAAGTGGGGTTAGGACTCAGAGTATGTGTTATATTTCTGCTATCCTCCTTGGAATTAGCACCTCACGTATCCTGAATCAAACAACAGGGTTTGTGCATGTGGAGATAAATTGAATGAAAAAGGACCGTCTTTTTAATGTAAGCCAAGAAAGGGAAAACAGACTCACAAGACAGCAAGAGCCTGTCTGCCCACTTATTTGTTTATCTTAATTGATATATTCAAGGCAGTTCTCTAAAGAGCTTCAGGCACTCTGCATGTATTTGCTACAAAATATCCCACTGACTCTGTGTGGTGCAAGAGAACAAAAATAGTCCTGGTAATAGCACCTTCTGTATGTACTGTATTCCATCATGTCATGTATATTTTCTTCTTTTAATCACAACAACCCAACAAAATGGGCATAGGTACAGTAAGTAGAATATTATGGTGATTTAGATCATATCATACCTCAAACTCACTGTGTCTAAGATCTAGTTACCCTTCTCTCTCAAATACCCAGTGACCCACTACCTCAGTCAGCAATGCTACCAACCATCCAGTGGAGCAAGCAACGTATTTAAAGTCATCTTTGATACTTACCTCCCCGTCTAGGATCACTCTGAGTCTCTGAGTGCAGTTCAAAGAATGGATTAGAGGAAGACAAAGTAAACAGAAGGACATGATCAGATAGGAGGATATTGCAGTAGGTAGCGATGGCTTGGGTCGAGGATACTAACAATGGAGATGGAAAGAAATGAAAACAATTGGGAGATATTTAGAAAGTATAGATACTGTTGCCTAAGGTTCTAAACCTAGGATATGGCAGAAGTTGGAATCGAACTTTAGTCTTTGAACCTAATTCCAGTATAATTTCTGCTGGCCTACCTTTTAGCATGTCCTTTAACTGAAGGCATACTTTGAACAGAGACTTTGATTTTTCAGGTTTTTTATGTAAAAACTGGGGCTAATGATGGTGCATACCTGATAAGGTTATTATGAGGATTAAATTAGGTAACATATGTAACATGTTTAGCACTTTGCTCAAGACATAAGAGCTTAATAAATATATGTACATGGATGTTTCTATTGCTTATAATAATTAATTATTATTAATTAGTTAATATAGGTTAAAAAGACAATCAACAGGGAACAACTTATAACTGAGGATTCCTACTGCCCTTCTGTATCTGCTTGGTGCTGTCTCTCATTTTATTGAAGTCAGAATCCAGACAGTCTGAATCTTCAGTCATTGCCTCCCACGTAACACATGGTGGCAGGATATAAAAGCTCTTCCATTCTGCCCAGTCCTCTAGAGGGTATATACGTGAGTGTGTGTGTGTGTTTCAAATTAATTTTGAGAGACAAGCAGAAGATGCTACCCGGATTCGTCCTTGGACAGAGCCTTCTTTTTCTTGATTGAAGATATATTTTTACAGCATAAATGTGCAGGTCAAAGTAATTTTTGACAGGCAAAATACTTAGCTGTGACTCTCCATGAATCTTCTTTTTTTTTTTTCCTCCACACCTCCTTTCTCCTGTCCTGTGAATATCTGTCTCCACAACTTACTGAGGCCTCATATCTGTCTGCTACACCCTGTCACGGACCTGCCAGCCCCTTCCTTGCCTCTCCTTCAATTCTTACCTGGCTAGACTGTGCAGCCTGGCTCTGACTTTGCTCTCAGGCCTTAACCTTTCAAGTCTTTGCTTCTTAAACCAAGGTATGGGTTCCCATTGGGAGAATTAGGGAGGTGGGCAACACACAGTGGGAGCCTGAAGCCTAGAACACCCTAACAGAGCATCACATCACGTTAGCAGTGTTTAACTTAAAACATGGACCTTTTGTTACCAGAAAAAAAAAATGAAGTAAAATGCCAAATCTACAGTTTGCCAGTTTTGTGACCTTGAACTTTGTCTTCCCCATCTAGCTGCAACATCTTATTCTGTAAAATACCTCCTGGAAGTAAATGAATTAAATGTCTGAAGCACTTAGCACACTGCCTGGCAATGCTTAAGAAATATTGAATTTTATTTGTATTTTAAAAATTAGCTAAGCATCTCCAGATTACAGATAGGTCAACTGAGGTTCAGAGAAGCTAAATTATTTGCCCCAAATCATAAATAGCAAATGATAGACCTGGAACTTCAGCATCCTCTTTAACCTGGTTGGTCCAACTCCCAAACCTGTGATCCTGACCACTATGCTATATATCGAATAAATGCTACGCTTGGATAGTAGACACTTTGGGCTATGCCCAAGGTCCCCCAACGTTATGAATTCACTCCTTTTTTTTAAGAGCGTGGAGTCAAGGAATAATCTGATCTTTAATGCCTTCCTTTCTGTTTTCCTCTATGGAAGACTCTAGGATGTTTACACCAACCAGCCATCCAAGCAGGTTTTGTAAAGGAAACTCCTCCAAGCATGGGTCCCATGGTTTTTCCTCTTGTTCTTCTTCTTCTTCACCATTTCCCCCTTTGTTAACTCTCTGATTCCTTTATATTGTCACTCCTGTTTTTTTTTTTTTTTTTTTTTTTTTTTCATGTTTCTTCCCTTGATAAACAACACACTCTGCTTTATCTACTCCTGGATTTGCTGTTTGTTCTGTCTGCAACATTCCCCCTCCCTCCCGGCAACACACCCCTCCTCCTCTCTGGCTGGCTCCATTATGCCACACTTCCTGTTTCAGCATGGAGACATCCCCCGGAGCCTCCTGTAGTTTCTCCCTGCATCCCTACTACAGCCAACACACAGGGACAGCTAGGCTGGGTTTGGTAACTCTCTAAGCTCTTATATCCCACTGATTTCCTTGACTCTAGCGCTTGTGTCTTTGTATTATATCTGGTTACCAATCTGTATTCTCAACTAGTTTCTTGAGTTTAATGACTGCCTCTTGTTCAAGTTGAACTTCACGACACTAGTAAAATGCCTGACATGATGGATCCTCAATACATATTTTTCAACAAATGATCTTAACAGAATTACTGTTTAAGCCCAAGTCTTCCAAGAAGCAGATAAAATTAAATATGTGGAAGGTGGGATGTACTCAGAGAGCCATGATACAAATCTAACTCAGCGTGAAGAAGAAAGAGAGGAAGCATCCCATGCTACCATGCAGCTTAAGGGAGGTTTGGGAAAGGAGCACCACGTCTCTCAAGAGTGGGGCAGCCTTAGCAGCCCTGCTGTGCAGAGTCACTGGCTGGGAGTAGCCTCTGGGAGAGGTGGCCCAGGTAAGAGTGCAGGGATGAGTTTCAGAGCAGCTGGAGCCTTTCTCACTTACCCTCCCTGAGGGTGCAGTTCTGTGAGGTGCATTCTTATGGCGGCCACAGATACTAAACTGAGGTTACTATCCATTTAGCCACCCCCGTCTCAATTATTCTTTTATTCAATCTATATTTACTACATGGATCTTTTATCCCAAGAATATCACCATAGACAGGCATATGTAAGTGAAGGAAAAAGCACTTGCCCATAAAGCGTTTACTTTCCAGCGGGACACACACACACATTGTTATAGTGTACTTTTAAGTGACATAGAGGTGACACGGAGTTCTATGAGAGCATAGAGGAGAGATGAGCCGTGCCAAGTTGTGGGGAGATGGAGAGAACAAGGTGCAAGGGGATGTGACTCTTGTGGTGAGTCCTTTAAGGAGTATTTGGAGTTCTGCAGGAGGCAGGCAGGGGAGGGAGAACACCCAGGCAGAGCCATATATGGAGTCTCAAGCAGTCTGGGCTTCCTGGAGATCTAACTATGACGTCATGGGTATGGGCAGTGAAACCAGACACATGGTCAGGGCCAGGTTTCAAAGGACCTGCAATGACCAAGCCCTGAGGTAGGACTGGTATCTGAGTCCATGTTTTATTGCTATAAGAACACCACAGCCTGAGTAATTTATAAAGAAAAGAAATTTATCTCTTACAGTTCTGGAAGCTGGAAAGTCTAAGGTCCAGGGGCCCGCATCTGGCAAGGGCCTTCTTATCGCATCGTCCTATGGAGGAAGGCTGTAGGCGGAAGATTACTGGATTAAACTTAAGCCCATTATCCAAAGTGAGGCACCACAAGAGCAGAAGAATGGGCTCTATTTGTACTCGCCATCAAATTGGTACTAACTGATCAACACTAGGGTGACAACATGGCAGAAATACTCTCCAGGGATTAGGGGGATTTGTGTGTGGGGGGGTAAATCCGCAACTAAAGGACATGAGGAGCACTGTAGGGGGGAAGGGCATGCCTTTAACCCGCACTTGGGTGAGGCAAAGACATAAAGTGTAACCATAATGTTTGTACCCTCACAATACCCTGAAATTAAAAATAAATAAATAAATAAATAAAAATTGAGATATTAAAAAAAAGAGAGAGCTCGAGAGAGCTAGAGAGCAAGAGAGACCTACTCACTCTCACAATAGGCCCACTCCTGCAAGAACAAACCCACTCTCATGACCTAATCACCTCTTATTAGGCCCCATCCCCCAACATTGTTCCACTGAGGATTAAATTTCCAACACATAAATTTTGAGGGGCACATTCAAACCACAGCAGCTGGGGACACAGAAAGGTTTCATGGCTGGCCTGAAGCCTCAAGGCATTTATACTGTAAGGAGGGAGGCAGCCAGGCAACGCTGCTAGTAGATAATAGCAAACTAGTATCATAAATATACAGGAAGTAATGATACTCTCAAGGAGGGTACTAACCCTGGACTGAGAGAAAGATAGGGGAAATTATGAAAGGTTTGCAGAAACAAGTTGTGGAGACTCAAATTTCATTTTGTTATTTCTGTCCCCTTTGGAAAGTTAAAAGCCTGAAATTGTGTTCTCATTTGAGAGAGGAAAACTGAGTTAATTAGTGTCTTGGCCAGACATCTTTCATGGGTCCCCAACTATGTTTGGCACCATTTAAATCAGATCATGTCACTCCCAGGCTTAAACTCACTATGTATAGAAAAACATGAATGCCCTCAATTCTGATTTCCATAGTCCTATGTGGCCTGCGCCTTGCCTACCACTCTGTCTCTGTCTCGCACACTTCTGTCCCTTTCTCGCTCTGCTCCAGCTGCACTGGCCCTCTCTCAGAACCATGAACACACAAAGTGCTTCTGACCCTAGGAAGCTGGCTGTGGGTATCACCTCTGCCTCAGATGTACCTTCCCCCATAACTTTGCAAGGCTAACTCCTTGACATTAGAGTTTTAGCTTAAGTAGAGATCATCTGTGACCACACAATGAAGAGTGGACACCCACTTTCTCTTCATTCCATCCACCCAATGTATTTTTTTAGCAGGCACAGATTACTACCTGCTAGTATATCTTTTCTAATTTTTTTTTTGTGTGTGTATTTGATTATTGTCTACTCCTCCCACATGTGAGCACCTTGAAAAATCCCGTCTGCCTTGTTCACAGCTATATCTGCAGTGCCTCCAAAACCATATGACTCCTAGCAGGCATCAGCATATATTTATGGAATGGATGAAGACATAAATACGAGAATGGATAGATGGAGAACTGTCCTCATTTCCCAGGCCCTCTGCTCTCCGTGCTGTTTCTATGGGCTGCAGGGAGGAGAAAAGCAATCACCAAAGAGCACGCTTGCTTCTGAGAAAAAGCACACTTTGAAAAATGAACTGTTCCTTGTCATTAGCTTTCAGTCAAGCATCACATCAGGAAACTTTTGCATCAGATGTGATTGGACCTTGAGGGGGGATGCCTGCGACGCGGGTCCCGGCCCTCCTGTGAGCTGGAACAGATGGTCCCTTCACACACATCTGAATAAAGCTGTAATGATGCTGGCCCGCAAACACGGCACAGGTGAACCTTTCCATACAAAAAGGAAAGTGTTTCTTGGCTGTTATGTGAAAATCAATTTCTACAATGCCACTGGTTTTCATTTTAGACACAGCATAGCTTCTGTTTTGGATGTCTCATCAATAGACTGCTGTTCTTCCTAGTCCAGTCTAGTACCAATATACCCCTGTAATAACCACCCCAAAATATCCTGCACACTCTATCAAGGTTATCGTCTTAGGGCATCACTCCGGTAATGTACCCCTCTCCCTCAATAGCTGAGTAATGAGTCACTTTTGATTATCTGATCAAGATAGAGAATCGCACACAACATGTCTGCAATTAGGCTGTGTTCTGATTAGGAACTTGAAGGCATAACCACAGCCAGTGTCTTACCGTGCAGGAAATATCTTAGAGAGATAAGTCTGTCAACTGTTTAGAAAAAAGGCCTCGCATGACAGCAGCAAGGATTCTGCATGGAAAAGAAATGGAAAAGATGGCAGTGCACTAGAGAAGAAGAAATTGTGATATGCACGAAAATAAAGGGGCAGGAGTGTTCTCTTCCCCTTCCACTTAAGGTGTGAGGACTCAAAGGAGTAATTTGCCGTAGCTGAAGGGACCAAGAGCACAGGTGAGGATGGGTGAGTATTCTTCAAGCTCATTTACTTTCCTTTCTTTTTCACCGGACTTAAGTTTCAGAAGCTTTAAGATCATGTCTGTGTTCACCACCATTGTAGCCCCATCACGAAGCACAGGGAGTAGGGCTTTACAAAGTTTTTGAAATGATAAATATAACGAATAACAGATGTGAGGCTCGAGTGAGGATTCTGAGATGATAAGAGAGCGATAACACCGAGTCCAGAAACACCACGTGGAGGGCAGGGGGGCGGGGAAGAAGCTGCAAGAAATGCTTCGTTTTGCTCAGCACAGTGAGTGCCATAAACGCCTTTCCAGGTGAGACTCAAGGGACACAGAGAATTGTAGGTCTTATGTTGCACTAGTTGAAAATGCACTTTATGTATTTTTTTTATTTGTTGTTTGTCATCAGTTAGGATTTTAACAAAAACCTTGGCGATTCTGTATATTTGTGTCTGTATATTCTTTCCCATCCCCATAGGGATGGGAAATACAAGATAGAATGTCGAGGTGAGTGGGCTTGGGACATGACAATTAAAACACTGTTTCATATCTTCATGTAAAATTATTACATTATTTTTAAAAAGAAGGAAATTTTATCATTTGTGACAACATGCATGAACCTGGAGGACATTATGCTAAGTGAAATAAGCCAGACACAGAAAGACAAAAACAACAGCAACAACAACAAAAAAATACATGTTCCCACATATATGTGGAATGTAAAACAATAGAACTCGTAGAAGCAGAGCGTGGAATGGTGGTTACCAAAGGCTGAAGGATGGAAGAAATGGAAAGATGTTGGTAAAATGGTAGAAAGTTGCAGTTAGACAGGAGGAATAAAGATAAGTATTTTAGGTGATAAATATGTTAAATAGCTTGACTCAGCAATTCCGCATTGTATACATGTATCATAACATCATTGTGTACTTTATAACTATATACAATTATTGTCAGAAATAAAATTTAATTTAATTAAAAAAAAGAAAAAAATGATCAATATCACTAATCATTAGAGAAATGCAAATTAAAACCACTCCCACAAATATATCATTTTATGCAAGTCTCATGCTTAGGGAACTCGTAGATGAATGCAAACCACCACATGAAAAAGAAGAACTACTTTATTAAGTAATTATTTGTCGTGCCCTGATGGATGGGTTATATCTATCAATCTCATGCAATTCTCATAGGAAATATGACAAGTAGGTACTAATTTTGCTATTTTACAAAAGAGAAATTTAAACTTCAGAGAAGTGGATGAACTCTCATAAACACACAGCAAGTACAGGTTAGATCTGAAACTACAGCACAGGTTTCCTTATTCCCAGAGAAGTATTATTTTTCTTCTCAGTGTTATCCCAAACAATAGTACCAGAAGATGGAACCTAACCTTGCTCTCACACATTACCTACAAATATCTTTTATGGCCCTTACTGGCTCAGAATTTTTGTTTTCCAAGCCACTTCCACAGACATCTGAAACAGGATTGAACATACCTGGTACATGCTCCATTTCTCCTGCACACATGACAGACATCACCAATTAATTATGAAGATGTGGAGTCTTTCCCATCAAATTCAGATGCAGCTTCAGAATCCTTCTTAGCACATAGAATACCAAATTCCATTATATATTCATAATAATTTGCACACCTAGATCAAATCTCTTTGCTCCAGTGGTTTGGATATTCCTGGAGAGATAGTGAATACATTAGAACAGGCATTAGGCTAGAAATTAGAAAACCTACAATTCATACTCACAAGTTGCCACTCTTAACTGTCTTTGGACAAGTTTCTCAATTGTCTCTGTACTCCAGTTTCTCCATTCGTAAAAGGAAAACTTTAAACTAGATAGCTCTACCTTCTCTTTTTCCACGAACCTTTTGGAAGTGACAGAGGTACTTAGCACAGTTTACTGGTCCTAAAAGGCTAGCTAACCTGATAAACTAATTACTGCTAAGTCTTCAATGAACCCCTTTACTAAACATGTTCATCTCGTTAGGTAACATTCTTATAGTTCAAGGAAGTTTTCAGGAAGATAATGCTTCTACTCAAACACGGGCTCTGAAGGTGGAATTTTACCTTTTATCGAGAGTGATACTCTGTAGTAAGGGCAAGTGGGTATTTTCTCTCTTCTTTCAAACATGTATTATTGAGGAGAGGAAGAGTTTCAGAGGTAAGGGAATTTAGGTTCCTTATCATGTGAACAGGAATGAAACGGATTCTGTTGACATTAGTGGACTGAGAGTGTTAGCTCCAATAATCTCCTCTTAATCCAAGAGTAAGGTGACTTTTTATGAGTAGATAAGGACAGATATTACTTAAGGAGTGCCTGTGTGAGCAGAGATAGAGAGCATTCCCAGAGCCATGCCCATTTGTAAATCCAAACCCTGGAGTCAGCACTTAATCTCCTCTCTTCGATTCCTTGACTGAAACCTGCCCATTGGGAGACACTCAGTTATTTCAAGACCTGCATGCCCAATAGATTAGCCGGAGGACACAAATGGCTCTTTAAATTTCAATTAATAAAAAATTCAATAAAATTAAAAATTCAATTCTTCGTCCACTCAAGCTATATTTTAAGTACTCGATAGCCAGTGGCTAGAGTCCATCATATTGGACAGCACAGATAAAGAAAAATCCCGTCATTGCAGAAAGTTCTGTTGGGCAGCACAATTCTATGTGAAGACATATTTGTGATACTTGGTATGTGGAAATCCTGACAACACTTTTTGTGTTGGCGGTAGAAGATGATTTCTTCCTCTCCAAGCTCTTGCTCAGTGCTAGCTAAGCATTCCATAATAGATAAGTATGGAATGTGTCACATGAAAGAAAGAAAGTTTTCTGTTTCACCCTTTCTTTCTCATCCTACCGCTGTACAGTAAGACTTATGAAGCCCTAAATGAATATTTTGCTTGTATATCATTCTTTAAAATGATGCTCTTGTTCTGGTCATTATTATGTAGTTCTGAATGAATAATAATGTTGATGAGAATTTTGCTCTAATGCTATTAACTATCTCTATCAATTATCAATAAATGACCATAAGCTCACATATCATTGTAAATGAACTCATTATCCAAAGTTTTGTGGGGTACCACCAAAGTCCCACCTCTTACTAAACTAGTTATAACTTCATTTCATTTCCCTAATAATATTTTCATCTAGAAGGACATTTAAAATATTTTCAGATTTTTCACTGGTTAAATACTGTGAACAAATTACCCTCCCATTTAAATTTAATTTACATTTTCACCCTGGGCCGTTTCTCACTCTGTGGACCTCATTTAGAACGGTTTCCCATTTTTTAGGAACAGTAAAAATAATGAAGCCAGGAGTTGGTTTTGAAGAACATATTCTAGACACCTTACTTGGTCA
This sequence comes from Propithecus coquereli, assembly GCF_000956105.1. Classification (NCBI taxonomy): domain Eukaryota; kingdom Metazoa; phylum Chordata; class Mammalia; order Primates; family Indriidae; genus Propithecus; species Propithecus coquereli. The sequence continues at coordinate 6,058,226 of NW_012155173.1, read as the reverse complement.
ATAATGTCAAAGATTATGCGTTTAATGTGTCTTTTCCCTTCTCTATGCACATTGCAACAGAAGAGAATAAAAATTACAGCACTCTGATGTTACACTGATATGAAAGGAGAGTGAACCATTCACATAGGCATAAGAAAAACCAGTGAGATTCTTAAAGACCTATAGAAAATTGCAATGAGTAAACCTAGACTTCCTGAAAGTCTTAAAAGCTTTTGAGAAGCCAATTCTGAGCTGAGGCTGCAGCATTCAGTGCAGAACTTTTTCTCTTCAGACATCGGGTCTCGCTCTGTCACCCAGGCTGGAATGCAGCAGCGCCATCATAGCTCACTGCAGCCTTGGAGTCCTGGGCTCAAGATATTCTCCTGCTTCAGCCTCCGGAGGAGGCTAATTTTTAAAATTTTTTTGTAGGAACAGGGTCTCACTATGTTGCCCAGTCTGGTCTCAAACTTCTGGCCTCAAGCAATCCTCCCTCCTCAGTTTCCCAAAGTGCTGGGATTATAGATGTGAAACATCACACCCAGTCCAGAACTTTTTTCTCTTTTAACCCAAAGTTATTTTAGTCCAAAATCCAAAGCTTGAAAGGAAAGGACCCTAGTAGCAAACTCCATATTTTACTCACATTGCTAGATACACTTTTTTTTTCCTCTCGGAGTTTTTCTTCAATTTAATATAGTCGAGAACTCAGCTAATTGCTTTGAGAAGAGAAAATTTCAGAGATACAGATTCCAATTAACATGATCACTGGTAAAGAGAGCCAAAGTCTTGTTAGCTAGTGATCTTGAGTATATTATACAATATATCATATCATATTTTAATAAGGAATAAAGATGATATTAAATAATATATATTAGGCCCCAGAAATTTTTATTTTTTCATTGCTTTTTTTTTGTTTTGCTCTTTTCCCTTGGATTTTTTTTTTTGGGAGAGGGCTATGAATTTAGTGACTTATACTTCTCACCTCAAAACACATAGAAATCATTGCCTGTACAATGCCCTTCTCTTACATTATTTTATTTTGCACCTACATTCCTAAGACCACCCATTTCCCGTGCCTCTTTACTCACCCCCAGTCATCTGAATTTGAATGCAACTTTACAAATTACATCATGCTATATTATATATGATTGCATTTTTAATTTATACAATTATATTGGTCTAAAAATAATTCATTCCATTAAGGAATGTTTTAAGCCATGTTGCTATTGGTATGTTTGATTTGTAGCCACTGTCTGCTTCATAGTATCCCATGCTATTCATACACAAAATTCTATTTCTCCATTCTTTTTGTAATAGATATCTAGATCATAGCTTTTATTAATACAAACAATACAAAAATATGTATCTTTGTACATGTCTACTGTGAGGTTGTGTGAAAATGTCTCTGCAACACATAGCAAGGAGGGATATCTCTGAGTCATGGGACATATTTATACCCAATTTTATTGATTATTGCCAGATTATTTTCTATATCATCTTACATTCCCATCACTGGGAATGAATATGCCAACTTCACCCTGCATTTGTTCACAATTGATATTATATTTTTTTTCTCTTTTCTCCCCAATATGATAGGTTTAAAGTGTTGGTTCCTAGGAGTTTGTGAATGGAAGACAGAAAATGATAAATTAACTATGCAAATGAATGCAAAAATTCATTGCAGTGTGGCTAACTTTGCTCTGGTCACAATGTATAAGTTAGGCTTGTTTTGGTTGCAATCAACAGAAACTGATTCTGGGTAACTTTTTCTTTTTTTTTTTTTTTGGAGTAGAAGCCAAAGAAATCAGTTTGAGAAATGACAGAACCTGAAGAAGCTTCAGAGAGCCAGGTAGCAGGAAACAATGGACAGCTTCTTTAGCGTTCTCTTATCGGAGTGATGACCTCTAACTATTGTCAGTCTCAGACTGGGTGTCACTGCCCTGAAAGTCGTATTTCAAAGAGACACTGATTTGTCCCATTTGGGCCATGTGCCCAAGGATAGGGACCTTTTATTGATAATGTTATCAAGTCTGCACCCAATAGCGGATGACTAACACAGAATTGGAGTGCTACTACCAGAAGAATAAGAAATGAATGATGAGGTTTTAAAAATAAAATATAAAGAGTACATGTAGCTCAAAGAGAATGTAAAAATAAATATTTAAATTATTTAACTCATATTTATCAAGTGCCTACACAACTCATTGTGCTTTGAGAATGAGTGATCTGATTTGTTGATTGACATGCAATATCTAATGGAGGATACTTGGTAAAGTGACAGGATTCATCAATTTAAGGTTTAATTTTGTAATAATGAATTTATTAATAATAATTACCAATTAATATTTTATTTGTATATGCGTTATTGGGAAGGAAGAGTGGGCTTTTATTATCTTATAAAATACCATCTACTTTGCTCTTTGTCCACCTATGATTGACTTTGGTGGCAAACTCCTTCCAGACTAGAAGGGTGGATTTTGCAAGTCTGTATAGATTGGATGTTTATAGACTTCTGAGGACAACATGATGAAACAGAAAACACAAACAAAGCAAATTCTGATTTAGACATTTATTTAAAGACAAAGGGTAGTACAGGGTATTACTAGGTGGCTCTACTTAGTAGATTAGCCAGCGAGCACCTAATCCTGGACAAGAAAGGAAAATGATACAGCAGCTGTGGCATAATGACCTCTAAACTACCATCTCATAAACAAGATGTTCATCTCAGCACTGACAGTGAATCTCTTCCTAATCTAGGCAGGGGACTGTTGATAAAGGCCCCAGGATCTGATCAAATGAGTTTCGTATCTAAAGTTGGAATAATTCTGTTACTTAGGCCAATGAGCCCTTGGACAAGACATTTTACCTTCTTTCCAAGCCTGGATTCTTTCCTTCTCTGCTCTATCCCCAACAGTGGTTGCTGGGAGGCACCAGTAAATTGATAATTGTGGGTGTATATTTTGCTGATGGAAGAGTGAGGATTAATAATAGCTATATTGATAAATGTAAGCTCTGATTCATGGATTGAAAGAGTTCATAGTGTAACTGGAGGTCATGCTGGTTACATGTGGTATAGCACAAGTAGCATAAAAAGACTAAGTCATGAAATGACATATTGTAAATTTTGAAAGACTCAGGAATTAGAAGAAGAAATAGATGAAGCTGGATTAGATGGCATATTTTCACGAGATAATTGGTATTTGTATTAAGAGTTAAAATATTGACTAAGATAAGATAGAAGGGAGAAATATGAACAAAGATGTGGAGCAGAACCCTGGGGTTTGTAAGTCTGTAACTGTTAGTTGTAAACATCCCAGTTGGTGAACATAGACACTCTCATTATTAAGTATGTTGTTTTCAATTTATAAATGCCTTTCCTCTTTCTAGGAGGATGATGTCTAAAGCCCGACAGTTAGAAGAAATTTATATTCTCCTAAGAGAGCTTCTTCTTCAGTCCTACGTATCATCGAAACCTAGGATCGGGGTAGGGGATGGTGAATTTTCACTGTATTGACAAATAGATATTTCCCAGTGGGTTGGCCACTTCAAATTGACCTTAGGAGTAGAATTCTTCCAGAAAACTTAAAGAATAGATTTAAAACTCTAAACATATTGTCTAGACTCTGACAAAGAGTTTGGAGGAAAAAAAGGGATATTTAGCCTGAAACTCAGAAGTAACTATTGTCAT
>NW_012155173.1:6053319-6054512 GCF_000956105.1 Propithecus coquereli | reverse complement strand
AAAGACTAAGTCATGAAATGGCATATTGTAAATTTTGAAAGACTCAGGAATTAGAAGAAGAAATAGATGAAGCTGGATTAGATGGCATATTTTCATGAGATAATTGGTATTTGTATTAAGATTTAAAATATTGACTAAGATAAGATAGAAGGGAGAAATATGAACAAAGATGTGGGGCAGAACCCTGGGGTTTGTAAGTCTGTAACTGTTAGTTGTAAACATCCCAGTTGGTGAACATAGACATTCTCATTATTAAGTATGTTGTTTTCAATTTATAAATGCCTTTTCTCTTTCTAGGAGGATGATGTCTAAACCCCGACAGTTAGAAGAAATTTATATTCTCCTAAGAGAGCTTCTTCTTCAGTCCTACGTATCATCGGAACCTAGGATCGGGGTAGGGGATGGTGAATTTTCACTGTATTTACAAATAGATATTTCCCAGTGGGTTGGCCACTTCAAATTGACCTTAGGAGTAGAATTCTTCCAGAAAACTTAAAGAGTAGATTTAAAACTCTAAACATATTGCCTAGACTCTGACAAAGAATTTGGAGGAAAAAAAGGGATATTTAGCCTGAAACTCAGAAGTAACTATTGTCATTAAAAAAACCAACCCAACCAACCAACCAACCAAACAAAAAACCCCAGAAAAACAAAAGTCAGCAAACCATAGTCCACAGGTCAAATCTGGACTGATTTTATAAATAAAGTTTTACTGAAATACAGGCATGCCCATTGATTTATATATTACCTGTGGCTGCTTTCACACTTCAATGGCAGAGTTAAATATTTGCTTATATGGTCCTGAACCAGAAAATATTTGCTACGTGGGCTTTCACAGAAAAAGTTTGCTGATCCCTGTACTAAAAATACTTAACAATCAAAGCATTTTTAAGAATGTTGAGAATAAACTCTAAAAAAGAAAATGTATACACTGCTTGTTAAAGCTAATTTACCATATATCTAACTGCCTTTGGAAGATTAACATGCATACACCTGTTAAACTAGATATATATGTGTATATATGTATATATGTACATATGTATATATATACACATGTATCTGCTAAATTATGACAAGAATATAAAATTATTACATGTTAATGGCAGAGTTAGATATTTGCTTATATGGTCCTGAACCAGAAAATATTTGCTACGTGGGCTTTCACAGAAAAAGTTTGCTGATCCCTGTACTAA
>NW_012155173.1:6051714-6052138 GCF_000956105.1 Propithecus coquereli | reverse complement strand
GGGGCCTGAGGGCGTTTGGCAGTTTACAAACTGTATACAGGCCCATTTACCTTGCATTTTGTTTTGTTCCGGAGGTTTGAAGTGCTGAGTTACCAGCTAGGTAACCTTATCAACCTCCCCCCAGTACTGAAAGGCCTCTTAAATAAAACCTGAAAATTCAGGCTCTGAAGATATGAAACCTGTCCCCCTTCCTTTTAACCTAATCATTAAGACCATGGTCACGAATAAAATAAAACTGGGTATATGAGTATCCTAAGCTCAGAATTGCTCTTTAGCTATAATATGAAAATGTTGGCGTCCCATCACCTTAGACTTGAAAAAAACCTGATTTTTACTAATTATTGAGTGTCTATACATGAGAAGTATAGAAAAGATGGGTGATAACAATCTAGCCCCTAGCTTGATGTATTTATTGGTGTTAGTT
>NW_012155173.1:6028205-6050151 GCF_000956105.1 Propithecus coquereli | reverse complement strand
CTAATGTAAGGAAACAAGCAAGGCCATTTTACCTTGAGTGGGGAAGGATACACAGATCAAGTTTTAATGGCTGGACACCAGGATGGAAATTATCCATCAAGAAAAGGAGAGGTAACCTACTTTGTGAATGTCCAAAAAGGGGTGAGAAGCAGGAGCTGGGACATTACATAGCAATGAAGCTTGCATATGTGTCTCTATTATTGAAAGTGGATTAGGAGGACTCCCCCATAGCCTGAGAAATCAGGAAGAAAATTTCTAGGGCTTTAAGTATGCAGGGGAAATATCCTGCCATTACTCAAAACTCCAGATCTATGTGGAATCTGAATTCATATTGTCCATATTGTGTTAGAATCCCAAGATCAGAAATTAACATTTGAAAAAAACTGGTCAAGGATTGGTCAACCCTTTGGTCCTCAAAACAGTCAAATAAAAACTACTTTACAAGCTGCTAAAACAACCAAGGTACATGAGCTTCCATGGGGTACAAAAATATTTTTGTGAAGATGAGCTAAAATTAAAAAAAGAAAATTATAAACCCATCCTCCTTAAAGGAGAATAAAAAAACAAGCAAATAAGAGAATTAGCATCCTCATGAACTTAAGAAAATTGAAAAATCTGAGAATGACTATAAAATAAGTATAAATAAAATGAATAGAGGTGACAATAGAAACCACAGTAACATAATAGACTCTACAAAGCAAAAGAAAATGAATTGAAAGAGAAACAAATCTAGCTCTTAAGTAAAAAGATCTAGTCATGAAATTATGAAAGCAATATACAAAAATTACAAAAGTATAAATTTGTTTGAAAATGTAAAAATTATTTAAACAATCTGTAGAAATAAAGACTACTATGTTTTAGTATATAAATTACTTTAATATTAAATTCTGCTCTATTGGTAATGATATTTAATTTGTGTATGTCTGTGAGAGAGTTTTAAACATAATTTATATCATATTAAGGTATTATCTATACTATGAAACTTTTATTTAATAGCAATTGGTATTGAATATCTTCTGACGTTAGCTCATATAAACTTTGCTCGTTTGGTTTAAAAATTGCACAAGCATTTATTTGAATTTTCTTCTACGGATTGACTGTTTTATCTTCTTAGTATTATAAGCAACATTTCAAAGATTGCACAACATTAGGTGTAGGTGTAAGCTTTGCAAAGTCTAAAATACTGGAAGAATAATTGTTTTGTCAAAGAATGTGTACCTTTAAAGTTTTGATAAATACTTAACAAATGGTCCACAAAAAAAGCCACTCATCCATTTTAGCTAAAAATGATCTAATCATTATCTGTCAGTCAGCTGGATTCTGAATAAGCTTTTGTTTAAGAAAAAAAAAGAAGAAGAAAAAGGATTCTGGGGCCCAAAGCAACATGAAAAGTTATCAAACCAAATGAATTTAAGGCCTCTTCCAGTTTTGGCAGAGTTGAAAGTGGTCGAAGAATGGAGCCAGAAATCCCCTCTTCTCCGCATCTCTTGTGCAATATTCGTGGTTTAAAAAACACAAAGCAAGCTCTCTCGAAGGTGCCTTTTAGCATCTACCAGTTAATCTATCAGCCTCCTGTTTTGGGGCTTTTCTGCCGCCTCCTGCGCTCTGCTCAGCTCAGTAAGCTCCAGAGGGCTTGTTTCTCCCTGTAACCACCAACATGCCCTGAGTCCTGCACCTGCGTCTCCTTTTCCAGACAGGGGGAACTCCTGCTGGGCCATCGTGGGTGGCTCTAAACTAGTTAAAGCCAGTCAATACCCCTCTAAGGAGTAGCTCATCTAAAGGTGATTCAGGAAGTAATAAAGTATGGAAAATCACTTTATGGAAATTAGCTTTTAATTATTCATTGGCAATTTGACTGCAATCCAGCAGGTGTCCTGATAGGATGAGGTTGACTTGATATGTAGATTTTTTTTTTTTTCCACATGCAACACATCCTTCCTAAAATCCACCTGAAATTATCTGACTTGAAGAGGCCATGAGGAAGAACCAGCCCATCTCCTCCAGGACAAGTAATCTCAACAAAGATGTTGTTATTCACTTACTGAATGATTCTCATCCTCTGCTGATGAATTGTTTATAGAAGAAACGAGAAAAATGACTGATTAAAAAGAGGGGAAAAAAACATAAAATAATCTGATGTGAGGTCATATTTTAACCTTTCTTCCTCTGCCTATTTCCTGTAAGGCAGGCAGTGCAGTATTATGGGAAATAAATAAATTTTGAGCAGGCTGACCTGGGTTTGAACTAAAATGCCACAAATTATTGGTCATATGACCCCTTTCTGAACCTCTATTGATCCCTAAGCAAATATCATGATACTTGAATGACGAGTGAAAATACGATATATGTGGCTGAAAAATTGTCTATATATATATATATATACATATTAATATATATGACACGGGATATGATCCTTATGCAGTCAACTGTTCTTTGAAGTGTTTTTGAAGGCTAATCTTCAGCTATCTGGGGCCTGAGGGCGTTTGGCAGTTTACAAACTGTATACAGGCCCATTTACCTTGCATTTTGTTTTGTTCCGGAGGTTTGAAGTGCTGAGTTACCAGCTAGGTAACCTTATCAACCTCCCCCCAGTACTGAAAGGCCTCTTAAATAAAACCTGAAAATTCAGGCTCTGAAGATATGAAACCTGTCCCCCTTCCTTTTAACCTAATCATTAAGACCATGGTCACGGATAAAATAAAACTGGGTATGTGAGTATCCTAAGCTCAGAATTGCTCTTTAGCTATAATATGAAAATGTTGGCATCCCATCACCTTAGACTTGAAAAAAACCTGAGTTTTACTAATTATTGAGTGTCTATACATGAGAAGTATAGAAAAGATGGGTGATAACAATCTAGCCCCTAGCTTGATGTATTTATTGGTGTTAGTTTATTCCCTCATTTAACTCCTCAAGTTTCACTAACAACAACAACAAAAAAAAACAAAAAACAGGTGGCGACTGTAAAATTTTTCCCTCTCTTTTTTCTCCAGCGTCTTTTTCTTTCTCTCATCCTTCTTATGCTCCTGTTACTTTTTTTTATAGTGTTGAAATTGTTATGTTAAAATCCAGATGGAGACAGAATAAAGTCATTCAGTGATTTATGTTTGTAAAACGTTTCACACTCAGTTTTTCTCATGATCTAATGTCTCCCTGTCTCTCCAACCTAACTTTCCACCATGTTTCTATTCAGGCTGTATGATTACTAGGATGGAAGGGGTCTCTGGTCCACCAAAAATTATAATAGTTCCTTAAATCTCATTCGTGGTTGGTTCTGTGTGAAACACAACTTTGTGTTCAACAGCAGAAGGCATCTAAAGACCAATGTAAAATCTGAGAGAGGAGAAAAAGCAATGTCTATCCCCAAGGAAGGGAGAACCTGTGAGAGACATGCATTCTTTAGTAGGGCACATACTCCTGCACACCCCACATGAAGAATGAAATTGGAGCTGAGAACACCTGCTTTCCCACTGTTATTTCCATATCTGGACCCTATCCCGTGTCTCCCTTGGGGAAAATAAAGGAATCTGAGATTTTCATAGAGAGAGAATGACAGAGAGAGGGAGAATATGAAGAGAAAGCAACAAAAAAAACCTAAAGAAATGGTGATAAAGACAGAGAAAAGCAGACAGAGAGAAAGAAAAAAAGAGAAAGAGCCAGAAAGAAAAGAAAATGCCAGAGAAAGCAGGAGAAAGAGATGCTGAAAGACATAAACCTAAAGAGAGTAAGAGAGAGAGAGAGGGAGAGAGAGAGACACACACACACACACACACACACACACACACACACACACAAGGGGAGGAGGGAGAAAGAGGGAGGGAAGGAGAGAAAGTACGGGCTAGAGCTAGCGAGAGATCACAAGAGAGAAGAAAACAAAGAAAAATAGAATCATTTAAATTCCTGGGACAGATGGTAAGTGCTACAGTGAAGGGTCAAGGAAAATAATACTGTGTCAATGTCGACATCAGATTAAATTAGAAAACTTGGGAGGAAATCATGGTAAAATTAAATCTAATGGAATGGAAAGAGGAGGAAAAGAGGAGACACCAGACAGATGGGGATTGGGCAGAGGGTGATGAGGGATTGAGAGGGAGAAAGAAAAACAGCAAAGCCACAGGCACGAACTTAAAACCAGACCACAGAAGCTACTGCAGTGTCTGAAAATGCTCAGGTCTAATACCTGGGAAGCAGCATGAAGAGAAAGTAAAGTCAAAGACAAGCCCTGGAGGGTCCTGGGGTTTGGACCATGTGCTTAGTTACAGCATGGGGTTAGGAAAGAGGAGATATGGATTCTGACGTGGGTCCCCTCATTCATGAACAGACAGTGCAACCTATCTGTTGAGTAAACACTGGGAACCTCAGTTTCTTTATCTGTGAAATGTGAGGTGTGCCTAGGTAAACTGTGAGTCCCCTCTTATCTCTGAGATTGTTTTCAAATCTGACAGCTGAGACAGAGGATCCAAGATAGGGGAAGACAGGATGGGTAGAGACTCAGGTTTGTGAATGGTATGATAAACTGAGCTGTGACAAGAACCCTAGTGTCTGGAGAGCCCTCACCACAAAAGGCTTTGATGTTTACACTGGGCTAGTGGAAAGGAAGCCCAACTCTCTGCTTTGGTCTCTGCCAGAAACTAGTTATTCCCTTGGCTGGGCTTGGACTCTGTTTTCTAACTCATGCATGTACATGTGGGTTTCTTTGTGGGGATGAGGAGATGGGAGGTGGATGGGTTGGACCAGATCCCAAGTAGCTCAAATGCCTGCAGGGGCAAGGCAGCTTGCAGAGATCCCAGGGGGCAATTGAGGAGAACCACGCATATTATGCCTTTCCCACAGGAAGGAAGGAGTAGTTAATACTTGGCTTTATCCAGTTCTCCAGTATGTTTGGGACATCAGTAACTCAAATGTTACTAGATCTTCTAATGTTTTCAAGAGAAGCTTGAATTAATGATTTGCATGCAAGATGCAATGACCACACAACCCATGAGTGGGGGTTTTTAGCCTAACAAAATATGAATGGAGCCACCAGGTTGCAGCATGCAACATCCGGAATACATGCTTTGTCGATGTGGCTGTTCCATGCTCTCTGATTCTGTGATTCTATAACGTAAAAAATGGCGAACTCTTAGATAAGAAAATTTTTTAAAAAGCAAGGATGCATGATAAAGAGAGTACATTAGGGAAGATGTTTAATGCTATTTTCTCATCTAGCTTTGCTTTTGCTCCCGTGTTTGATTAGTTGAATCCTCCCAATTTCAGTGCAAAGCTACCAGGAGCAGTGCCTCTTTAACTCCACTCATGTCTCCTCCTGTTTCCTCTTCTCTCCTTGTCTTTGTCCTTTCCCTCTCACAGCCTCTCCCCACCCCACTTTTAAGTCTGCCACTGTTTGTCACTCGCCCCCTGCGCTCTGTCCTGTTCCCCCAGACCGAGAGCCCTGGGGTAGCCCCAGCCTTGGTATCGGAGGGCAAGTGAATGTCTACTCTATGGGAAGTTGATAGTATTTCCGTGGTGGGATATTTAATCATTTGAATTCTTGATAGGAATAGTTCTTTTTATGTCTTCCAGCAATAAATCCAGGCTGTATCTTATCTCCGATCTCAGAGAGAAGAGAATTAACCAGCCGAGAGTGTGACTAGAAATGAAACCCGGAGAAAAGGGAGTGAGAAAGAGACCACTTTATCTACGTGTGCACACGGCAAAGTAACAGAATCCCTGCGCAGCGGAGAAAGAGCCAGTCTGGGGCACTCCTTCCTCATCAATCCACAGCGCATCTTGAAATGCTGAAGTTCTTTTTCCTTTTTCCAAAATCATCTTATTTTTGCCCCTCTATCATTCTTATTTGACCTTCAAGAAACCCCTTGATTATTATCCTCTACTTGCTCAAATAGATCTCCTTAATTATTTGTTTCCTTGTTTTCTCACTTTCTCCAGTTTCTGCTTCTCTCTTAAAATGTTTTGTTGTTGTCCTTCGTTTCCCCACCAAATGGTAAACTCTGCGGAGACAGAACAGTCGTGTCTCATTCGCCACTGAGTCCTCTGTGTTTATTGTACGCCTGGCACGTGGGGGCTACTCAGCAGTCTGCCTGAATTTCTCTCCCCATTGTGCACGCACACACACAAGGGGGCACGCACACGGTAGGTACATTGATGTTCTCCCCACCTCTCTTTGGTGGTGTTGACAGCTTACCAAGCCACGTAGCACTTCTACTAAAAATGCTACATCTAAGGTACAAGGCTCACCTCTACTAAGCATTTTGAGGGTAGAAACCAAGGTGCACATTCCTCTACTGCACAGGAACAGTTCTTTCTTCATAGCAGAGACTCAGTTTTATACCAAATTTCTTGGGAGTAAAATGACTTGAATTCTAAACCAAACCGTTAACCCCTCATCATCTGTGTGAACTTGGCCAAGGTATCTGAACTCTATGAGACTCAGTTTTCCCACTTTTGACATGAAAGAGTAGAGGATCTTTCAACTCCAGATAATTCCTCCTAATAAAAGCAACAAGAACATATGGCTCTGCTCCGTTGTCCAAGAGTACATTCTGCTTAGGACGAGAGGGGAAGAGAGAACAAGGTTAAATGCATTACGATAGAAAATTAGTAAAGCAACAGCAATCCCTTATGTAAATATCCTACTGGGAAGAAATACTGCCATAAACAGCAGAGCAGTTGGAACTATGAAGGATGTAGGAGCTGAGAGGAAGTCAGAAACCACGTCCGTGGCCTCTCTTCAAGTCATGTTCTTTTTGTGGGGTTCAGTCTTTCTTACATGTAAAGTGAAGGCTTAGAAAAAACAATCTTTACAATTTTCTCTGGGATCTGACATTCTAGGATTGGACAAGAGCAGTTTAAGACTGGATAGTATGAGTCCAATCTGAAGAGGAATTAAAAGTAAATTATTTTGACACGTGCACCCTAAAGTAAACCATGTTGAAAAGGAGGCTGCAAGTTGAGATTTGAGCCTCCACTACCCAACACAGGAATACACACCCTGCCTCCATCCTTATCTGTAATTCTGTAAAACTTTTTCTTTCCCATATATACATTTCTCTCTTTAATTTCTTATCCTTCTCTCCTCTCGTCTTACAGAGACTATGATATCTTGTTTATTTATAATACTTGAAAAAAAACCGGAATATTTATTTCAGATGCACCTCTCTTTGACTGTCAACGCTCTTAAAAGGACATGTTCAATACATCAAAGGCATCGACTAATTTAAGGGAAAAAAATACAAAGAAGACAAATAAATCCTCCAGATTTGTTTTTCTGTGCTGATTAGGAAAAAAATATGCATATATTATGCATTGATGCATTCCAAAACCTCCATCTCTCTGCCTATTCTCTGTTTCCCCAGTCAACATTATCTTTATCTTCATAGCAACTCTACCTGTGATAGCCAGAAATCAGACCCACGCAAATCAGTGAACAGAACATTTATGGTCACACAATGGATTATTATATATCAATTAAAATGGGCAAGAAACAACAATATGCACTGCTTTGACCTCTGAGCACTGCAAGACTTCACAAGGTTTTACTCTGGTCTTCAATCCTGCCCCCAGTTTCCATCCCGCTGCAACACTCAGCAGGTCCTGTAGTTTTAATCAGCCTTACATTTGGGACATCTCCAGATTCCAGTTCCTCATGCTAGCCCATGTGACTGTAAAAATCCCAGGTTTTTATATTTTTCTTTTCTTCAAAAGAGTCATTCTGCCTATTGCAAGCTTTATCCTCAAACTCAAAAAATGCTCTCAGGGAAGAAATCCACAATTCTACTCACCTAGGAAGGGCTTTTTCGTATCTGGAATTTAATTACTCTACACTCCATACCTTCACACATTCCTGATCACTTCTGAAAACTATGTTACTTTTGTGATTTGTGGAGTCCTTTCTACAAGTAGTTCCCACAGGAGCAATAGTTTGCTGCTACCTCCTGTTTCTTAACCAGAAGTACAAGTCTTTTCACGTATGAGTTTCAGTTTTTCTATTTACCAGCTATGTAAACTTAGGCAAAATCTATGAACTTCACTTCCTCGTCTTAAAAATGGAAATGATAATAACACCTCCTCAACAGGACCAGTAGGAATATTTGATGCAATGATACAGTCAATAGCTTCTTAGCGAGGGCTGGCATATGATAAGAATTTTTTAAATTTTAAATGAGACTTACTGAGATTTTATACAAACTGAAAATTATAGAATTTTAGGGACTCAATCAAAAATGAGAACACAAAATTACAAACACAAATAATTAAAAATAATATTTTGTTAGAAAAGGGAAGAACTCATAATCAACTCACAGTTCTATAGTCCACAAATCCAGAACACAATGTAAATCTTTTAACAGAATAATTAACTGTCTGGCATACTTCTATAAAAATTTTCCTTAGTTTTTTATTCCCTTGGACTTCATTTGATTGTGTCTCTTTATGACAATGTTTTTGTAATATTCTCTAAAGAGAAAATAAAAAATAATTTGATCTTTTCTCTAATAATATTGCTTAAAATTTATTTTCCATTAAAGATAGTTGAGAGAAGTTCCTTTGGGAACTTTTACTAATTATTGTAACCTCATGGAAATTTTTAAGACTGTAGTCAAATTTGTGCAAATCTTTAGAAAGTTTGTTTCATATATGAGCTGTAAAATTTTAAAGCATTTTAGATTTTCTTTTGAAGAAATTAATCTTACATCTTTTGAGTTTACAACATTAGGGACATTGCTGAAAGCTGTCCACACTGGAATGACTAGAAGTAACTTATATATATACAAAAGACACTCTGAACCTTGTAAATATATTTTACTTAAACCCAATCATTGTGTATCACCATCTCAACTTCTCATTATCCAGATTCCAAAAATGTCCACGCTACACGGTCACCACCTGGCTGAGTCTGCTCAGGATGCTACAACAAAAACACCATAAACTAGATGGTCTATAAACAACAGACATTTATTTTTCACAGATTCAGAGGCTGGGAAGTCCAAGATCAAGATACCAACAAATTGAATGTCTAGCAAGGTCCTGTCCCCATAGATGGCACCTTCTTGCTGAGTCCTCCCATGGTGGAAGGGGCAGGGCAACCCTCTGGAGCCTGTTTTGTAAGGGTACTGATCCCAGACCCCATGTCCTAATCACCTCAGAAAGCCCCACCTCCTAATACTATCCCGTTGGGGGTTAGGATTTCAACATGTGAATTTTGGGGGGATGTAAACCTTCGTACCATAGCAGCAGCCAACATGAGAGGAATCATTACATAATGGAAGTCAGAATGGGAAGAACTGTTTTAAACCATTATTGTCACAACATTTAACTGTTGAATATTTTACAGTGAAATATATGACCATTGGGAAAACTCCCAGGACCTTAGATGAACCCATGCAAGAGAGCAGCACTGAAACTTAAGCTCGTTAGCTTCTCAGTAAACCCACCTTGGTTAGTCATTGTTACTTACGGTGTTTTCTTCCCTGAATGAGGCAAAACAGATCTTCTCATCCCTGTTTCACCATGCCTGTTCAGGCCCTGCCAGTTTCTGGCTGTTTGCCCAGCTCTTGCTACTACTGCAGTGTTTTCCAACATCTATTTCCTGAAACACTGGTCTCTAGACTGCATTGTCCAATATGGGAGCAATTAGCCATATGTGGCTATTTGAAGTTGAGTTAGAAATTAATTTGAATAAAATTTAAACTCAGTTTGTTAGTTACACTCACCATTTTTTAAGAGTTCAATAGCCACATGTGGCTAATGGTCACTGTATAAGTTAGAGCAGATACAGACAATATGCTTGTCATCATAGAAAGTTCTGTAGGACAGTGCCAACCTAGGGACGTCCAGCAAATAGGAATTCCAATGTCTGGTAGGTTTGAGAGATGCTGCAACATAGTTCTTGGATACTAGTGATATTAAAACATGAAAGATCCTGCCATGAAAAAACCCATGTAACCCAATTTTTCTTAAAGCTATTGGATGATTAAATCTTCCCCACTTTGATTTTTTTGCTTTGTTTTGTTTTTTCTTTTGGGGGGTTTTGTTTGGGTTTTGTTGTTGGCTTTTTTTTGTTTGTTTGTTTCTTAGTCATACTGCCTAGCTCAACTTGCCTCACAAGTCATAATATAAAAACAAACTTAAAAAAAATCTATGAAATGACCATGTAAACCATTTACATTTATTGTATCATGTAGTCCCCCTAATAATTCTATATAGATAAAGTAATAATTTTCTTTGACATAAGGCTTTCTGAGTTAAGAAATTTGCATAAGTTCACACAATAAATAATAGAACTGGAATCTGCCCCCTGAGTTGACCACCCCCTACTCTGCTTCTTCTTTTGTGATTGACTTAGGCTCAGTCTGGGTCTGATTGCAGCCACGCAATGAATCTATTGGGTGGCCATGGCTGCCTCAGAGTCCCAGAACAGGTCCTGGCAGTCTTGTTGTTGTTGGTGATAGAAGAGTAGACAGGAGGAAAAAAAAGAGAGTTTTAGAACAAGTTTAATAATACTGACATATCTTACCCTTTTTAAATGTTTTATAATTTATAAAGCATGTTTTTTTTTCAGATGTTATAACATTAGATTTGATTTTATGAAGTGGAGTTTAGAAACGACTATAATAGACTCCGCAGCCTCATATCACAGGAAGTGTCCCTGAACAGGTTGAAACATATGAAGGAGAAACCTAAGAATAGCAATGCAATTATGTGCTCTAAAAAGAAATTTTAAAATTCTAAATGGGTGGTTTGAAAACTTGGAATTGGTCTTATACCAGTGTTTCTTTGGTTGCCTTCTCAGAGACAGAAGGTGGGGTGGAATAAAGAACGTGATTTACTCACAGGGTTGTCACAGCCGTGGCAATCTCTACGTCTTTGACGACTTCTTCTCAGAACTTGTAAGAACTCCTGGACCCAAAGGAGACTTATAAAAGATATATGCTTGGATGGCAATATTTCTCAGGTTTCATTCACAAGAAATATAATGAAATGAAAAATATACCAAACTAAAAGCCTAAAGCCCAGATGTATGTTCTGTATCTAAAATATTTTAGCCAAGTGAATTAGTCCAACTTGTTAAACATTTTTGATACTAAATAAATATTCAATGTCTCTCTCTCTCTCTCTCTCTCTCTCTCTCTCTCTCTCTCTCACACACACACACACACACACACACACACACACACACACACACTGTATTCTTGTCCTTTGGGCTTGTACGTTTATCATTGGAGAGTGAGGGGAATGCTATGCATTATGAACAGTAAAGAACTATATAAATGTGATATATCTCTACTATCTGTATTCCCCTTTCCCTCTTCTCGTTTTCTCTTTGGCACTAGAACTCAAATCAGCACTGTCAGGAAGGTGGATTGCCTTAAGGCAAAAAGCCCTGGTTACATGGGGCTTTAGCTTGACCTGTATTTGACACAACTTGCCTTGGGCAGTAAGTTTGGGGATGACCAAATGCAGTGTGCCCCTGCAAGCCCATAAGGAGATTGTTTTTTCTTAAAGAATGAGATTCCTCCTTCTGTACCACCTGCCTACACTTGAGCAGTTTTGTTGTTTGCAAGATTATTTACCCAGGGAAATATGAAATTGCCAAAACGAACGTGGCACTGATAGATGGAGCGTGAGGGGGGTGTGTGTGTATGTATGGTGAGAACACGTGTGTGTATGTGCTGCTACGAGAGGGGACATTGCCATTTCTTTGTTCTAAAGAACAGTCCTCCTTAGAAGCGGCCAATCCGTCACTGTCACTGGGCGAGGAGACGGTGGGGGGGTAGCGGGGGGTGGGACATGCCAAGTTTGCCCAGAACACTCACTGCACAGGACGGCCCCCATAGCCGTTGCACACCCAATGTAAATACAGACAGCCCCATTCATCACGGGGCTCCCTTCCGCAGCGCACGTCCAAAGCACAGCAATGATTTAGTGCCTGCAGCTGGAACTACACTATGTTTCTCCAAAACGGTGGCGTTTAAAAATTAGGAGGTGGAAATGGAGAGGAGGCAGGGGTTACAGGGAGGGAGGAACTAATTTCAGGTTTCTGAGAAGAGGGGAGAAGGGCAACAAGGGTGAGCTACTCTGCTGGACCACTCCCTCACTTTACCTTCAGTTTTCTTCTCAACGTCATTGGCTTCTGTGAATTCAAGCTAAAACTTTCCAACCTGCATCGCCTCTCCCTTGCTGTTTGCCTGTGGCCCTAATGACGTGTGCACGGTGTGTCTGAGGACCTCTACTTTAAACGATGTGTATCCAGATCTCCTGGAAACTTCTGTGTGGACAAACAGTGTACAAACAGGAAAACGA
This sequence comes from Propithecus coquereli, assembly GCF_000956105.1. Lineage (NCBI taxonomy): Eukaryota > Metazoa > Chordata > Mammalia > Primates > Indriidae > Propithecus > Propithecus coquereli. Next base: position 6,037,851 of record NW_012155173.1, on the reverse strand, counting down.
ATAGCTCAGTTTTGTATTAGATATACATATTTATCATTCATTTATTCCTTCCTTCCTTCCTTCTTTCATTTCACAAACAGCTTGTAGCGTCTACTACATGCCAGGTTCTCTGCAGACTGCTGCAGGTACAGTACAAAAACACAGAACACGACATAAGATCTGTCCACAAGGCGCTTATATGTTAGTAAAGGCAGCAGGCTCACAAATTGAAATGTGACTTTTTTTTTAAGTGGAGGCTCCAAAAAAAAAAAAAAAATGACTCTTTTCAAGTCTGGTACATAATAGATGCTCAGTGAATGCTGAATGCCAGAATAGAGAATGCTACCAAGTTTTATTAAAAAAAAGTGTTTTTTGTTTTGTTTTGTTTCGTTTCTTTGTAGATGTGATGAATCTTTTAGAAGAGTTCCCTAAGTATAGATGGAATGAAGACCATTTCTGGTTCCCCAGAAGCAAATGTGTCAATACAGTGAAGGAATCCTAAGAGACTGGTTTCAAGCAGGATGTAGCATGATCATGATTGTTTGCTAGAAAAACAGCTAGAGTGTAGGTGTGATGGATGAGTCAGACAAAGCAAAGGAAAGGAGACACAATTTTGTAGGCTATTTGGAGAGTCTGGACAAAGAGATGATGAGTATTTGCGCCAGGGGTGTGGTAACAGGAAATGAGAAGGTGAGACATTGTAGCACTGTGTCAAAGGTAGAATTTACAGAACGTGATGATCTTTTAAGCATGATATTACTGTCTCTGAGTTCCAAATCTACCTTCCATTCTTGTTTTTTGATGCTGGGGTTAGACTTCTGAAAATACACATCTTCTATTGTACCCAGCTTTCTGGAAGGTTCTGCCACTAAGAATCACTAGAAGAAGGCAGAAGACAAGAAGAAGGCGATTGATACTTATTTTGATTTTTGTTCTTGGCAGAAATGACCTAGAGATGATACTTTACCCTGGTTCCAGATTCCAGCTACTTTTAACATTCGCATTGCACCTTCTCAGAGGTACCAGTGGTGGCTGGCCAGTGTCTCGCTTCTCAGGGGTCAGAGTCCAGAGAGCCTGTTTTCTGGTGGTCTAGGTTATGATTACCCCAACCTCTTCTCTTCGTTCTTCCAATCCTAGCAATAATAGCTAATTCCCGAAGCCATTAATTCTGTTATCTCTTTCTCTCTCTTTCCTATTTTTGTCTCTCTCTCTCCCACTCCAGCCCTCTAACACCTGCATAATCAATTCCCTGTATTAAATATTTTCCTTAAAAATACCCAATGAATCATTTCCTTTTTTTCCCTGAACCTGAGCAATGCAGGAATCACCTATGATTCCAAGGAGTCTGGTCAGGGGTTTTATGAAACACGAAGGCTGTTACAAAGGTAGCAAACAAAAGCAAGGACATGAATTTGATTTGAGCACAGCACTTGTGATGGGCAGATAATAATACGGATCTGAAATAGTAGAGACGTAGTATAGTTAGCAGGGACAATATAGAAGTAATAAATATATAAATAAAACAATAACCAAAACTTTAGAACAAAGGAGAATGCTTCAAAAGACATGTTATATTCATAGTCACAGAAATGTGGGACAAATACTGAAACTGCCTCGAATAGTGTATGCAGCGTGTTGGCTTTTCCACCTGTGATTTAGGTAGGACCAACAATATTACAGTGTGGAAATGCATGAAATATGTCCTCGTATGTTAAAGGGCGTGTCTTAAAGGCTTCTAACTTACTAAAAAGTTAATTAGTCTCTCGTATAATCCTTTCCTCATGTTATTTAGTCCTCCTGCATCCTAGCAGGAAAAGTTTTGTGGGTGTTACAATCTCCATTTCACACGTGAAAAACTCAAGCATCTTATCAAATACAAGAGCTGACAATTCAAATCAGCCTAATTTTATTCAAATTCAAATAATATATATGTATATATATGTACGGTACAGCAAAGAAATCAATAGTTGAGAGCGAATTATTTGGATTAAATAAGACTTTGGATAAAATATGTAGATGTGTACGGTGGAATAGAGTATGGAGAGTCTTAAAATCCAATCCAGGGGTGCTGCACTCTCAAAGCCCTGTTGATTATATATGAGGAGCACCATTCTGGAAAGATTCATCTGGCAACAAAAAATGTATTGGGATGACTATGTGAATAAGTCTATACAGCACTTAAATGAGAGAGATAGGTCAAACATAACTTTTAGGTTTTAATTCTGGCTAACCAAGACGAAAAAAATAAAAACTGCCTGTCGCTAAGCCTGGAGCTGGTTAGTTGAGAAGCTGGTTTGTCAGAGGGGGACATTGAGTTCAGGTTTGCAGATTGTTAATCTTGAGTTGATAAGCTATTAGGGAGGAATCACAGTGGCAAAGTTCAATCAGTAATTGGAGGTGCCTGAATCCATTTGTTTTTCAGGAAGGAAAAAAATGACTTTGTTCAAAACCCTTGCTAAAGATGCATGGTGAGCACGGGTACAATTTCTCCAGTCTCCCATTTAGTATTAATCTTAAAAGAGAGGGAGAGGGAATGAGAGAGATCCCACTTTTTAGTACTTTGAGAAATTAGTCGTTTAAAATATTTTATTTTTACCCCTAAATAAACCCATGAGGAAATCCAGTGTTATAACAGACCGAAGCAGAGCAGTTCTGATTGAAGTGGGAGAGGAGGACCCTTGACACCCTTTCTGTGCAGCACCCACTCTACACTCTGCTGCTTGTCACTGCAAGGTGGCTCCTGAGATCCTGATAAAAAACCTAGGTCTCCCCAGAACACACCTGGAAAACCACTGAGTCCAGTTTTACACAGGAGGTAATCAAAGACCAAGGACATGAAGTCCCTTCCAGCCATCTGAAGGAAGCTGGGACAACATCCAGGAGCTATCCCATATTTTCGACATCAGAGCCACTACTTTCTGTCCCCCAGGATCCAACATTCATGCACTGAGTTCTGAAAAACTGTACTTTTCTGTGCCAGATGTGTGCTATAGGATGAGCAGGGTACCCTTTAACTCACAGAAAACCGTTCAGACCACTTGAAGATAGTTTTTGTTCCGAAAACCATCTCTTTACCAAGATTTCAATCAATGCCATGTGTTGCCTAAAAACAGTAATTATAATTTAAGCCTTGCTAGTAAGAATTGCTTTTCTGGGAAGAATTTCATTTGTGTTAAATGACTAATGAAGGTGATCTGGAAAGACTGTCAGGGTGACTGTTGGACAGATGTTTCCACATGTGGTGGTAGAGCTGAAATTGCAGCGTGGGGTGCTGGAAAGTACACTGAACTGGAAGCTGCAAGACCTGGACTCAATCCCAGCTCTGCCTCTACCATAAAAAGAACTTATAAATAATTAGCTCTAATGTTGTATATGGAGACCTGCACATATGGAAGGGAATATGAAGATAAATGATCACCCAACAAATGTTGTCACACAACAAATTTCGAACTTGCTGTCAAGCCTTGCATCTTTTTTATAAAGTAATATGAAACACGTCTGGTATTGGCCCCAGGAGCAACCTAGAAGATCTTGTGCTATAATCTTTTTACTTGAAATTCCCAGACAGGGATGGTCTAAGGAAGTGACTGGCCCTAGGCAAGGTGGTGGTTTAGTAAAAGAATCAGAATTGACATTCAGATCTTGTTTGACTTTCTGTTCTAGTGCTTGAACCCTGAATGAAAAGCCAATGTTTGTGCCAATGTTTGAAGATCATTCATCTAACTTATACCTTGAGCACTCACTACAGTAAATTTATGAGGTCTATGTTATGAAAAAGAGAAGGATAGACAAAATTAAATATGGTTGTTTTGCTTAAAGTATCAGAAGCTGATATAGGCTATCTTTAAAAAGTGGAAATTTTGAAAGCATGTTGGGCATCTTATTAAGTCCAAATGGTTGAATGACTAAGAGTCAGGAGAAATGGGGAGCAGGGAAGTTCAGGGGACCTAGGAAAAAGAGCACGATTTTCTCTCTTTGACACTAGCACCAATATGGATCACTGTCTCTCCTTTTGAGATTATAATTTTCCAGAAGATAGAACCTGATTGTTCCAATGGAGTCGGCTTTTCACTGCAGGATAAAACTGTTATGGCGGGAGGTGTGCTGACAGGGAATACAGCTGGGTCTCACCCCTATGAGTCCTCAGAGATTAAAGAATCCTTATGACCTGGACAGCCCCAGTAAAACATAGCACCTTCCTTTAATCGGTATATTGTCTAAACGGGCTGATGAGCATGGAAAAGGAATGAGAACAAAACCCAAGAATTTACATGACACCATGAAAGCATTAAAAAGGACAATGTCAGCTCAAGGGGCCTCAAAATTTAGGGTCCAATAGATACAAAGCTTATTGATAAGGGAATCACCTTCTCAGCTGTTCTCTCAAATTTTCTTGTTACTTTGAACACCTAAAATTTAGGTAAAAGGTATTTTCAACTGTTATCCAAGTTTACTAAAAAAAGGAAGAACATGGAAAATTGTTCTACACAAGCAACATTTGAGAAAGTAGGCACAATGAAACAATCCCAATTTGCAAAAGCCACGTTTCCAAACCTATTCTGAGTAGAAAACTACTTATCTATCCCTCTAGAGCAATGCAAGAGAAAAATAAAGAGAAAAGTGTGGTGCATGAGTAAGACTATAAAGGAATAGGAAGAACTTACTCTATTTTGCAGAAAATAGGGTTGCAGCACAAATGCAGTAGGTGGTGGACCTGTAGGTGTCTCAAAACACACTCTGAAAATCACTCTTCATGAACCAGGAGGACCTATGAGTAGTCGATATTAGACAAATGGCCTCGGACTCTTAAAGTAAGGCTTAAAGTAAGGTGAATGGTTTAAGAATAAGGATATGCTATTCGTGTGATCAAATAAGTAAAATTTCAAGAAAATGAATGCATAAGTGGAGCTCTCAGTCTAGACAGAAAGAATGTCCTTCCATTCTGATACATAAAATGAAAGTTCTGGAGAAATGAGGATCGTTACAATATTTTACTACCACTGGGGCTCCATTTCTATCTCCAATCCAACCTACACTTTGTGAAGAACTTGCTTCCCTTCTCAAAGCCTCCAACTATGTTCCCAGGGCTAATGGCATAGGGTGCAAATTCCTTAGACAATTTTAAAAACTCCAATAACATGGTCCTTAATATTTTTCTGGTCTGTTTCTCATGACACTTCTACATGAATACTATATTTTTGTGACATTTTGCCTCACTTTGATTTTGCTTGTGTTGGTCTCATGAATGGGAAATATTCTTTTATCATGTTTTAAGCTATAAGAATGACATGAGCCTTTCATCTATAAAACTGTTTCCTTGATTCATTGCAATTTATGTGTGTTCACTTGCTTTCTTTATTTTGGTCTTTTCTGTACTTTATTTATTTTTTTCTGGACCTTTAGTGAACTTTAAGCTCCACGAGTAGGTACTAGGTACTGTTCTGAAAAGAAAAAGACAGATTTAAACTTGAATCGCAGATTTTATATTACCTGGCCTTGTGGCCTTGGAAAAGACAATTTCCCTGGGCTTTCTTCTACCCTTGTAAAATGAGACAATGATATCAGCCTTTCAGAAATATATACAAGTTACACATACAATTGTATATGCTTTTAAATAAACTGGTATATACATGAAATTATTTTATAATTCTTTTTTCTAGCTTAAGCATGTCTCTTTCTGTTGAAGGAGAGAGGACACATACCAATTAGCTTAAGGAAAACCAATGCCACTCAGAATCCAAGCGAGTTTTAAGTAGCAAAACTATTCAAAGGGGAAAAATGCAAACGAGCCTCAGACACAACAGGACTGGTGATGCGGATTCCACCAGGAATGTCAGTTTGCCTTTTATTCTTGATTCTTTCCAGATTTTGGCTAATTCTTTCTACATGACAGAAATTATGGCCAACGATATCCAGACTTCATCCTACAGTTTCTGTCTTCAAAGAAAGATTCAATCTCTTAGAGTTAAAAACAACCCTGAGAAGAACTTTGGCCTGATTTGGGTCAAGTGCCCACTCTTGACTGCCAATAACCTTTAGACAGTGAAGAGTGAAAACATCACATGGAACCCTCTTCTCTTGTTCTGCGGAATCTGTGGAATAGGAGCACTTTCTAGTAAAATAGGTTTCTTAGGAAATAACACCACGGATGTCCATCAGAATACCCGCAGATTCACTGAATTGCTTACAAAGAAACCCAGCATGTACTAGAACTAAGCATGGCAAGGCAGATAAGATATATATCTTTTTTAATTTTGGGGGTTTTGAGAGAGCAAACCTCCATAAAAATTAGGAGCCCTCTGGACTTTTTTATAACCCTGAAGATAATTGCAGAGATGGTTGCCATACTTATCAAAGAAAGCTCCCCCTGAAATGAGCCAATCAATTTAAGTGCTTGATTACACCTGGGGGATTTTGCCTAAACCATTTCTCTGCATGAGCCATTCTCCAGAGTGCCTTGGCTGCCCAACATCACCTGCTAGGCTGGCCTACTTATAAACTGAATTTGATGTAGTTTCTCTTCCAATACAGAGTCAATGTAATTTTGGTTAAATTGCCTACATTATTCTCTTATCTATATTTACATTTGCTATACGCCCCATTTATTCTTCCTTAAGTGTACAATGGAAACGTGGTCTGATGGGAATAACTAAATCACTGTGGTATAATAAATGAATGCAAATGTGGGTTCTAGTTATAGATTTTTCATTGATCATTTATGTGGTTTTAAGCTAGCTTTTTAGCTTTCCAAAACTGAGTGTCCAATTGATGAAGTAATTCTGGATGATTCTAAAGGCTCTTCTTGGTCTGGCATTCAAGGATTCTATGGACTCTTGGTGTTCTCTTGGTTTATAGGCTTTATAGTATTACACGGAGAAGTTATGTACACACTTATTTAAAGCATCTCCTATATTTCAAAAGCTGTGAGACTTTAGAAATACAAAGTTAAATAAAAGAAAGTTTCATTCCAGATAGCCTCTCTATTTTCCTTCTCTCCTTATTTACATCTGGTTTAATTCAGAAACTAAAGAGAAACGTGGATTACAAGGGAAAAAAAAAAAAAGAAAAAACACTCCCACTTCCACCAAACACAATCACTGGACATGAGCTGGCCCTAGAATTGAATAAGTATTCTATTTCTTTTCATCTGCATTTTCTCCATCTGTTTTAATTATGTCTCTTTCTTGGGAGTAAGAGAACCGCTACTGTCTGTTGCCATGTAGGGTGAGAAAGGTTAATTAACACAGAAGACAGATCCCAATTGCCCCCACATCACACCCCTGTCCATATGCATTAGACTGTGAGAGGCTGCCTGCCTTTCCTGTGACCCAGTGCTATGCATGACTTGCTTCTGCTCCTCTCAGCCTCTCACAAGGCTCCCCTCTTTCCTAGGCTATCTCCAGAGCATTGAAACCAAAGGCACTCATCCATGCTAAGTGGCAAAATGCCTTAGTCATAGGGAGGGGGACATGTCCTAGGGTAGAAAGAGCCATGTAGAACGGCCTTCTGTAGCACTCAGAGCCAACCAGCAGTAAAGCCTGCAGCACAAGTGAGTTAAGGTCATTTAATCCACACAATGGCTTGGAGAGTTAGGCAATGCTATGATCATTGTAGAGACTGAGGGTAAGAGACTTGGAGAAGTAAAGTAATTTACTAATGGTCATGCGACTAGCAAGATAAATATGTATATATGTATATAGATATATATATATTTACATGTTGTGTGTATGTGTATATATATATGTTTAGTTCAAAAATGCCTCCACTATAAATATTGTGAAAGCAGAGACTTTATTGTGGTTCACCACTGAATTCATAGCACCTAATAGATGTATCATTAGCAATTATACATTAAATAACTTCATTAGAGGAAAACTATTGTCTGTTTTTATTGAGTATAAACAGTGTACTGTAAGGTAAAGTGAGCATTATAGAAGTAGAAGACATTGCTAAAGGACTTTAAAGTAGATTTAAGAAGATAGCACAAATGCAAAATTTAATGTTTAATTATTCTTTCATCTATTTGTCAAATATTTATTAAATATCTACTCTGTGCTAGGAAATGTACTTGTTGCTTGGCCCAAAGTAATAAACAAACCCATTTTTGAAAATCCACAAATGTTGTCTGTAGAGATATACAACTAAGAAGAATATTATGCTATTGACAGATAAATGATAAAGAAGGAGGTTTAAATGGGGCTGTAGAAATAGAGAGGACAGGTAGGTACTTTTGAATTATTGCTTCGAAGTCAGAGAAAGCATCCCGGAGAAAGTGGTGTCTAAGGACATGCAGAAGTCAGAGAGGTGAAGAAAGTTAGGGATACAAATCATTTCAGGCAGAATAAAGCAACATGTACCTAGATACGAAAAAAATATATATAAATGATTTGGTATGGCTAGGTAGTAGAGTTTGAGGTGAGAAATCCTAACAGGAAGACAGGCTAAGCAGCGATCCTTTGAGATTTGCTTCTCAACATGTGTTCCTAGAACAAGCAGCATCAGCGTCCCCTGTGAAGTTGGCATGTGCAGCATCAAAGGCACATAATTGAAGGAGGCACTCACTTTGAGGCTCATGCAAGCATAGGATTGGCACCAGCACTGCCCTGACAGCAAGTGCCTTCTTAAATTGTTCACCTGGGGCTTTCTCGCTCCACTCACCCTAGTCCTGGATCTGCAACCCAGACCCCCGACCCACTGAACTAGAAGTTATATTTTAATAAGGTGCTTGAGTGATGTATATGAACATTAGATTTAACAAGAACTGCTCTAAAGGCTTTGTAAACCATGCTTGAATTTACAGATTGCCCTAGGAACAATGACTATTATATTATAGGCTTTAGGCAGGCAGAGGCTCTCACTTTATGCATAAAGGTCTCTCTGTGGCTGTGTGGATACTGGAGAAGACTATGTCAGGAGTTAGAGAAGCCAGTTAGGCGGCTGTAACAGTGATCCAGAGCTGGAGGAGAAGTCAGATGTGGGAGGTGTTTAACCAGAGCTGGGAGTGGTTGGAAGTGCGGAGGAAGGAAAAGTCAAGGACACCTGGCTCATGGCTCCAGTAACCAGGGGGCTGGGAGTTCCACCCATTGAGGTAGGGAACGAGAAACGAACACATGTAAGGAGAGAAAACGATGAGCTGACATCTCTAGATGTTAAACCTGATAAATTTAAATTGCCCAACACGATACATGGATGTCCAGCTCATGAAGAGAGATGACATACAAGCATGGATCTCAGAACTGTCATCTCTAGATGCTAATGAAGGCCGAGGGAAGAAATAGGAGTTTTTGAGAATGTATAAAATAAGAAGAATTAAAGAGTTTTTAAAATGTGAAATACCAATAATTAGGAAATATCTGAATAATTATTTTCATTTTGCAAGTTATTTTCAAACCCAATATGTCATTTGAACAACATAAACTTTTGCGTGGTAGGCAGGGCAATGTTATTATTCTCATTTTACAGATTTAAAAAAAGAAAACCTGGGGCTTGTAATTTTTAAGTTGTTTTGTTCAGTAAAGCATCCAGCTGAATTCATACCTGGGTCAGTTTCAATGGTATTGTAAGGCGTTCAATTAAGAGAGAAGCCCAGGCCGGGTGCAGTGGCTCACGCCTGTAATCCTAGCACTCTGGGAGGCTGAGGCAGGCGGATTGTTTGAGCTTAGGAGTT
>NW_012155173.1:6019012-6024415 GCF_000956105.1 Propithecus coquereli | reverse complement strand
TCATAAATCTTACTCACCTTTCAAGCCTCATCTCAGATATTACTTCCTTTGTAATATCTTCCCTCATGACCTTACACAACGAGAAGGATAGATACACTTTCAACTTTATTAACCATCTATAGTACAGAGATTGTTTGCATCTTTATATATCCACTCAGGTGCTCAAGTACTTGAGTGAAAGGGACCCTCTCTTTTCAACTATTTATCCTCTGTGCTCAGGTGCAAGTGTGGGTCTGTTGCAGAAACTCTGGAACTGCGTAGAATGAATCTATTCACATGCCTAGGCGAAGTGTGCCTTACTTGCAGATATGATCCTAGTTAGATGTTTCTAATGCTAGTTGTCTTCATCCAAGCCCTGAGCATCCATTATTCTGTGACTCCATGGTGGCTTCCATATTTCAGCTGATACAAAGTCAATCATCATAGAGATGGCACCTCTGCTCTTGTTTGATCACCAAGAAGCCATAAAGAAGAATTAGTCAGCTTAGGAAGATAATTGATAGGTGTCAAGTGTCCCTTTGTATAAAAGACTTTTGCTTCTAGACTGATTGCCTGAGGGCTCAAGAGACTCCTAGGAGACAGCCTGGATATCTTTTTCTTATTTCCTCTGAATATCTGCATTTTCTTCCAAAATTAAGGTACCAAGGACAAACTTTGAGTGAAGTGATAGCCTCAGGGCTAGTATATTTAATGAGAAACCTTCTTTTCAAGGGCTGTCTGCTGATACCTCGTACTAAGCATGCCTGGCCTTGAGGTGATGGGATTGCTATATACCTACTTAAATTAAAAAAAAACCTTACGGTTTACTAGGACTTATTAGTTTTAGAGGTTTTTGACAACCTGATTTGCTCCCTTTTAATTAGTTAATGGTTGGTTCAGGCAGTGACAACCTCCAGCGAGGCTTATAGCTTACACTTAAGGCTTATAGCCTTGAAATGTACGCTCTAAACTCAGAGTGGCTGGGAAAAAACATAAACAGGGAAGTGATGTGTGTTATCCAGAATGAAAGTCTCTTGCCTCCTCCCTCTATCATACAAAAACCTGTAGGTGGTGTTTATTTTTCCTACAGATTGAGAAACTGACATTTTAAAAATTAAAGTATTGGAAGTGGCTTGCTCAAATTCACCAGCAGTATGTATTGCAGAATTAGGATGAGAATGCAGGTTTTTGACTTCCAGTCCAAAGTCCATTCCGCACAACACTACGCTGCCTCTTGCAAAAGTAATTTGTTAAAAATTAAGGGGATAAAATGCCAGTTTGAAGCTTAACAGAATGATGGGAGGAGGGAGGCAGAAAGAGCAGCGGAACTTGTTGATTACCGTTATTTAATGCAGCTACATACCCACTTACACCATCCCAGTCCACTGATTAGCGTTTTCCTTTTATGCAGACCTCATAGCCAAAGAATCAATATATCATTAGCCTGCAGGATGTTGTTTTCTGCGTATCAGGCAAGCTCCTGGGAACATTATCTGAGTTAGAACGACAGGGGTTGGGGATGTAAAAAAAGTCCCGAATTACGCCACATTAAGAATCGTCTCCCCGCGAAGCTGGTAAGCTGCTCAAATATTCCCTTGTGTGGCTTCAGACACAACCATCAAATATTTAGCATGGATTTTGGCTAATGCGCCTCACTTATCCCCAAGATATTCTTCTGAAGCAGGGAGCTGGTATTACTACCCTTTGAGAGATGAGGAAAGAGAGCCTTGGAGAGATTAACTGGACAAGACATGCATCCTGGAGTAGCCAAATCAATCCTTTCTATCCCGTCACGACAATAGCCACTCCCTGCTTTTTTTGCTTTCAAAAACTGGCAGGATTTTAAAAATTCTCTTCACGGACTATCTCCAGCTGCTCCGTCCCCAGCCAGAGAGCTCATGACCACTGGCTGGCATTAAACTTCATCATTCTCCGCTCTCCGCTACCATTCCTGAGTCTGCCCCTTCCCAGGCCTCAGAGGTCCCTTCTCACTTGGCTCCCCTGGTCCTTATCTCCTTCCTCTCCTTCCCCCTGAATGACTCATTTTGTTTACCCAGCAGAGAAGCTAATAGAAGGCAGCAGAATTTAAGCTTCCCTGGGACTTGCTTTACACGCTGACAAAATCATTCTTTTCTCTCTGTGTTAAATATTCATGGCTCTCAGATTTTTAGATACAAAGGTACATTTTGTTTTAAAATGTGCTGATCCAAGACATACTGGTTTGCATTGATTTCCCCCTCTTTGCATTTCTGTTGCATTGGAAATAAAGAGGTCCTCATTCACTTCTTCTGAGATATGGACCTGAATTTATCTTCTGTTTTCTTTTTAATTTGGCTGCTCTTCGATGAAAGAGCCGATGCGGGTAGACATTTTGCGTATTTGTCTATTTTTCAAAATGTTTGTCTATTTTTCTCGTTTGAAACCACACGCTCGTACGCAAACACACATACACGATCACACACGCATGCAGAGAGAAAAATCACATCATCTTTTCCTGGTGTCTCAGCCTAATGTTAATATAATTTGAAAAGGGGATTTTAACAAAGGTTCGATCTAGTACAGTTTTCAAATATTTGTGCTTTGGAAAGAAAATAAAACAGAGATAAGATTTACAGAGATAGAGAAGAGGTTCAACCTGGGATAGTTGAGAGACTATAGAAAATGAAATGGGAGCAGAAGTGCCTCCATTTTAAAAGGAGAGTAAGAGAAATGCCATGGCATAAGAATTATGGACAGACAGTAAATGGAGAGGGTTAGAGAAAAGATAAAAATCCTGATTAATGCAGGTCATTTGACAGTCTTAGAGTCCATAATGTAAATGAACAAAAGTATAAGGCTTTTGGATTCTGGAAGCTACACGGGGATTTTTTGGCTCACTGCCACACGATATTCAAAGAAAAAAACAGCCTGCTGTTAAGAAAAAGCTGATATTATTCTCACTGTGGTGAGGAAACATACCGTCTTGGCAGACTTTCAGTAGATTTTCATAATAAGGAGGATAAAGTTAGGATTTTTCTATGAAGTTTTGGGTCTTAGAATATAGAAGTTGGATTAGGGTTGGATTAGGATTGTGTAAGGATTCTGATATAATCGTTTAGGGTCAGTGAACACTTTGGTTGGAAGAGTCTTGCAGAGTAAGCTATGATTTGATGCTATAGAAGCATTTAACCAACTGATGTTTATTGAAAGGAATTTTTTTAAAGATCCTGGAATGAACAATAAAATTATTTTCAATTTTTATTTTCCTGGGCAACAACAGTTTCTTAGAACAGTAAAGTTATGCTGATGAAGAAAATGAATTAGCAAAGTGATGTTAATATTGATAGTGATCTGTGTGGATGTAGGTGATTTAAAGTCTTAATGTCAGACTCTAGTAATTGCAGAATACCTAAACGTTTATATAGCCTAGTCTCAACTTCCTTCTTGAATTCACTTATGATGTGCCAGCCAGGTGCTCATTTAGCTTCTCGAAGATTAAAATCAATGCAGAATTCTAGAGACGCTGGCAGCAGGCACTGGTAGATATCTACTCTAGGTTTCCAAAATTAATGCAATGCAGGTATTCTCTGGGTCTCTACTTCTCTTTGCTCTTTGTTAATTAACTCACTAAAGACTGACTTCCTTGTCCTTCACTCTCTCTTTTCCTCACAGCATTTGCTTATTCATTGCACTTACATCCTTACCACAATACTTTCTAAGACTCTTTCAAAGCACTCCCCACGCTACATCATAGACTCTATGCTCACTTCCGTTTCAGCTTCCTTACGGCTATCGACATCATTCTTTAAGTGTTTGCTGATTCAAATATCTTACAGAGAAAATCTGACTGGTCCAGCTTATGATGTATTCAAGACCATGGTGTGCATTGGCTATCTTGGGGGACTGGTGCCCAACTCTGAGCAATTAAATGTAGCCTGGGATGAAGAAAGGTATCATGGTAATAGAACATTAGGGTATCTTCTCAAAAAGGATATTTGAAAGTTATTACTATAAGGAATACTGTGGGTATTTTTTAGAAGAAAATGATGAGGATGTCACATAGTAAATAGGTCTAAATCAGAGATTTACCTACTTTAACTATCATAGGCATTAGTTTTGGAAGACATCATGTTTTCAAAGATCCTGCCATTGCTTTAGATGAAATAGTCTTAATCTGAAGTCCAAGGACATGGATACACCTTGAGAAGGTCCATGAAGTCACTGTAATTACTTACAGCAGGTGTGTTTAAGTGCCACCATGAACAGCTTAGCGGTTACAAGTGGACCTAACATCTCTGAACACATTCTTTTAATTTTTAGGTGAAGTATTTTTAATTTCTTCTCTTATTCCTTCAACAATATCATTTGCCATTAAATGATACCTTCTTTATTTCATTATATCATTTATTAAAATCAGTTATGACTATGGGATTTTTTTCTAATTTTTTAAAATTATTTATTTTTAAATTAACAACTGAAAATTGTATTTGTTGGGTACAACATAATGTTTTGAAATACGTATGCATTGTGGAATAACTAAATCAAGGTAAGTAGCATATGCACTATCTTACATACTTATCATTTTTTTTGTGGTGAAAACACTTAAAATCTATTCTTGGTGCTTTTCAAGAATACAATTCTTTCTTGTTAACTATAGCCACCATGTTGTACAATAGATCTCTTAAACAGAGAAATCAGTAGATTCCTCCTATCTAACCACAATTTTGTAAACTTTAATGAACATCTGCCCAGCCTCTGGTAACCACCATTCTTCTCTCTCTTTCCATGAGTTCAACTTTTTTAGATTCCACATAAATAAGATGCTGTGGCCCTTCTCTTTTTGTGACTGGCTTTTTTCACTTAATGGCCTTCAGGTTTATTCATGTTGTCACAAATAACAGAGGTATCTTCCTTTTTAAGGCTGAAGAGAATTACATCATGTATATATACTACATTTTCTTTTTTTCATTCATTCATTCATGGACAATAAGGTCGACCCCATATCTTGGTTATTGTGAATAATGCTGCACTATACATGGGAGTGCAGATATCTCTTTGACATACTGATTTCATTTCTTCTGAATATAAGTAATAGGATTACATTCATATGGTACTTCTATTTTTAATTTTTTGGGGGACTTCCATACTGTTTTCCATAATGACTATATTAATTTACATTTCCACCAACAATGTACAAGATTTTCCTTTTCTCCACCTCCTTGTCAACACTTGTTATCTTTTGGGTTCTTTTTTTTGTAATAGTCATTCTAACAGATGTGAGATGATAGCACATTATGGTTTTAATTTGCATTTCTGTGAGACCAGTGATGTTGAACACTTTTTCATATACTGTTGACCATTTGTATGTCTTCTTTTTGTCTGTTCAGGTATTTGGCCAATTTTAAAATAAGGTTATTGGCTTTCTTGCTAATGAATTGCTTAAAT
>NW_012155173.1:6015069-6018962 GCF_000956105.1 Propithecus coquereli | reverse complement strand
TATGCCAGGAGTTGAGCCAAATGCTTTACAATCATTATTTTACTTAATCTTCACAATGAGCTAGGTATTATTATCCTCATTTTACAGATAATAAACTTAAACCTTGAAGAAGTCAAGAAAGTTGTGCAAGTTATGCAGAGAATGTATAATATAATGGAACTGGGGGTTGATACTGGTTCTGGCCAGTGAAACATCTTCCTCTTAGGAGTCATTTAATCGTCACTTGTGGAGTACCCATTACAGCAGGGTTACAACTGGAGACACTGCAAATCTATGGATTATTATTTAATAAAGAATAGAATATTAGAAAATCAAAAATTGAATAACTAAAAATAAAAGATTATTTAAAACGTATGCAAAATACAGACATGGCTTCTCTTTCCAAGAACATAGAATTCAATGGGGGAGAAAAGAATCTAGAGGAACCTGGATCTCAGAAACTCCATTACAGAAAAAGGTGACAATTAAGCCAGGTCTTGCAAGGCTAAGTAGGAGGTTTTTCAGTCCAGAGAGTGAGGAGCCGATTCTAGGCAGAGGCCCAGCACATAAAATATGCAAATTGTTCTTAGAAAATAACAATTTAGAGAAAAATAAAGAAAAGGTTTTGGATAGTCACACCAGGATTGTAAAAGTGAAATGGTGGGAGATGAGGTCATTGGAACCAAGTTATCAGACTGCCTTTAGTTAAAGTAATCATTAAAGCGATTAAGTCAGTACATGAATGTGGAAGCCTATTACCTAAAGAGCCAGTTGACTGCTCAGTGTGCAGGAACCCTAAGAGGGGCTTTAGAGAGAAGATGATGAAAGTGTTTACAGTATAGAAGGGAACAAGAAGGGCCTGGCTTAAGGCCTTGGTAGCAGGTGCAGAGTTGAGGTCACATGTTCTAAGAGTCTGAGTGAATAGATTTGGATACCAATTGATTAGCCTTCTTACAGCAAGTCCCAATAGACCTAATTTCTTTATCATTATGTTCCCAAACTTATTTTATTTTTGTTTGTCTTAATACGTAAGCTTTTCCTGATGGATCACCTAATTGTGATTGATTTCTCTTTCTGCAGAAGTCCTGTAGAACTTCCTTTGACAAGGTGCTTAACATGGGTTCAGTAATTTCAAGGTTTCTTGAGTCTGTATCTTCTCATGACTGGTCTACAAGCACCTAGAGAAGAGCATAAGTTTATGATTTGTCTCAAATGTACCACAAACCTAGCTCAGTTTCTGAAGCAAAGATAAGTATTTAACGTAGGTGGAAAAATGAATTACTATTATTCATTTCTTACCTGAGCTTAATAGGGAACTTAATTCATGGCTAGACACATCTGCTATCCACTCTCATAACATTTCATAACTCCAGTCATAAGACTCACCATTGAGTATTGAAATCCACCTCTAAATTCTGTTAATTTTATCATTATACTCACTGCATCTCTTACAATATTTGAAACTCCATAGGTTTTTATCTAGATAAGGAATAGACAAAT
Organism: Propithecus coquereli; assembly: GCF_000956105.1. Lineage (NCBI taxonomy): Eukaryota > Metazoa > Chordata > Mammalia > Primates > Indriidae > Propithecus > Propithecus coquereli. The sequence goes on along the minus strand of NW_012155173.1, from coordinate 6,017,483 downwards.
AATCCATTAATAATTTTATCTCATTATATGTGATGCATTTTGACTCCTAGGTCCTTCTTTTGTCCTCTGCACAAGAACATGTATCTATCTTTCCATTACCTGCCTAGCAATTTTGTCTCTTTAATGTACATTCAAAACAAAACAAAACAAATCAAAACAAATCAACATAAACACCAAGAAACCCAAGATGGCTCCATTCAGTCAAAATGGATAGTAACGCATCTGTTTTAACTCTTTAAGTCTTCCTGAGCTATGTTGTGAATCCTGAAAACACTGTTTCCAATGTTGGCATTTCTATCGTAATAAACTCATTTCATAAGAGATTTGATCACACGGCGCAACTGGTTTCACCAGAGTTGTTGAGTGAGAGTCATGGGACCTTTGACCATTTTCTTCCCAAATACATGTACTGTCTTAGAATGTCCAATGAAATTCTAATGTTCAATGGATATTGATTAGAAAATCTGAGAAAAAAGCTTCCTGATACTTAATTCCTGCTAACTGGAAAATAGTATACACTTCATGGAGTTTTGTGGTGGTATCAGCTGGGTTGATATACTGGCACCAAATTTACTTGTGAAAAATGGGAAGATTATTTTGAGTGAAGAAGTTTCACTAACAGCCTAAACACAAATGTCTTATGATCTTCCTTATCCACATCACCATATAAATGGCAAACTTCTGTGCTAAATATCTCTCATATGACATTTATCCAACTGCTGCTGTTCTGCTTCAGGCTCTCACCTTTCTCCCTGCACTGTTGAAATGACATCCTTATTCATCTCTTATTTGGAATGTCTCCCCAGCCCTTCTACCTAGGACCTGGTATTTCTTTATATAGTCTCCCCACAACCTCCAGAATGACAATTCTGCTATTTGCATCCAATCAATTTATGCACCTGCTCAATATTTGATTATGACTCCCTTCAACTGTAGCATAAAATCTTGCATATATTTATTGGGATGACAACAGATCTCAGCAACATCTCTTCACACTGAACTACTTTTAAAAAAACAAACAAGTAAACAGATGATTATTTTTGCAGATCTTCTTGCCTTTGCATACAATGTTCTTCCTGCCTGGCATGACCTTCCTTCTGCTTGTTTACCTTCATAAATCTTACTCACCTTTCAAGCCTCATCTCAGATATTACTTCCTTTGTAATATCTTCCCTCATGACCTTACACAACGAGAAGGATAGATACACTTTCAACTTTATTAACCATCTATAGTACAGAGATTGTTTGCATCTTTATATATCCACTCAGGTGCTCAAGTACTTGAGTGAAAGGGACCCTCTCTTTTCAACTATTTATCCTCTGTGCTCAGGTGCAAGTGTGGGTCTGTTGCAGAAACTCTGGAACTGCGTAGAATGAATCTATTCACATGCCTAGGCGAAGCGTGCCTTACTTGCAGATATGATCCTAGTTAGATGTTTCTAATGCTAGTTGTCTTCATCCAAGCCCTGAGCATCCATTATTCTGTGACTCCATGGTGGCTTCCATATTTCAGCTGATACAAAGTCAATCATCATAGAGATGGCACCTCTGCTCTTGTTTGATCACCAAGAAGCCATAAAGAAGAATTAGTCAGCTTAGGAAGATAATTGATAGGTGTCAAGTGTCCCTTTGTATAAAAGACTTTTGCTTCTAGACTGATTGCCTGAGGGCTCAAGAGACTCCTAGGAGACAGCCTGGATATCTTTTTCTTATTTCCTCTGAATATCTGCATTTTCTTCCAAAATTAAGGTACCAAGGACAAACTTTGAGTGAAGTGATAGCCTCAGGGCTAGTATATTTAATGAGAAACCTTCTTTTCAAGGGCTGTCTGCTGATACCTCGTACTAAGCATGCCTGGCCTTGAGGTGATGGGATTGCTATATACCTACTTAAATTAAAAAAAAACCTTACGGTTTACTAGGACTTATTAGTTTTAGAGGTTTTTGACAACCTGATTTGCTCCCTTTTAATTAGTTAATGGTTGGTTCAGGCAGTGACAACCTCCAGCGAGGCTTATAGCTTACACTTAAGGCTTATAGCCTTGAAATGTACGCTCTAAACTCAGAGTGGCTGGGAAAAAACATAAACAGGGAAGTGATGTGTGTTATCCAGAATGAAAGTCTCTTGCCTCCTCCCTCTATCATACAAAAACCTGTAGGTGGTGTTTATTTTTCCTACAGATTGAGAAACTGACATTTTAAAAATTAAAGTATTGGAAGTGGCTTGCTCAAATTCACCAGCAGTATGTATTGCAGAATTAGGATGAGAATGCAGGTTTTTGACTTCCAGTCCAAAGTCCATTCCGCACAACACTACGCTGCCTCTTGCAAAAGTAATTTGTTAAAAATTAAGGGGATAAAATGCCAGTTTGAAGCTTAACAGAATGATGGGAGGAGGGAGGCAGAAAGAGCAGC
>NW_012155173.1:5999486-6006850 GCF_000956105.1 Propithecus coquereli | reverse complement strand
TTGGCTTTCTTGCTAATGAATTGCTTAAATTCCTTACGTATTTTGAATATTAACCTTTTATCAGATATATGGGTAGCAAGTATGTTCTCCTTTTCCATAGATTATCTCTTAAATCTGATTTTGTTTCTGTTTTTGTTTTTTTTCCTGTGCAGAAGTATTTTAGTTTGATATAATCCCATCCATCTATTTTTTCTTTTGTTGCCTGTGTTTTTGTGGTCATATCCAAAACTCATTGTGGATACCAGCATTATGGCATTTTTCCCCTATGTTTTCTTCTAGTAGTTTTAAAGTTTCAGATCTTACATGTAGGTCTTTAATCCACTTTGAGTTGATTTTTATATATGCTATGAGATAAGAGTCTAATTTCATTTTTCTTTATGTGGATATCCAATTTTCCCAGCATCACCGTACTTTCTCCATTGTGTGTTCTTTGCCCCTTTGTCACAAATCAATTGACCACAAATATATGAATTTATTTCTGGGATGTCTATTTTGTTCCATTGATCTATTTGTCCGTCTTTATTCCAGTACCATACTGTTTTGATTACCAAGCTTAATAGCATAATTTGAAGTCAGGCAATGTGATGTCTTAGCATTGTTTTTGTGCTCAGAATTGATTTGCTTATTTGGTGTCTTTAGTCATTCCATATACATTTTTGGATTTTTTTCTATCTCTGTGAAAAATGTCATTGGAAATTTGGTAGAAATTGCATTGAATCTATAGATTGCTATGAGTACCACAGACATTATAACATTAATTCCTCCAAGCCATGAACATTGTATATTATCTTCATTTGTGTGTTCTTCAGTTTCTTACATCAATGTCTCATAATTTTCATTATACAGGTCTCACCCTCTTAGTTAAATTTATTCCTAAGTAATTTTTTTTTGTAGCCATTGTACCTGGGATGGCTTTTTTGATTTTTTTTTCATATAGTTTATTTTTAGTGTATGGATTTTTTTATATCAATTTTGTATCTACAACTTTACTGAATTTATTTATTATTTCTAACAGGTTTTTGATGAAGTCTGTAGGGTTTTCTGTGCATAAGATCATGTCATCTGCAAACAGGAACAATTTAACTTCTTTCTTTCTAATGTGGATGCCTTTAGTTCTTTCTTTTGCCTAATTGCTCTGGCTAGGACTTCCAGTACTATGTTGAATAGAAGTGGTCAGAGTGAATATCCTTGTCTTATTGCTCATCTTAGAGGAAAAGTTTTCCACTTTTCATCATTGAATATGACGTTAGCTGGGAGTTTATCATATACGATCTTTATTGTCTTGAGATACATTCCTTTTGCACCTAATTTGTTGAGAGTTTTTATCATGAGAGGAGGTTGAACTTTGTCAAAATTTTTTTCTGCATTCATTGAGATGATTATTTGTTTTTTGTCCTTCACTCTGTTCATATGGTATATCACATTTATCGATTTGCACATGGTTTGTTGGAGCAGACCTGGATCCTGGGTTCACTGGAATTTGGGGCCACTAGGACCTGTCTGGGGTCTAGGGATGGCCTGGTGCTGGGATAGCCATGTAGCCTGGGTCCATGGGAGCCATATGGGAGCCTAGAATTCTGGGGACTGGTGTGGTGCCTGGAGCCAAGGGAACTTACATGGAGCCTGGGACTATGGGGACTGGCCTAGATCTTGGGAACAAATGACTGCTTCTGTAGTCTAAGTCTGTGGGGATCAGTCCCGCACTGGGGTCTCTTGGGATTGGCCTAGACCCTGGATCTGCTGGAGTAGTCTTAGACCCTAGGTCTACTGAAGCATAGGGCTCCAGTGTCTAGCTTGGAGAGTAGGACCATAGGGACCAACCTGACACTGAACAGGGTTGGAGCTTGTGTCAGTGGGTTCTAGCCTGGTGCTTAGGGCGAGAGTGATCATCTAGTAATGGGGTGGGCCTGAAGCCTGGGGCTGTGTGCTGACTTGGCTCTGAGCTGGTCTAAAACCTGGGGCAGGACTGGAGCCTGAGCCCATAGGGGCTGGCCTGGTGCCAGGCAGACTTGGATTCTGGGGATCCAAAGAGCCAGCCTGAAGGCTGGTTCTGGGGTCAGCTTGATGACTAGGGCTGCAGGAACCAGCCCAGTGCTGGGGACACCAGAGCTCAGGACTACTAAGGCCTGCCTTGAGACTGAGTCGGTGAGGCCAGCCCACCTCTGGTGTTGGTGCAAAGTTCAGGGCTTCTAGGATTGGCCTGAGGTTGAGGCAGGCCCAGAGATTGAGTCTGCTGAGCAGACCTGGAGCCTGGAGTGGTGAGATCCAGCCTGGTGCCAGAGCAAGCCTAGAATCTCAGTCTGCAGTTATCAGCCTGGAGTCTGGGACCATGGCGATGTACCAAGTGCTGGGTTTCACTGGTGTTAGGGTCTGAAGCAAAGCCTGGTGTTTACTTTCCTCTCCTTCCCCCACATGGAGAGTGTCTCACTACACACTGTGCTGTCTGGGATTTTGGAATGGGTGATTTGGGTAATGTAAAACTACCTTTCATACCCTCTTTAATGTGTCTTTTTTTTTTTTTTATTTCTGTGCTATACCCAGGTGCTGTAATCTCTCACCTAATATTCTTTGCTCTTGGGAAGGTAATTTTGTGTGATGAGAGTTGTTCAAATGGATGTTTCTGCAGGGGCTGAGCACTGAAAAGTCCTATTCTACCATCTTGCTCCCTTTTTTCCTTACTAATTTTCATCTGTGTTTCCCCATTAAAATTAAATGTCACTGTGTCAAGAATTTTACTGTATTGTATACCACTTATAGCTAGTATCTGGATACCTGTTGAATACAATAAATTAGGGACTAAGAAATGGGGTTGAGAAAAATATAGATAAATTAATACAAGCACAGTAAGGCTTCACTTTCCCTATAAGGTGACCTGAAACATTGTTAGCAAATGTATAAAATGAGATATACAGATACACAATACCTTCTACTCCGGCAACTTGTCTTGTTAAGGGTTCAATGTGGTGTTCTTGCTAAAACACATTCTGATGGAGAACATAAGTATTGAGAATTCCCTACTTGCTGCATGGTTTCAGAAAATCTTCTCCTGGGATGACATTACCAGCATGTTTTTCAATTAGAGGTGAAACTTAACTACAAAACTCCTGGAAAAAGTAGAAGGCAAACTGACCTGTTGGTAAAGTGCCCATATTTTGGAAATAGTCACGGTTTCAAATCCTGGCTCTACCACTTACTATCTGTGTGATTGTGTATGAATGGCTTAGCTACTTTGAGCCTCAGTTTCTTCATCTGTAAAATACCTACCTACCTTTGAAAGTGGCTGAGATAGGTAAATGCCATAAGGCAATGTTTGATACATAGTAGCAAATGATAGCTTTCATTTTATTATGTATTCTATGTAGTTTAATTTTTGCATCAATCACGATCACTGGAAACATTAGAAATATTGCCTATCTTTACATTTCAAAATATTGTAGCTCGGAGAGTTCAAGTAACTTGCCTAATTTATACATCTTGGAAAATGCAAGGATGGAATTTGAAATTTGAATCTAATCATTGATGGAGTAAGCAGAGGAAAAAATGAGAAAATTTAAGGGGAAGGTATAAACGTCAGTGATTCTACAAGTGTCAATAAACAAGGATTGTCTTGCTACAGACATTCAGCCCACCACTCAAACATCTCTAGATCTGCATTTTGACAGGATCTCTGGAAAACTCTGGTGGTTAGCATTTATTCAGGACTCACTCTACCATGCATTATTCTTAATAGTTAAGTGCTTTGTCCAATGTCTCACAGAGGGTAGGTGACCAAGGTAGGATCCAACTCTATAGGCCATATTCTTGACTACAGCATTCTAGTGGTTTCTCTGAGTTGAGCGTTTGTGCACCACACACTGAGAAACATCTAGATAAATGACAACAGAATGTGGAGGCCTGGGGACTGTGGCTACTATAGGGAGTGTGGTGCGTGGGACAAATCACCAGACAGAATCTAACTAAAATTAACATGAGAAGTCGCCAGGGTCAATAAAACCAAAGGCATAAACTAAGATCTGGCATAGCGTGCTCAATAAATATTTGTTGAATAAAATATATATTTATGAGTCCAACAGCAAGCTTTCAGTATTAGAGAGATAAAATGTTCATTGAGCCATGGAATCTTTGAAATCCAGAATTTGAAAAAAGTTTAAAAGTCATTAAGACCCTTCCCTCCCTCCCCATGAATGTTACAATTTCCTCCGCAGTATTTCAGGCTTGTGGTCAGATGCCAGTTAAAGAAAATACATTTTCTCTTGCTCCTAGTTAGGAAACAAGAGAAAAGACCAGAAATCTGATCCATAGAGAATTAAGAGAGCTTAAAATTCCAGAGCCAAAGAGACTCCTGATTCTAGCCAGGTATTTGATGGACGAGAGGGAGAGAGATAAATACTGCAGTAATGATGGCTACAATCACCAAAGTGATTTTCCAGCAGCAAAAAGATGCTCATGGACATGAGGGGCCAGTGTGAGCCTATTGATTTCTCTCATAATCTCTTTTTATGGCTCGTCTTTTCCTGTTAGCTCAGGCAGCCAGTGTTTCAGGGACTGCAGTTCCTCCTGGGCCTGCCAAGCTGATTGCTGCTGAGGAACCATGAAATATGAAGGCCCGTGTGCCCCTTAATTGAACAAGCCCCTGTTAATAATGCAGTAGAGATGCCGAGAGTTGGGGCAGGCAGGTAGGAAGAGGCAAAATGAGAGAAAAAGAGAAAGGAGCCACGGATGTCTTCTTCATTAGGAGAGAGAAAATAAACAGAAAAAAAGAATTGGGACAAAAAATTTAGTCTGAACAACACTAGTAATAGATAAAAACTTGGATCCTCCCCCCACCCTGATGTGGCCAAGTAGATAAACTTTTCTAGTCTTATGAGATCAAGATTATCTGATTTCAGGGATTGCTTGTGAGATTGCTAATATTTACAGTCTGCTTGATGCCCACTGAGTAGAAAGAGCAATCTTATACCATTGTCATTGAATCACAGAATTTGTTGATAGATCTGGTATGTAAACGCAAGTCACCTCAGTTCCAGTCCAGGACTTCTTTTTTCCTGGCACATTAAGGTATTGATGTAAGATCAGTCCGTACAATCAAATAACCATTATCTCCAGAGAATATTCCCTGAGCATTTAGCTTATCCTTGGCTTAAATTAAGCAAAGAAATGTCAATCAAATCATAACTTATAATGAAAAGTCAGGTAATTGAGAGGTATTTAATGTATCTTATTAAAATGAATAGGATACGGTGGCATGCTCCTGTAATCCCAGTTACTTGAGGGGAGACCAGGGTGGGAGAAACACTTAAGCCCAGGGATCTTAGTCCTGGACAACATAGCAAGATCCCATCTGTAAAGAATAGAATAGAACAGAATAGAATCAAAATGAATACATCCAATCCAACATTTATAAAATGTATTGATTCAGCTATTTAACAGATAGTCAATAAATATTTATTACATATAAAAAGAAATGTGCTGGGTGCTAGATGCTCAGAATTCAGTGATGACTGAGGTGGGCACATTCCCTGCCATTAATTATTAATAATTAGCATTCAGTGTAGTGGGGTAGAGAAAAAGAGAGTTTATGCAGATAATTACAATATCAGGGGATACATGTTATGGAAGAGCAAAGATATTGGACCTTAGAACGGATCATAGAACGGAATATCTCAGCCAAACGTGGAGACAATTTTTTTTAAGGCTTTCTGGAGGCACTGTCTTCTAGCCAGAGGCCTGAGGTGAGAGCATGAGCTAGCCAGACAAAGAGAGTGTGGAAAAGCATTTCATACAGAGGGACCAATATGAACACTGGCTATGGCACATGTAAGAAATTAAAAAAATAAAACAGTCATCCTAGTTGCAGCGTATGGTGCAATGAGAAAAGTGTCTAAACACTTTAGAAGCTGGAGAGGTAAGGAGAGACCAGGACATGAAATTCCCTGCAAGTCATATTTATTAAAGTATTATCTTTACACTAACAGCATTGGGGGAGCAGTGCAGGTTATTAGAGCTCACTCTTTCTATCGTATGACAGCCACTTAAGCTACTTAACGATTTGGAAATTATAATTACCATTTTGTCTCTAGTTTGAATTCCTCCACTGCAACTTCTTCCTTCATAGTTTAAGTCACCATGGAATGCATGAAACTGAAACTGAATTTTGGCTTTTCTATAAGATGTATTCACCATCCTAGAGAGTTTAGGCCAACTAGGACGTCAGAGGGAACTTGTGAACTATTGTACTTCTAAAAATGTGTTTCCAGGAGAATAAAAACACAGAGATAATCAAGAAAAGAAGGAGATATTTTTCACTCATCACTCAAAAGTTTATTTCACTCTCCTAAGTCCTAAGAAAAATAGTCAAAAGGGAAATTTCATAATGATATGACTTTATCCTTTTAACCACTGTCCTCCTACTAAGGAGAATGGAGGAAAAGGAAAGGAGTGAGCATGGCTAACAATTTGCTGTGTGATTGTCTACTACCTTCGTAGGGTTCTCACTCTAATACCCTCTGCTGACGAAGCTTCACTTGTGCCATACCAACAGTTACACCCCAGTCTTAGAAATCAATCCTGTATCCCAAACCCTCATTCTAGTAGATGGGATTCTACCTTGACCTGAGCAAGGCCAGCACTGTCCTCCTGTTTTTCTTATAGCATCCATGCCTTGCTTCTCAATGTTTGAGTGTTTCTGCCTAACTGTTTTTATAATCTTTATAAAGTACCACAAGGATAGCTAAAATACCACCTGAAACAACAATGGCCAAGCCAAACAATTGAGAAAGAACAAGAAAATAGCATAGGTTTGGAAATTTGGATGAGGAATGAATTTTGGTGTGTTCCAGCAGAGAGGTAATGGTGGGTTAGTTCTTTTATTTATTTAATCAGTAGGTGTTTAGAGGATAACCACTTTGTGCCAGAAACTACTCTAAATGCTAATATTTTGACTTCAAACAAGAAAATCTTATATGGAGATTCTAGTCTAGAGGGGAGGTAAAATCTAAGATTTCATTTGTCATCTAGAATGGACTAGGAGTGCGTTAGTGTCGTAGGGGGGCATTACAGTGCTTAGTCTACATTTTCTCCTCGTTTGCAACTTATTCTTCTTATTAAGGGAATGAAACAGTCAAGTAATTTTATTGAATATTAAATAAAATAATGTGATAATTGATCATTTTTAATAATGATTTTATTTCATAGAGTAAAAAAATTGAAGCCCAAGGAGGTTAATGATTTGTCCAAGGACACCAAGTAAAGTTGTGAAGCTTGTGTTGTGTCCAGTATATTTCAGAGGCAGGAATCAGTTTTATTGAGTCAAATATCTTTCCCATTTCTTTATCTCTGAAATTTTATGGGGTCTGAAAATAAGA
>NW_012155173.1:5996111-5998303 GCF_000956105.1 Propithecus coquereli | reverse complement strand
TATATATATACATTCCTGGATCCTATTCCAGACCTTCTCATTCAGAACCTCTGCCGACGCTGGATCTTTAGAAGCAATCATTTAAACACAGTCCACACATGATTCTGAAGTTTGGAGGATTCCAGCACCACATGGAGGATTCCAGGCCCCATTCAGCTCTGAAAGTCTCTGCTTTGCTGAGTTCTTTTCCCAGGAATGCTATAGTAGAAGGTAGGGGGTAGAGAGAAAATACCCAAAAAAGAATTTTTCTAGTTGTTTGCTTATATATATGATGTCACAGGTACAACCAGAACCAACAGCATGTAAGAGAGGGAGATGGATACAGCGGGAGCTTTATTCTACTTTATCTGAAGCTCTGTTTGATGACATCTCATCCCTCACATACACTGTTTTTCATGAACATTTTCCTCCCATATATATGGAGTGGAGAGATTATTCAATGATTGTCAGCCAGTGAGAAATGCATGGAGAGATAAAGAAAGGAGTTTTCCTCTCAGTGACAGAGAATAAGGATCTATTCCCTTTATCAGAGAATCTGGACTCTAATGAATGGATCCCATAATGCCTATCCATCACCTGCGCAGGCAGCATAACAAGCCCCATGGCTCAGTTAGCAGCTACCTGGGCCTTCTGGCATGCCTCTGTGTCCATACGCCTCCTTCCCTGTGGCTGAGTATACTACTCCCACTTTCCTTGCAGGATTTGGGTTTGTTAGTCTAAAAGGAGAGGGGATAGAGGCCTCAGGAGCTGCCAAAATGAGGCAGTGGGAAGGTTTTGGTGCTAAATCGAAAGTGATCAGCTTTCTCTTCTAGAACATCAACTGAGCTTGTATCCTCCAGCTGTCACTTTATGATGCCTTTACAAATCATCCCCCTTCCCAATCACTTGAACCTGAGAAAAATTTTCCATAAGTTTATAAAAATAAACAATATGTTCTCACCAGGTGATAAGACTGCTGGTAATTTTTAGTTCTTTTTTGTTTATCAGTATATTCTAAACTGTATGTATTTAGCATTTTTTTTTTTTGAGACAGAGTTTCACTCTGTCACCCAGAGTAGAGTATAGTGCTTGTCACTGTTGCTCTCTATAGCCAAAATTCCTGGGCTCAAGCAATCCTCTTGCCTCAACTACCTGAGTAGCTGGGATTAGAGGTGCATGCCACCATGTTGGGCTAATTTTTCTATTTTTAGTAGAGACAGGGTTCTCACTCTTGCTCAGGCTGGTCTCAAACTGCTGAGCTCAAGCAATCCTCCTGCCTCAGCCTCTTAGTGTGTTTAGGATTACAAGTATGAGCCACTGCACCACTTTATATATATATATATGTGTGTGTGTGTGTATAATTTTGAAACAACCCAAGTGCAGTCTTTACTTTTTATTTTTTCTATTTTTAAACTTTTTATTTTCAGACTTATAAAAACACTGTAAAACTGGTACAAAGAACTTCTGTATACCCTTTACCCAGATTCCACAAATGTTAACATATAACCACAGTACAATTATTCAAATCAAGAAATTAACACTGACAAAATATGAGTATCTAATCAACTGTATGAAATTTCTCTACTTGTTCCACTGACGTCTTTTTCTGTTTCAAGATTCAATCCCAAATCACATGTTGTATTTAATCTTCATGTCTCCTGTAAGTCTTCTCTAATCCCCGACAGTCCTTTAGCATTTCTTTGTCTTTCAAGACCTTGTTATTTTTGGAGAATGTTGCCCAGTTATTTTGTCAAATATCCCACAACTTGGATTGGCCAAATGTTTCCTATGACTTAATTTAGATCATGCATTATTTGGCAAGAATGCCATAGAAGTGATGCTGTGTTCTTCTCATTGCATCGTATCACTCACCTGTACCATTTACTGAGTTGTCCATTATTGATGATGGTAACTTTGATCACTCGGTTAGGTAAATGTCTGTCAGTTTTGTCCACTGTCAAGCCACTATATTTCCTTCATAAATTAACCACTGTTTTGTGAGGACTTACTCCGAGACTATGTGAATAGAGTTCTGACTACGAAAAGGTGAATAGCAAAGCATTTCTTTGGTACAGTGTGATGGGATAGTCACTGGACTTGGCCTCAGAAGACTTGGGTACCAGCTTCTTCTCCTATGAACTTAGGGATTTAGACTCAAAGGATGTTTCCTGAATGCCAACTGGAGGTCTTGTATGACCTCGTTAAAAATATAC
>NW_012155173.1:5978582-5994308 GCF_000956105.1 Propithecus coquereli | reverse complement strand
AATCCTCATTTGTATAGTGGTGAGTAACAAAAAAAATTTAAAAAGAGAATATATTCTAAAACATAATTCTCAGAAATGTATAGAGATATACTTACAAGAATTTTAATGGCAGTATTTACAGAATGTGATATTGCAAAATATATATATGCAGTCTTTGTTCCAGTTTCCTGGAATAGAACTCCTAAAATCCTTGCAATCTCCAATATGATGTCTTTTCTATGTGCTAATGATTGACACAGCTTCAGGATGGGGCTGGTCACAGGAAAGATCAAGGCACAATTGGAGGGTAGGTGCTTTGAACCCCACCCTTCAACCTCCAGGGAGAGGAAAGTGGATCCCCAATAGCCGATGGTCTAATCAGTCATGCCTACATAATGAAGCCTACATCAAACCCAGAGGACAAGGTTTGGAGAGCTTCTTAAATAGCTGAACATTCGAAAGCCCCTTGAGGGAGCTGTGCCCGGGAGGGACACAGAAGCTCCATGCTCCTTCCCCAATACTTTGTTTGCCCTGTGCATTTCTTCATCTGTTTCATTTGTAATATCCTTTATAAAAAACAAGTAAAGGTAAGTGTTTCCCTGAGTTCTGTGAGCTGCTATAGCCAATAAATGGAACCCAAAGAGAGAGTGTGGGAACTCCAACTTGAAACCAGTTGATCAGAAGTTCTGGGGGCCCAGATTTGCAACTTGTTTCTAAAGGAGATAAGGGTAGTCTTGGGAACTAAACCCTCAACCAGTAAAATCTGATGCTATCTCTGGTAGATAGTGTCAGAATTGAATTAGAGGACACCCAGCTAGTGTCTGGTGCGGAATCAATTGCTTGCTTGCTGGTGGTGAGAAATCACCACATATTCTGGGGTAACAGAAGCCTTCTGTGTTGATTGCTGTTGTTGTTGTTGTTATCAAGAGAGAGAATAGAAAAAAGCACTTTGAGTTTGTGTGTTTTTTCCACACTGTCATCACGAAGACCACCAGGGTGTCTAAATAGTAGAAAGGAGAGCTTTATTGGTGATATCGGTTTACAAGTCTCCAGCATGGATGGAAGGTGCTCTCCCTTCAAAGAAGGAAAGGATAGGTTGGGTTACATGCCGCACAGGGCCTGCATCAGACAATAGAGTCATACATATTCAGGAGGGCTTGGGGAAAATCTGTACGTATTTATGAGGGGAGCTGAGCACATGTGTAATGCATAAACATATATGTAACATACATCCCATCTTCACTTTGGGATGGGGTTCTAGCATTAAAATTAGGTAGAATTTGGCTTTTTAGGGCAAAAGGAGAACTATGGAACACAAAGACAGTTTGTTCACAACCTCCATAAGCTGGCTGCAACTGGCTTAAGGTCTGCAATGGCTAATCAGAAAAGAATGTTTGTAAGGCTGATCCTCTGCCCAATCAGAGTTGTAGTGGTTTGTGTTGTGAATCAGCCTGATAGCTCCTATTGTTAGGGAGTTTAGCAATGGTGTGATTTTTATTACAGCCATAGGAATTTAGAAATTTGCCATGCCAGGCCTGAAAGCTCAACCCATAGGTAACATTGTTTCCTTAAACTTAGAGTCCATCTTAGTTGATATAGGGGTATAAATTTTGGTTTTTCAGATCACAATACAAACACAAAGCAAAACTGTAAATTGCTTAAATGTCCTCTAGTAGCCAATTCATTAAAAAAAAGATGTTTCTTCCATATGACCAAGTAATTCACAGCTATTTTTAAAAATGGTAGATCCACATATACTGAAATGGAGAGATCGCCAAGCTATTTTATTAAATGAAAGATCAAGGTGCAGAAGAGAATTTCTGAAATTCTGTTTTGTACTGTTTCTTGGTCCAGGTGTAGCTGGTTAAATCTGAGCATTTGGCTTATAAAAATTCAAGGAGTTATAAACTTAAAATACATGCATTTTTTTCTATATGCACATGAGACTGTGATAAACTTATTAAATCAATATCTAGAATATTACATATAATGCCATTTGTGATTTTCACATAGTAAATATTTATATTAAATGCTCTGATATGTGTGCAAATTCTAGAAGGATATGTAAGACATTATAAACAATGATTAACTCTGGAATGAAGAAAGGAAGTGAGGACATGAAAACTTTTAATTCTATATCTTTTGTACTTTTTGCTTTGTGTTTTATTTATAAATAAGAGAGGGGTAGTTAAAATTATTTTGAATACTGGTATACAGTCCTGGGAAAGGTTAAATAGCACCTCTATCTTCATCACTCAAAGTCAACTGTCAAGCCCTGTGGTGGTGGTTATTCCATGCTGGATCTATGCTCTCAACTTCTAGAATTCATCATAATGTGTCTGCAATGCTTTTCTCTTGGTCTACCAGACCCTCTCTCCACATCTTTCAAGGTCTCCATTCTAAATGTAAGTGGGTGAGCATCTGTTAAACAGCTGCTACTTCCAAATAGAGACAGGGGCACATTGCAAGCAAGAGGCCAGGACAAGAATCATTCTGAGTGGAAAATGGCTTGGAAGGGTCCGATGCTCTGGGACCCATCTGAAAGGAAAGATCATTAATGTTAATCTAACTGAGCTCAGGGTGGGAGGAAGTGAAGCTGTGTTTTCTGAAGGAAATGGCTTGAGCTAAGGGCTGGTTTTATTTGACAGGGACAATGAGGAATCACTTGCGTGTGCTAAATGGAGACACGATTATCTATAATTGATACATGATTTTTAGCTGCCTTCTCTGTTCCGAGCAGAGGAGCCATAAAGAGGCATAAGGAAGTCAGATCATGGAATCTCACAATGCCAAAGGCTGTGCCCAAGTAGGGGGTTGCGATTTTCAGTCTGAGGTTGAGGAATTATAGGGGCTACACAGTACACAGAACTGTTTGTTTAAGATTTCCTAAGTACCCCTAAAATCACATCAGCTAAACACCTAAAATTCAATTTACTACAGGCTAGTTGTTAAAAGCAAAAGATTTGGATTCAGGCTGCCACATACGTAAGTCCTGATTTTAACACTAATTGGCTTTGTGATCTTGGGGGAGCCTATAAACTTCGGTATCCTCATCAATAAAAGGGAATAACAATTGAGTTTATCTCATAAAGTTATTTTTAGTGATTATTAATACTAACAAATCACATTTTTAAAACATTTATCGTGTGCCAGTATTATGTATACTGTATACCAGTATTATGAAGTAGATAAATTATAGACAATTTGTATGACAGAAGTCAAAAATACAAGGATATGGCTAAGATGCAACAGAAATGAGATTCTAATGTAAGTCTATGTTATGCATAGACTATGCATAACATGCATGCAGAACCCAGTGTACTTTGAACCCCACATGGCACTGGAACAGTGTAGTTTAGTACTATCAAAATGACTATGTTCTGCAGAGATTGAAAATAAATAAATAAATGCAAGCCTCCATCATTCTCTCAAAACTATGATATTAATTCCGTTTTATAACATCCACTCAGCATCCCCAATGGCTCAAAACATTAATAGAATTTTCCAAGCATCAAAAGCATTAAGGTTGACCCACAGCTCATCCTCACATTATCACAATGTTACCCAGTTAGTCACCAATGACACTGTGATTCACTGGCTAGGCTGGACCAGTGATACTCAAAGGTTCCTCTTTAGGACGGTAGCATCAGTATTTCCTGGAGTTTTTGGAAATGCAAACTGAGCCCCATCTCAGACCTACTGAGTTAGAATCTTTGAAAGTTGGAGGTAGGAGTGTGTTTTAATAAGCTCTCCAGGTGATTTTTATGTATAGTAAAGTCTGAGAAAGACTGTCCCTAGACTGAGATGTTAGGGCAAATCATTATTTCTGTAGCTATAAGGTGAGAAGGAAGGGAGATGAGATCTGTATCCACATTATTAGGGTAGAGTCCCTTGTCTTGACCCCTTTTTTTCCCAGGTATCCTCAGCCTTAAATTGTTTTCCTTTTCCATGCTGATCTAGGGAGTGAAGGCAAGATGCCCTGGGCAAGAAAAGTGGCAATTATAGTTAACAGCTTTCTAAAATCTGGAGGAGTTTTTCAAACCCCAGAAAGGCTTCAGGTAGCCTGAGAATGGCTTTTCCTTTCCTCCCTTTCTCTCCTCTCTTACTGAAGGGATTCCATGGAGACATACATGTGTCCTAGCTGACAGTCAGGAACCTGGATTCTCATTATCTTCTTCCTTTTCTGTTTCCCCCATCATCCCAGACCCATTCCTCTCCCCTCCCCACTCCTCTTTCTCAATCCCATTATGTGCCCCCAACCTATTTGAGGATTTAGCTATGAATAAGGTACAAGACAGACCTATCTTCTGGGAGAATGCAGGCTAGAGAGGAGAAAATGAGAAATAAATGAGCAAATGCAATGCAGTGAGTTTGGTGCTTTGATGGAGAGATCTCTTCGCAGAGGAAGGGATGGCTAGGATGAGACTTGCTAGGGCAAGAATTTTGAAGTGGGGCGAGGACAGGAAGGAGCCTGGCCAAAGAAGCTTAACGATAAAAAGAGGAACCAATGTAGAGAATTTTAAGAAGTTCTCTTGGCTGGGGCAGAGAGGAAAGGGTGAGGGTTTTTGTGGCTTTATCTGAGACATGAGAGACAACCAGAGGTTAGAAGGGGCAGGTCCTTAAGCAATCAAGAAAGCGGTCTCTCCCCCAGAGACAGACATAGCTTAAAATGGGAAGAGGAGAATGATATTCTCTCCTCTCCCTCCCTCCATCTCAAGCAGGATTTACAAGGAGGACTCCATAAGAAAGTTTCTGGTCTGTAGTTTTAGTTAACAGAAGAAATGAACCTGCAAGAAACTCTAATTTCACATAGAACCATTTCACAGGTTGTCCTTTCCCAAGACTTGGTTGTTCATAGGTGAGTATTTCTTACTGTGATCTTTGGAGTGTGAAAAGGAAAACTTCAGACAAATTAAGTTTAACAGAATTTAATTAAGCAAAGAACTATTTCATTCAGAAATTGGGCAGCTTCCAGAACCAGAGTGCCTTCAGAGGGGCCATGGGGCTGCCACATGGTCAGATAACATTTATGGAGATAAGAAGGAAAGTGACATATTGAAAACAGAAGTGAGGTACGGAAACAGCCGGATTGGTACAGCTCAGTTTTGCTTCATTTGAACACAGTTTGGATAGTTGGCCGCCTGTGATTGGCTGAGATGTGGCTGCTTGTTACAATGGTAGGTGTGTTTACACATCCTGCTAAGTTATAGTTCACTAGCCACGAAGAAACCTTTAGCCTGAACTTAAAATATGTTAAGGAGGGAGCTTTAGGCTAAATTTAATTTAATAGGAGTTAGCCAGACAGAGTTATCTAGCTTCAAATGCTTATGCTGCCTCTTTCTTATTGCCTATGTATTTTTGGTCAAGGTTATTAATGTTTTCTGACCTTCCATTTCCTTCTCTATATAATGAAAATAATAAAACCTACCTCCAAGAATGTTGCAAAGATTAAATAAGATAATGTATTCTTGGCACAGGGCCTGGGTACATAGTAAGACCTCAAGGGTTCTAATTAAAACACTCCTCGTCCTTTTATTCATTCCATCGATCAGCAAGCAGTTACTTTCTCCCTACTCTATAAAAGAGTAAGATGAGCTCTTCTCTTTGCTCTTAGGGACATTGAGTAGGAGAGATGTAACTTGCAAGTATGTAGATATACTCCAAAAAAGAACATGATAAATTGTGATAAGTGTCACAGAGACAAGTGTGAGAACTTAAAGATGAAAAAAGTAACTACTGGCTGGCAAAATGGTTTTACAGCAAACGCATCATTTTTGTTGAGCCTTGAAGGATGTGGTGAAGAGGCGGGTACTGGATGTGTTCTGATAACAGTTACAATTTATTGAGTGTTTATCAAGTACCAGGCATTTTTCCAGGTACAATACTTGTTGTATTAAGTCATTTACTCCATAAAAACCCTAGAAGGTGAGTACCGTTATTATCCCATTTTATAGAGCAAGAAACAAACGTAAAGATGTCAAGTAGCTTGCCTAATTTTATACAACTTTTAAGCAACGAAGCCACAGTTTGATTCTAGGTAGAGGTTAAGGCCATACTTTGAGCCACTGGATTCATATTTATGTTGTAATTGATTAGTTTTACCACGATTTTACTCCAAATTAATTATAAAGTGTAAATAGATGGAAGTGGCTGGAGGATAAAGTGTTTGAAAAGGATTATTTGGAGAAATCACCACGGGGAAAGGAGATTAAAGAAATCTGGGGGGTGCACAGGTGAGGAACAAAGATTTCTGAGAAGAAACATTTAAAAGTAATGATAATTCCATATGGTAGAAATATGTCCTCTGCTGCCCTTATTTCACTGCCTCGCGTTTTTATGAACTGAAATATATTCCACTCACACAAACCACTTCAACGTCTTTTGTTTTTAATCTTCCCGACATAGGAGAACAAATTTAACAATGAGATTCTGTTTCTGTTCTGTACATGTGGAATAATTAAATTTGCATCCCACTTTAGCATCGGTTCTACTGTTTGAAGGAAAATGTATCAATTGGACACATGCCCCGTGAATTCTAGTCTGCAAATAAGGCGTTTGGAGAAGGGGGGAGAAAGAGCAACATCTTTTCCCAAGCAATAATCACAGTAAAATCTTCATTTAGTGACAGCTTGTTTGAAGCTGGATTAATTCCCATTTGAGAGGGGCCAAGAGGGCAGGGAAGTGAAGGAAGGAAGCTGGAGAGAGGCAGGGCATAATTACAGAAATTCCCAGTGGGTTTTGAAAGGAAACGTTTTGCAAGAGAGCTCAGCTGGGAGGTATCTGTAAAGGACTGTGGTGAAGGAGCCTTAGGGATCTCTTTTAGTCTCCAGATTATTTCCAAGGTCTTAATATTCTCTTTTATACAGATTCCGGGGATTGGACTTGATTCATGGAAGATACAAACGTTGTAGGATATAATCAGTGCATGTTTGGGAGTGAGGAGATGAACTTGAGTTTAAACCTCAGTCCTGCTACTTTGTATACTACGAGATCTTGAGCAAGTTTCTTGTCATCTTTGAGATGCTTTCATCCTCTGTGGAAAAAAAGTGGAATAATTATTATTGCCTCACATTGAAGATGCAAGGGGGAAATAATGGAATAACAAATAAAAGCTCTCATCACATATTTGGTACTCTAAAAATGTTTTCCTACTTTTTCTCTCTTTTCAATGTCATGACTACATTTCTATTTCATGAGTGTATCACTTGTTTGGTTTATAGTACATACATTGTACTTCTAAGGTTAGGAGAGATGGGGGAGGAATTGCTAGGACATAGGTTGGGCTAATTTCACTAGTAACTGAGGGTATTGAATTAAAAAACAAAGTAAACCAACCAACCAAACAAACTCACCTGGCTATTGCCTCTATGTATTTCCTTACTGACCTCAGTAAATCTCTCTTTATCTGGCTCTTTCTACTGCTCCAAGAGGTTGAATGAGGTTTTTTTTTTTTATTATTTTTTAGCTAATTTTATTGTATTTCCCACTAACCTTTAATCCACATGAGGGCAGGGACTGTATCTGATGGCTTAATACTTGCATCACCGTGCCCCAGCTCAGAACCTGGAAGTATATGTAGTGACAAAGGCCCTCTCCTTGACCAGGTTTGAATCAGGATCCTCCGAGTCCTTCTTTAGGCGAGGTCCCAACCCTGGGTGTTGTCCTTGGCCTGCTTATTCCAGTTTTAGGAAGAATCCTGCTGAGTCAGTTTAGAGAAAGTCCCCCACCCTAGATGTCTGATCAAATTCCTCATCCCACACCCTAGCACCCTAGATATCTTATCACCCTGACCTGCCTTCAGCAATAATGCCCCCAGCCTTGATGTTTCCTTTCAGTAATTTGCCCACCACTGATGCCCTACCCTGCTCCTTGGCTATAAATCTCAATTCATTCTTATTTTATTTGGGGTTAAGCTTAACCTCTCTCCCCTACTACAAAACCACTATTGCAATAGTCTGTCTTGAAAAGAGTCTCCCTATGGGGACCCTGATAAGACAGGTGGCTGAATTTTCATCAGGGACATGAGGTCAGATGACAATGGAAAGTGCTGAAAAAAATGATTAACCCCAAATCCTACATCCAATTAAAAAAAGTTTTAAAAATGAGACTAAAATTCTATATTTTCAGAAAAATACAGGCTCGAAGAATTTATCAGCAGGAGGCATATATTTTTTCATATTAATTAATTAAGAGCCAGGGTAAAGAAAGATTTGCTGAGATCAGTAAGGAAATACATAGAGGCAATCACCAGGTGAGTTTGTTTGTTTGTTTGTTTTGTTTTGTTTTTTAATTCAATACCCTCATTACTAGTGAAATTAGCCCAATCAATGCCCTAGCAGTTTCTCTGTCACCTCTCCTAACCTTAGAAGTAAAATTTATTTACACAAAGCAAGTGGTACCCTCATGAATTAGAAATGTAGGAATGATATTGAAAGGAGAGAGAAATTAAAGAAATTTCTTCCAGTTGAGAGTTGAAAGCAGACTGAACCTCAAGTATGAAGAAAGAAATAACAAGCACCAGAAATAACAAATAGTTGGTTAAATATATATAAAAAAAAGTTTGCAGATTATGGAGTTAACAGGTAAACTTAAAAAAATACAAAAAAAAAAAGAAAAAAAATACAAACTTTATTTCTCAACACAAGCTCCATCGAGATCAAGACACTTTTGTAAGTCATTTAGTCTATCCCCAAAGAACGGAGGGCCCTGAGAATTTAACCATGGCAAAGCAGTCTTTTTATAATTACAGTTCTCTAATGAAATGCTTCAAGATCTTGATACCACTTGTTTAAAATTTCCCTTGAGGCCGGGCATGGTGGCTCATGCCTGTAATCCTAGCACTCTGGGAGGCCGAGGTGGGCGGATTGTTTGAGCTCAGGAGTTCGAAACCAGCCTGAGCAAGAGCGAGACCCCGTCTCTACTAAAAATAGAAAGAAATTAATCGGACAACTAAAAATATATAGAAAAAATTAGCCGGGCATGGTGGCGCATGCCAGTAGTCCCAGCTACTTGGGAGGCTGAGGCAGGAGGATCGCTTGAGCCCAGGAGTTTGAGGTTGCTGTGAGCTAGGATGATGCCACGGCACTCTAGCCCGGGCAAAAGAGTGAGACTCTGTCCCAAAAAAAAAAAAAAATTTCCCTTGAATTCTCTGCTCTTGTCTACAGCTGATCCAGGTGTAATGGTTTGGGCACCCATTGATGGGAAAGTTTGCTCCACTTTAATTTTTCAGTTGGAATTGTGTAAGCTGAGCCAATTGAGCTGTTGACGGTGTGGGCTATAATTTCGGCTGTTTATCGTCATTCTTCTTCAATTATGACACAAACAAGATGAACTTTATTCCTTGCAAATTGATGTGGATGGTCTGCTGCTGTAAGCTTCCTCTTCAACATCGTCTTGCTCATTCTTAAAGTGAGTTACCCATTTGTAAACTGCTGATTTCTTTGGGGCATTGTCCCCATAAACTTTTCTTAAAGCATCAATGATTTCACCAGTCTTCCACTGAAGCTTCACCATAAATTTGATTTTTGTTGTTGCTTAAGAAAAAAAGAAAGGAAAAAAATCTTCTTTACTGTCTTAACAAGTGTTATGTACAATTTTTTTAAATCATAGCATGAATAAACGAATGATATAAATGAATTTTTTGTCAATAATTTTGGGTTTTTATTTTTTTGCCCTTATTGTCCTCCAAACTCAAGGTTTTTGAAAGAACATCAAGAAAAAAGAGTGAAAGAGTGAAGGATGTTTGGTTTGACTATGATAAAGTAAGGATCAATTCTCGTTGGGGCAATCAAGGATAATTCTGTTCCTCCACATCCCAAATTCTAGAGATAAGAATTATTTTTTGAGTGAAAATAAGTTGAATTTGTTGAACGGCTTCTCCTGTATTAAACACTAGCTAGGTCAGTAAAAATACAGAAATAAAGATAATATTTTCATAATTGAAAAGTGTTTTAATTTGTTTGTTTTGTAAACACAAAATGATCTCAAGTATATCACTGTTCTTGCCTCCTCTTCCCTCTTCTGACTATGGTGTCAATAATAACTTGCAGAGAACCAAACGAGTGGAAGCAGAAAGACCAGTTAAAGACAATATTGTTAGAGATAATAGCTAGGGGATTTGTGATGGCAACCTTGACTAGGGTGGGAGCAGAGCAAATGAAAAGAAGATAAACTTAGCATATATTTTTGAAGTAGAACTAAAAGAACTTGAAGAGATTTTGGAAGGACAGAATGAGAAAAATAAATGGATCAATATTTACTTCTAGGTGTTTGACCTAAGCTAATAAGTAGATATTGCTGCCTTTTAATGAAATTTGGAATACTGGGGGAAGAAAATGTCTTTCAAAAGCAGGGGTGGGGGAAGTAGAGGTGGTGGTGGTGGTGAAATATGTATACCACTTCTGTCATTTTTTCATTTTGGAAATACTGTTTGTGATGTCCACCACATCAAACAGGAAATTTCTAGTTAGCAGTTGGCATTGTGAATCTGTAATTCAAAGGTAAGCTCTCGGCTGGAGGAAAATTGGGGCTTTTCAGCATAAGGATTGCATTTAAAGCCATGGGATTTGATGAATTAGTTCTTACGAAGTATTATTCTCCTTTTTTTTTGAACATATACGAGTAGAAATCAAGAGCGAATGAGTGTTCAGCTTCCAAAAGTAGACTCACATTCCTTGGTAATGAAGGATAATATTCTATCTAAACATGCATTCAAGAAAAAATGTTGGAAGATGTTAAAGATTTAGAGGTAATATTTCTGTAACTCAAGTCTAGGAATGATTTTTCTATTCTCTCACAATGAACACAGAAAACTTCTGTGACAAAAGGTGTGAAGATTTTTCCCCATCAACAAGTAAGCAATCAATTCCACAGCAAACACCAGCTGGGTGTTCCCCAATTCAATTTTCACAGTATCTACCTGGGGATAGCACCAGATCACACAGGCTGAGGGCTCAGTCCCACACGAGCGCATCCCTTTTCATATATCAGTTCAAAGTCCAGGGCTCTGGAACTTCTGAATGATCACTTTCAAGTATGAGTTCCTATGACCTCCTTGTCAGATTCGATTAATTTTCCAGAGCAGTGCACAGAACTCAAGGAAACTTATGTTTACCGGTTTATTATAAAGAATATTACAAAGACTACAGGGAAGGAGATGTATAGGGTGAGGTATAGGGGAAAGTGCACAGAGCTTCCATGCCCTCCCAGAACATGTTACTCTCCAGAGCCATCAAGTGTTCAGCTACCCCAGAAGCTCTCCAGACCCTGTCCTTTTGGGATTTTAAGGAGGCTTCATTGCATAGGTAAGGTTGCTTAAACCATTGGCCATTGGTGACCAACTTACCTTCAGCCCAGAGGTTGGGGGGTGGGACTGAAAGTCCCAACCCTCTAATCATGCCTTGGTCTTTCCAGTGATCACCTCCCTGCATGAAGATACTGAGGGTCTGCCAGCCATCAATCAATTCATTAGCATACAAAAAAGACATCACTTTGGAGATTCTAAGAATTTTAAGAGTTGTATGCCAGGAATGGGAACAAAGACCAAGTATACATTTCACGATATTATAAATGGTTTATCAATTTATGAAATATCATTATACTAACAGAATTGTAGAATTTCAGAGTTAGATGGCACCTCCTAAAACTTTTAGTACTCTTATCCCTTTGAAAAATAACTCCATACAACATCCCTGGGAAGTTATCAAAAAGCCAGTGCTCACACATTTCCTGTGATTGGGATCTTACTACTTTGTGATACTGTTTAATTGCATTTACTTTTACTTATTTGAGTCATAAAGAATTAGGGTAATTATTTTTTTCCCATGACATTTCTATAGCAATTTGAAGACAGTAAACATACCCTTCCTTTTTTCTACCGGTATTTGTAGTCACAGATTTTTTAAACATTTTTTCTCATAAGCTGAGATCATTTGAGTACCTTCCTATTCTCCTCATTTATCTCTAAATGAGCACCAATTTTTGTACATAGCCCTCAAAGAGTTTGTGTTTTAAGACATGTTATAATGATGCTAAAATATACATTTCTGATGGTCAACAGATGGGACATTTTGTTGAAAGAGGCTCTTGGAATTATTGTGTGATGCGAAGAGGAAATTGAAGGCCACAGACACAAATATTTCTAGATTCCCTTAGAATCATTACAGGTGCAAGGGACAGTTCATTTCCCCAATTACGGAGAATATTTTTGCTGCTCATCTCATGTTTTGGCCCCAGCTTGTAGAATAGGGTATTTCTGTCTAGACCCTCCCAGCCATACACTATGTTTCTTCTCCCCATGAAAAGGAGGAGATGCTAATATAATGAACTACATTTTACAAATGGTCAGAGACAATAGTAAAAAGTAGTGTTTATAAATGGGAACTGCCTAACTCTCTCTTGCCTTTTCTTTCTCCACGTAGTGAGCAACCCAGCTGGTGCTTGCAAGGCTGTCATCCTATTTTCTCTGTGATTGCCTTTGAATGGATCAGCAAGGCAGGCCTGTGTGCCTCACCCATGTTGGCTGGGTAATGAACTAGGTACCCACTCTTCAGAACTTCTTTGGCTCAATCTCCTTGCGCAGGACTATCTGAATATATGGATCTCAATATAGAGATTCTAAATGGGGGAGAGGTTGGAGGCCCGGTTTAACTTTGCTTCTAAGCCATATCATTTTACTTCTCCATTTTCCAGAGCCCTACAAAAAGAGATCCAGACATTCTTCCAGTGACATTTAAACAGGTATTTTGCTTTCTATTTAGTTAATTTTCTTTTAATACCTACCACATTTGTCAAAACTGCCAAAAGGCAGACTAGGAGTGGGACTCCAATTTTCTTAATAAGCATAAAACATTATTTTTCATCTCTTGCAAATGAACCTCATTGATGAAGCTTCCCAATTTATACAAATTCACATTGATTTCCTTTCTCTGTTTTCTTCATCATGTATAACCTGTAACCATAGGCTTAAGTGCTAAATTATTTTCTGCCTCAAATATGATAGTAATTGTTTTATGCTCCCTAATTAAAGTATAACATCTTTGAAGATGGAAGTAGTTATTATATTTGAATACTTTTTATTTTTGTTAGTCCCCTAGTGAGTGAACGTGGAACTAACAACTACTATAAAGTACGCGGAGCCTTCCTGCTAATATAAAAATTCACAATTTGATATTAAATTCATGAAGTTCCCTGATAATGTAGCTTTTCCTTTTTTGAATGTTAATGGCCATTTGCATATATAAAGTCATATACTGGTAAATGGAAGGCATCCATAAAATGCCTAGTGTAGGGGAGGTCTGAAGGTAAACTACAACAGACTTAAAAGGCAGCTTTACATATTTAATTTGAAAAATTACTCCACCTCAAAAAATCTAAAGATGGTTATTATTTCCTTGTTTTAATGCAAATGTAGCCGGCTCATCCAGTTCTTGCCCCTCACCCACCTCGTGTGCTTCCTACTTCCCAGACTGGCCTGTTCTGCTCCCACAGTCTCCTTTGCTTTCAGTACCTAAATTACATGACATGAAGATGCACGCAAAATATTTCCAGTTCACAAAATACAATCCATCAACACTTCTTATGTAATGCACAGAAATGAATCCGTTTTAGCTGGGGAAGTAGATACATCAATTTAAGTGGAAGATTTTTGACAGTTTAATTCAAATTAAGTCCACTTTGTTCAATTAGAGGGTATCAGAGAGGAGATATAGGAGGATGGGGGAGCGGATAAACATGTCTTATTAGAGGAAAACAAATGTGCTTCTCCACATTAAACATATCTGTGGAGATTTTAGTTAAAAAAAAGCGACATCATAAGAAGTTACTAATTTATGTTCCCTCAACAAATGGTGAATTACTCACTTCATTTTATATTGCTCTTTCTTTGCTTTTGGCTAGATCCTGACGGTGTTGAGAGATTACAGGGAGAAGGAGTGGGGCATGGACTCTTTTCCAACTTTGGAGATGGCTACACTATGTTGGCTATGATTCATTCAATGAAGCATTTGCTAAAAGGCCTGATCAATGCGTAATAGCAGTGACATTTTCAGGACTTAGAATTTTGGATTTGAAATGAGAAATCCTGTATAACACTTTTGATCATTTAAATTTTTCGGTCTTTGGAGTTCAACTATCTTAATACACAGTGCTCAAATAATTGTCATCATAGTCTGACTTTTGAAGATGAATCTAACATAGTACAAATTTCTGCTGCAAAACTCTAAGGCAGCAATCTGAAATCTTAATGCTTACAAACCCTTAGAAAATAGAGTAAATGAGTGAAAGAGACTGGAATAAGGCAATGTAGGGAATGAGGGGGCTATGTAAAATTAGAAGCGTGCTTCATCTAAAAAGGTGAATAAAACAGTACTTAGCTCTTGATCATTGCTGTTATGGGGTAGGGGAAGGCATAGTTTTACTGGATTTTCTAGTTTTCCATGTATTATACATATATGTATTCTCTATATAGATTTTTATATTCTATCTCTGTATGCATGTATGAAATCTTCTGCTTTTTAAGTGTTGGTGCAAGTGACATAAAGCATGTCTGGGGCTGAATTTTGTCTATGTACCTCCATTGTGTGCTGTTGTTCTAGAGCATTGTACAGAGTTAGCAAATATACACTCTACTTGATGCTACTTCCCCTTCCCGAGCCATGGCAGACATTGCTCATTGATCATGGAATTCTTTCCCACAGAGTCTAGAAATGACCTTAGAACTATTTCTGACAGGCACTGCAAGGAGCCACAACCAAAACATTCAGAGGTGGTGTACAAGACAAATGTGTCTACAATCCTAGACACAGGAGAATTAGATCATATTCAAAGGTTTAGCCATATATGATAGGAGATTTTAAAACTTGATAAAGAATTGGGTCAGACACTAAATTGCAGTAATTATATCTCATTATTTGATTGTATTGTTCAACTTTTAAACTGTTTTCAAATATCTTTTCTAATCAGAGCCACTAAGTTCCTTATGAGGTAGGACAGAATTGTGTCTATGTTCAAAAGGAGAACATGAACGTTCAGCAAAGTTAAATGAGTTGCCAAAGATCATACATCTAACAATTAGGAGGATAAAAACATAATATCTCGGGTAGCAGGGGATCTTGATAATAAAAAATCACAGAGAAAAAATCCACAGGGAAAGAAAAATTAAGCTCCTGGTACCGAAAACAAAACAGTGAAAAGTTCCACTGGGGGTTTAGTTTACTTACCTCCCCCTAATAACTAAGTGCAGCTGGAGAAACAAATGCCTGGGCTTGCAAAGTAATCCTATGCCATTGAATTCCTTATACTTTATGATTGGCCTTTCTCATATTCTTTCTGTTACCATTAAAGGAGAGTTGCAGCGGTGGGGAAGAGTGAGGGGGAGGAGAAAGAGATTGATTCAGATCAAAGAGATTCCAAGAAAGAGCTCTTCTATTCTTAACTGAGGAGGCAGGGCTTCCATTGTTCTTTCTAGCCTTTATTTCCCTCCTGTGTCATTGCAATTCTTGCCCACCATGGCAACTATCCACATGTTTTTCTTGTAGGATTTTAAAAATAATTAGCCTGGTTTGTTCCCACATTTAAGAAGGAGAATTTTCTGGTTGGAGCATAACTGCCACTTGTCCTTCCAACAAAAAAAGAACTGTTTTAGATACCTGTCACCATTCCTCAGTTACAGTGCTGCTGTCATGATGATGATGATGATGATGATGATGATGACTATGATGATTATGATTAATGGTTATGTTAAGAATT
>NW_012155173.1:5974222-5977102 GCF_000956105.1 Propithecus coquereli | reverse complement strand
CATAATAATTGAAATGTGGCATGGCTTGATGAATTTTCCAGAGTCTCGAGATAGAAAAAAATGACCAAAAGCTGGTTTAAATACACAGATTCTTTTTCCACGTACAGTGTTGTTTTCATATTACTCCGTCTATCCCAATACTGCTTTCTATTCTTGCCAGAAAATCAAACCTGAACCTGATTAGTCCATGTCAAAATACCAATTTATGTAATATACAAAAAATGCAGGAGAATGCTTATACAACATAACAGATCATAATAAGTAAATATTCAGATAATAAATACTATAGAACAAGTAATCTAATTTTTCAACAAATAAATTGCATAAAAATATGGAGGAGGATCCTTATAAGAGATTGAAAAGACACACCCACCAACTGCAAAGTATGGCACTTATTTAGATCCTAATTTAAACAAACTATAAAAATATAAAAAAAACAGGGAACTTCACAGTTTTACTTGTGTTATTAAGGATTTTTTTTTAAGAAGACTCTTTTTAAACACAAAGTATTTAAGTTTATTTATTTACTTTATGTATAAAGTGTTAATGTTTATTTATTAACTTTATGTTTAAAAAGAGTTGTTATTTTGTTAGGAGCACCTATTGAAATATTTCTAGAAGAAATGATATAATGCCTGGCATTTACTTTAAAATAATCTGAATAGGGAATGGGTATGTGTATATATATCCTGAGATAATTGTGAAAGCAAGAGGATTGATGTATGGGGTTATTATATTTTTCTCTTCATTTTTATATTATGGAGAACTTATTTTAAGATTTTCTATTATAACATATTCTTTAAGAAAATACTTCTTATGCTGCCTGAAAGGAAAATAAAATCAGCTTGAATCCGGGGTCCTGGGCAGTGCACTGGAACAAGGGCAAATGGAATAAAGTGTGAATTTCTGTCTCTCCTTCAATCCTGTCCACGTCTATAATGTCAAAAACTCAAGCCATTCCCGAAGGATGGACATATTTGAAACTCGGACTTAGGGGGGAAGAGGGGGACAAGGGCAACATACGTAACCTAAACATCTGTACCCCCATAATATGCTGAAAAAAAAAAAAAAACTCAAGCCAGAAGTTTAAAATTCATTCATGGTCTGCATTACTATCTCCCTCAACTCTTCCACCCAATTTCTAAGACCTTTCAACTGCAGCTACAAATATCTTTTGATGTATTAAGAATTACGAGACTTCCCCTTATCCCATATCCACCATCACTTTTTTAATCCACGATCTCTTTCCTGATGACTGTACATCCTAACTCATTTCTTTCTCCCTCTAATCTTGAACCTCTATAATCCATTTTCTACTCAAAATCCAGAGCAATCTTTTGAACATGTAAGCTTGTTCACATCACTTTCTTACTTCAAACTTTCTAAATCTTTTTGCTGCATTTATTTATCCATTCTTTCATTCATTTAAAAATTTTTTTTAGAGAAAGGGTCTCACTATGTTTCCCAAGCTGACCTCAAACTCCTGGAGTCAAGAGATCCTCCCACCTCAGCCTCCTTAGTAGCTGGGATTACAGGTGTGCATCACTGTATCTGGATTTTGTTACTGTATTTAGAAGCAAACCTTAATATCATGTCAAGATATACATGATACTGCATAATGAGATCCCTGCCCAGCTCTCTTTTATCTTGAGTCTTCCTCAGTGTACTTCTAACTTACCCATCTTGGATAAGAAATATTCATTTCTAACCTTCTCTCCTCCTGGTCCACTATCATTTTATTCACTCTAGCAGATTTGCATTGTTTTCCCAAATTCTTCATTCCTTTCCTTATCCATGCTCTTTTGCATGTAAATTTGCCATGCTCTCCCCTTGTGGGCGAGACGTAATTTCCAGCTCCTGACTATAGATTTGGCCACGTAACTTGCTCTGGACAATAAAATGTGGTGAAAATGATGGTGACAGTTCTGAGGCGCAGCCTAAGATGGCTTGTGTATTCCTTTCTGTGCTCTTGTGCTTAAGCAGACACAGGACGAACATGTTCCAGTGGACCTGCTGGTCCCAGGAGGAGGACAAAGGCAGAGGGGACAGAACCCCTCAACCCTAGGCTAGATTGTCAAACACCTAGTCAATGCTCAAACTCATGAATTAAATAAAGGGCTTATTGATGTATGCTGTTGCTATTATGGAACTATTTGTTACACAGCATTATCATGTCCATAACTGATTCACCCACTTTGGAGCGCAGGAGTTGCTAATTTTTACACCTCAGAGTTTTGGCGAATAAAGCATAAACATGATCCTCAGCTCTCAATCTATGGCTTAGAAGTTGTTTGATCTAGGATGGTCATTTTATGTCACAGAGACTCAGCTTTTTTAATTAAATGAGGATTAAAAAATCTCTCTCTGACTCCCTCAAGTGAAAATAGACTAGAGTAAGTTATGTGAATGGGCTTTACAAAGTGTGAAGCACCTTAGCTCCAGGGGCCACCTTTCAGTACCTCAATCACGGGCCAACCCTCCGGATGTCTGCTCCATTTCCGAACACTGACAAACTGTCTAGACCCAGAGTATTCCTCCACAGATAGGATTTATGATCTTATAAACTCTGAATCACTGTGTCTAATAAAGAGTCTTGCAGGCTTGAGCGGTATCCAATTTCATAATTGCTGGAGTAACTCAATCATTTTCAAATATGCAGTTTCAGCAGCCAGAGACCTTGGGGACCAAGCAGACTTTACCAAGAGTGCCCCTGTCAACCTCGGGCTAGCCTCCTAGGTGAGCCCTCTCTCAAGTCTGTAAGTGCTACAGGAATCTGAAGCAAATAAGCTACTAGATGGAGTTTTAACAGTTTTTAAAAATTTCATTTTGTTACATTGTTTTTTCTATGTATGTAGAAGGAAGAACTGACATTAGCTCTGT
>NW_012155173.1:5970125-5971007 GCF_000956105.1 Propithecus coquereli | reverse complement strand
TATGTATACCATGGAGTACTACTCAGCCACAAAAATCAATAGTGATGTAGCACCTGTTGTATTATCCTGGATAGAACTGGAGCCCATTCTACTAAGGGAAGTATCCCAAGAATGGAAAAACAAGCACCACATGTACTCACCATCAAATTGGTATTAACTGATCAACATTTAAGTGCACACATTGTAGTAATATTCGTTGGGTGTTGGGGAGGTGGGAGGGAGGAGGAGGTGATGTGTATATTCACACCTAACAGGTGTGGTGTGTACTGTCCGGGGGATGGACATGCTTGTAGCTCTGACTTGGGCAGGGCACAGGCAGTATATGTTACATAAACATTTTTACTCCCATAATATTCTGAAAAAAAAAAAAGAAATCAAGATTTGGGTGATAGGTGCCTAGATACCTGCTGGGATGTTTTTGTTTCTAGGCCCTCTCAGCTGACACAGCAAAATAATGTGAATATATACTAACCTGTGTACATATACATATTTGTAAATATGTGTGTATGTAATCTGCATCTAAATAATATCAGGCTAAACTGCTATCTCCAACTCTAATCCATAATGACACAAGTCATTCTAGCCTTCTTCCCTTTCGACTGTCCATAACCTTTTACCCTAAGGATGGGTGACCTGGCTCCCAGCATTTGCCATCCAGAAACATAATTGCTCAATTCCAGTATATACGTGTAATGGTTTTCAGAATTGCTAACCCACACCCTTGTGAAAAAACAACTTTATCAACTAGCGTGCAGAGCTATGTACAGTTCATTTGTCTTTTTCAGTCTTACATATTTTACTCATTTCCAAAGTTACTTAGGTCAGCAACTTTTTCCATCACTCCCTTCAGTTTGATTGACAGGTAGTTATCGTTAATGGCTA
>NW_012155173.1:5962863-5965730 GCF_000956105.1 Propithecus coquereli | reverse complement strand
TCAAAAAAAAAAAAAAAAAAAGTACTACTTTAGTAGTGACTCTTCTTAAAATTCACGTGCCCTATATTTAGTAGTGTGCTAGCAAATGTTTAACAACTGGCTCTCTGGGGTGGTGAGGGGAGAGGGGCCTGCTTTGTAGTGTTTGCTGATGTTCATGATTTAAATACTCCCACTATGGCCCAGTTCAAGCTACTGATGTGATAAATCCGTGAAAACAGAGTTAAGAAAAAGTGTGTAAAATTCAAGCAGGCAAGCCTGGGTGAGCCAGCTCCAGGACACCATCGCAATTATCCTCTAGGTTCAATCCCTAGATTTCTCATTTTCCCCTAGATTCATGAATCCATCCCTTTACATGCTTATTAATTTTATTTAAATGACTACTACTTATCTTACTTACAGTCCAGCATTTCTCTTCACTTTCTATCCAGCGTGTCCACCCATTTTTGGCTGTATAGCTTAAGTTACATTTGCATGTGACTCAAATCATTGTTCTCTCTCAGCAACTCTGCCCCTTCTAATTTGTCATTTTCTGTGTCACCGACTTTCTGATCAGCTAAGATCAAGGTGCCACACCCTTGCCTCTTGACTTTTATTTATCCCTGCCCCCACATCTATCCAGTATCTAGGCCATGTTAGATATACATACAGGTTAACTGTGGTATTTAAACTTTCTTTTCCTTGATTTACGAGCCTCAGATTATTTGGATCACTGAAATGGAACTGTAAGTATTCTCGTGAGTCAAACATCTCCTTTAACAAATGTGCCATTCATGTCTCTTATGAGCCAGTTTTTCTAAAGGTGAGAATGTTCCGTTTTCCACTGACTGTTCACTGAACCCAGACACAATGTCTGGCACAGTGTGGCTGGGTTCTCTGCCCAGGACATCGCAAGACTAAAATCAAGATTCCAGCAGACTGTGTTCTGTTCTGCAATTTCTGGGTAGGAAGATAAAAAAAAGAAAAAACTTTCTTCCATTCTCATTCTGGTTGTTGGCAGAATTCAGTTCCTTGTGGTTATAGGACTGAGATCCCTGTTTACCTGCTGGCTGTCAACCAAGTATTGTTCTCAGCTTTAAATGCCACCTGCATTTCTTGCCACATGGCCACCTTCATTTTTAGGCCAGCAACAGTGCATCAAATCATTCTCATGTTTCAAAGTCACTGGCTTCTTCCTCTGCCCCCAGCCTAGTCAGGCCTATCTGTATCATTTCACTATCTTGAGGTCGACTGATGTGGGACCTTAATTACATCTGCAAAATCCCTTCACTGTAGCATCTATGGTAGTATGTGATTGAATAACTAAGAGAAGGAGTATGTATATTAGAGGCCAGAAATCTTGGGGGACTATGTTAGATTTTTGCCTACCACAGTATTTGTTGACCTTTTGCTTGGAATTTTTTTTTTCATACTTCTTTGACATTCTTTAATTCAGAACATCAATCTCCTTCCATATAGAGGTTCTTTCTTTCTTTGCAGCCCTACAATCCCACTTTCCCTTTCTAATACTGTTCCCCCAGCTCCTTGCTTGTTTTCTTCATAGTAATTATCAAAATTCATAGTAATTTTACTTGTTTTCTTATTTCTACTGTCTTTTCCTCTCCCACCAAATACAAGCTCTATGGGCATAAAGATTTTTGTCTTGTCCAAAAATATATCATTAGTATCTTATACGGGCAACTCGTAATAAATATTTGTTAAATGAATTATTAACTGCATTAGTAGATTAGTTTATTGAGCCATTTGATGTTTGATGATGACATGTGAAGTCCTGAGAATATTTTGAAGAACACTACCAGTCTTCATAGAAAGTTTCCTATATTGTCATCTGAAATTAAACTTACTCAGTGTAGAAATTAGCTACTTTTTCTCTTTTCTTTTTTCTATTTTCATTATGAAAATTTTCAAATATATACAAAAGTAGAGATAGTAATATGATAAACCTTAATATGTCCATTATTCACCTTCAATAATTCTTAATTTTTTTTGCCAATCTTGTGTCATCTAAATTTTCAACTTCTTTTTTTCTAGAGTTTTTTTACATCACATCCCGGACATCAAGCAATTTCTCTTGTAAGTCTTTCGCTGTGTTTTTCCAGATAACAAGGACTAATAGTAATAAGAAGATTTTCTTAATATTATCCATTATTGTCTAATGCCCAATGCATGTGCAAATTTTGTTATTGATGATATGTTTGTCTCATAATAGAACTAAGTTCTACATATCACATGTTATGTCTTTTAAATCTCTTTATAATTGAAGGTTATATTTTTAAATGTCATTGATTTATTATTTGTCCCATATAATATTTCATCTTCCAAATTTTACTTACTTCTTCCTCTATTTACTTTCTCAAGCTATCTTGGTTTGCTACTGTGTTGCAATTTCTCCTAGGTTTTAAAATAGACAGGACTAGGAATTTTAAGAAAAAATATCATGAATTTATATGTTTTCAATTCAAATTTAAAATTGAGGATTTTAACATAATTTCTTTGACTTTAACTTCTGTCCTGTATCTACTGTATTGGAAGTCTTGATTCCTAATTTAAAAATACATTAATTATTTGCATATGAATACCTATATATGCATATGTATGTGGATGTGTATACACACACACATAATCACTTCAAAAAAACCATCACCAATATTACTGCCAATAAGACTACCAAATGTGGTTTAAAGATTATTTGATGTTTTTTGTCTTTAGTTATATATACTATCAGGGATAAAATAAATCAAAATTATGTGTTAAAAAATCACTGAAGATAACTTTTATTTCTTGGTTACAAAGCTACCAACTTAATAAGCAGTTTGATTCATTTGTTAAAGCATGTTTTCATTTATTTCCTTTTAAAATTCAGTTTTGTT
>NW_012155173.1:5960861-5962813 GCF_000956105.1 Propithecus coquereli | reverse complement strand
AAAAGAAGGAAAAAAAATCGATTTTTTTTCAACTGCAAGGAGTCACTTCAGTTGTCTTGACAGTATTGAGTGAATAATTTGACCGGAAGGGATAAAGGGGGAGGGATGCCTTTGCTTAATATAATCCTCTCCCCTGCTTCTCCCCACCCGAAGGCAGCACATTAATCAACCTCAGTTGACTGTCTGTCTCATTCCTCTCTTAAATAATACCTGTACCAAAATGTGAGATGATGCATGTGTTTAATTCCTAGAAGAGATGGCTCCAGATACGGAGTTCGTGGAGAGAAGACGCAATTATAGAAGTGTGGTCTAAGGAGACTGAGGTGTGTGTGAGGATGCTGAAGTTTTATTTCTTTTGTTTTAACTTTTTTTTTTTTTTTAATCTTGGAACATCAATCCTCAACTAACAGAACTGGAACAGGTCTGTCAAGAAACTCAGTCCAAGCCTCTGATTTTACAAATAAGAAACTGAGGCCCAGAGAGATAAGTGATAGTGATAGCATAAAAAACTCAGATCTTCTCATTCTTATCCCAGCAAATAATTTATTAAACAATGCCAAATAGCATTCTACTTCTGATCTACTTTCTCAGCATGTAATCTTTACTCAATTCCTTGCCATTTGGACAGTACTTTATTGAAAGTGCTCTCTTATGTTAATGACAAACCGGTAGTCACCAAAGTCATTCATACTTTTTGGACATTTTGAACAATTTACACAGTGAATGCCTGCATTTAAAAAAATGTTATTTCAAAATATTATGGGGATACAAGTGTTTTTGGTTACATGCATTGCTTTTGTAATGCTTGAGTCAGAGTTATAAGTGTGTCCATCATCCAGATTGTGTTCATTGTACCTGCTAGGTAGGTTTTTGCCCATCCCCTCCTTCCCTCTCCCCTCTGCTTGATTTCCATTGAGTTTTACTTCCCTCTGTGCACATGTGTGCTCATAGGTTAGTTCCAATTTAATAGTAACATGTGGTGTTTGTTTTTCCATTCTTTAGATACTTCACTTAGGATAATCCTCTCCAGTTCCATCCAAATTATTGCAAAAGACCTTAATTCATTCTTCTTCATGGTTGAGTAGCATTCCATAGTATACATATGCCACATTTTGTTAATCCACTCATGAATTGATGGACACTTGGGTTCATTCTACATCTTTGCAGTTGTGAATTGTGCTGCAATAAACATTCAAATGCAGGTGTCTTTTTGATAAAATGACTTCTTTTTCTTTGGTTAGATACCCCGTAGTGGGATTGCTGGATCCAATGGTAGGTCTACTTTTAGTTCTTTGAGGAATCTCCATATTGTTTTCCATAGAGATTGTATTAATTTGCAGCCCCAACAACAGTGTATAAGCATTCCTTTCTGTCTGCATGCACGTCAACATCTATTGTTTTTGGACTTTTTAATAAAAGTCATTCTAACTGGGGTAAGGTGATACCTCATGTGGCTTTAATTTGCATTACTCTGATGATTAGTGACATTGAGCTTTTTTTCATATGTTTATTGGCCATTTATCTATCTTCTTTTGAAAAAGCTTTTGTTCATGTCTTTTGCCTACTTTATAATGGGGTTGTTTGTTTTTTTCTTGCTGATTTGCTTGAGTTCTTTGTAGAGTCCTGTTATTAACCCTTTATCAGATGTATAGCTTACAAATATTTTTTCCCATTCAATAGGTGGTCCATTTGCTTTGTTGATTTTTTCTTTAGCTGTGCAGGAGCTTTTTAATTTAATCAATTCCCATTTATTTATTTTTGGTATTGCCATGATTGCCGTTGTGGTCTTCTTCATAAATTCCTTGCCTGGGCTGATATCTAGAAGAGTATTTTCAACATTTTCTTCTAGCATTCTTGTGCTTTCATATCTTATCTTTAAGTCTTTTATCCATCTCATAATAATTTCTTCTGTAACAATTAATACCTTAGGTCCTTTTTTTTTTTTTTTTTAA
>NW_012155173.1:5952549-5957601 GCF_000956105.1 Propithecus coquereli | reverse complement strand
TTTTTTTTTTTTGGTATGTGCATGTAGTGAGAACACTTAAGTTTTACTCGTTAGCAAATTTCAATTATGCAGTACAGTATTGCTAACTGTAGTCATCGTGCTGAATATTATTTTTCTAGAAGTTATTCATCTTGTTTAACTGGACCTTTGTACCTTTTGACCAGCATCTCCCCATTTTGCCCTCCTCCCTGTCCCTGGAAACCACCATTTTAGTCTCTGCTTCTATGAGCTGATTATTTTATATTTCATTTGTAAGTGAGATCATGCAATGTATTTGTCTCTCTGTGTCTAGTTTATCTCACTTAGATAATGCTCTTCAGGTTCATTCATGTCATGAATGCCAGGATTTCCTTCTTTTTAAAGGCTGAATTATGCATTGTTTTCATCCATTCATCTTTTGATGGACATTTAGCTTGATTACATATCTTAATTATTGTGAATAATGCTGTAATAAATATGGAAGTGCAGATATGTCGCTGACATACTGATTTTAATTCCTCTGGATATATACTCAGTAGTGAAATTGCTGGATCATATGGTAGTCTGATTTTTAGTTTTTTGAGAAACCTCCATACTGTTTTCCATAATGGCTGTACCAATTTACGATCCCACCAACAGTGTACAAGGGTTCCTTTTTCTCTAGATCCTCACCAACATATCTCTTGTCTTTTCAATAGTAGCCATTGAAACAGGTGTTGGGTGATATTTCATGGTGGTTTTGATTTGCATTTTCCTTAAGATTTGTGATGTTGAGCATCTTTTCATGTACCTGTTAGCCATGTATATATCTTCTTTTGAGAAATGTCCATTCAGGTCCTGTGCCCAATTTTGGATCAAATTATTTATTTATTTTGCTATTGAGTTATATGAGTTCCTTAGATACTTTGGATATTAACCTCTTATCAGATACATGGTTTGCAAACATTTTCTCCCATTCCATAGGTTTCTCTTTCCTTCTGTTGATTGCTGTTTTTGCTATGCAGAAGCTTTTTAGTTTGATGCAATTTTACTACTGTCTATTTTTGCTTTTGCTGTCTGTGCTTTTGGTGTCATGTCTAAAAAAAAAAAATCATTGTCAAGGCTCAATTTTCTTTTTAATTTGTAAAATATTTATGTGGTTCCAAACTTTAAAAAGTATTTTATTATTTAGAAAGCATAATTTTATTCTTTGTCCCTCCCTACACACTAGTTTATCCTTGACCCTATTCTTAATCATTTTTATTAGATTTTATTTATCCTTCATCATTACTCTCTGTGTGTAAGTGTTTGTGTGTATGTGACCATGCACACGATCATGTGTGTGTTTGTTTCCCCCTTAAACATACAGAAGGTAGCTCGTTTGAAATACCAGTCAGCACCTCCCTTCTAACCCCCCACCTAACAATATATGTTGGGGATTTTCCATAGTATCTATGGAAATACCTTATTTATTCTTTGTGTACACGTTTATAGTATTTCATTGTGGAAATATTTCATAATGTATTTAAGCAGATCATTATTGAAGGATGTGTGAATTGTTTTCAGCCTTTTGTAATTATAAGAAAAATAAAATACAGTAAAAACCACATGCGAATGTAATTTCATATTTTGACAATTTAACTAACTTTGGATAAAACTGCTGTGAGTAGTTGCAAAACTCATGGAATCTTCTTTCTTCCTACCTTTTCAAATGCACCTTTCCTTCAGAGAAGGATGTTTTCCTGCTATGCTGTGTGAACTCAATGTAAAGTCCCCTTTCAGAATCTTTAATATAGGCAGAAATTACTTTCTCTCACACATCTATCTAGCCATATTTTATTCATCATTCAGATCACATATTGAACTCCACATTTTCCATATATTGTTCCGTGACCAATTTATCTACTATTGCATTCTTTCTGCTTTGAAATTGCATAACAGGATTACTCCGCTTGGAACATAATCAGTAACCATCCTATAGTTTTATTGAGATGTGGCATATGTCAGCATCATATTATTACAATGAAATATTACATTCCTGTAAGGCAGAAACTGTCAGATTTTTTCTGTATCTCTCATAAGTCTATCATTGGATTGATTACAAGATAAGCATGCACTAAAAGTACTTACGAATTAAATTAAATCAAATTGGATTGATTCTCCTGGATGATCAGCATTTTCTGAGGCATGATATAAAGTTATTCTACTCTGAGCAAACATACCTTTTTGAAACACAAAATGGTGTGGAACTTAAAAAAAATGGTTTCAACATATATCTTAACCAACAATAGCAACAAAAAAACAATGAGCATATAAACAGAGAGATGGGTTATGACACAACCCTGGGATGGGGGAGTATTACTGTGGGTCTAATTTAAAGGTACTGGCCCTACTTTGCATGAGTGATATAATGAAATAAATGTATCTTTAAAAAATTTCCTAGGGAACATAAATCATCCATAAACAACATTCTTCACTCAGCAGAATCAGTTTCTAATAACAAAAGAGAAACAAGATTTTTGATTGGTAGACCTTTAACTCACGGTTTGGTCCTTTCTAGTAATAGTTATGCTACATTATACAAATTATTTCACTGAGATAAAGGAGTTTGTACTAAGAGTCCCACCTACCTGATAAGAGGATTGGATATCACAAAATATTAAAATGTGATTATTGATTATGCATATGCTAGTTATAACTGTAGAGATAAAGAGTTAAAATCAAGAGTGATGAAATGACTCCCATGAAATCACTAAGAGTTGATGACAGTTTTGGAATATGAACTCAGTGTCTTTATTTCAGATCCAGCTTTACTTCTACCAGGGCTTCAATATTTTACTCTACTGGTTTTTGGGACCCATCATTGAGAGGATACCCTTGCACTGCCTTCTTACACTAATTTCCGTAAACTGACACTTTATAGCTAACCACTTTGGACTTGTCTGCTACATTTTCACCTGGAATTCGCATAATTTCCCTGCTTTTGAGCTACTTGATGTGGCAATTTTTTCCTACTAGAACCTGAGCTTCATTCACTCTGCCACTTCATTGAATATGGACCCAAAATGATCACTTCCAGACTCATGACTTGCAATCCCTTCAAGCTGTCAACTCAGAAGTAAAAAGTTCTTACTCTCATAACTTATTCTTGGAGTCGAGTGGTGTTTCCAAACCAGATTTTTTTTTTTATTATTATGTTTAAGAAAACCGATGTACCATTCCTGAACCCCTCAGGCTTCCAAGTCTCCAATGTCAGTTCCTGAAGTAACCTGCCAAATCTGACCTTCTTTAAACAACATATCTCTCTCTTTTCCAGAGGAAAACGGTAAAGATCAAGTCATGGCTGTACGTAGTACCTAATTAAACAAGTGTAAGAAAGCCGAGAAAGGTCAGGTTGTCAAAAATCATTGCTGTATCTTTACTGGATTGTATTTAAAGACTGATTGCAGCAGAGAAAATAACTCAATAAGGTGTATGAGACTGGAATAACAAATGAAGTCAAGGGTCAGACTTCTGCCTGGCACATAACAAAAGATGAGGAGATAAAAACCTAGGAAACAAACCAAGGGAAATGAAAGGGAGAGAGTATGTGGTGAGCAAAACAAACAGCTGATATTAATATGGAAAAGAGGTTCCATAAGCCAAGTTCAAAGAGGAAACAGGAGAAAATTACAGATGACGGTTTATTAACTTGATTGTTTTTTGTTGTTTTTAAATTATGGAGTCAAAAAGAATATATATGTGAGAGAGGATGCAGAAAGAGGCTACTGTGATTACATGCTCAAGCTAAAACAGAATAAAGGATAAATTAAGTATTTTAAATCACTAAAACACATTTCATCTGGTGCAGAGACTATTCTTAATTACCTGTGCAGACTCAGAACTTCCTAGGCTGCATGCTGTTTACCTGAGGGGTCTTATAGGTATATTGTTTCCCTTCCACCTATCCTTCCGATAAGAGTTGAAGTTGGAGAGACCCCTAAAGAGCTTGTCCCAAGGAAACTAGAGTACACAAGCATTGTTTCAAATTAGCAGTTTCTTCTTCGAGAAAGGAGGAGGTGGAAATATTTTTTCTTCTTTAAGTCTACTTTATTTTTGAAATACTGTAGGCATGGGCCCACTGGGAAATTCTATGGGGTTCTAGTTAGCATCTGAGTGTAATTTTCAGTTCAGTAAACTTTGGTCTGTTTTTCTACTCTCTCTCTCTTGAATCTCTGAGGATGTTGTGTAATCTGAAGGATAGATTCTGTGGCCTATGAGAGTGAACTGCTTGTGTTTTGGTAAGTGAACTGGAGTATATATTTCTTTCTTTCTTTTTTTCCTTGAGAAGACTTTCCTATTCAGGTGAGAAAATATACAAAAGCATAACTACCTAAAACAAATAGGTGTGTATGTATGTATGCAGGTGTGTTTGTGTGTCTATGTATAATTAAAGTATTTTTATTCATTCTACCAGAGGTCCTTAGATCTTTTAAAATCAATGTTATTATTCAATTATTTATGATCTAAGCTGTAATAGAATATATAACTTGCAACAACGGAAGAGAGTACATTTTTATTACTGTGACAGATGAGAATTCACCCTTTTCCCTCAACCGTCAGAATGACATGGATGCCATCTCGTCATGAAAACTGACAATGCATTTAAATAGTGCACCATTGCAA
Organism: Propithecus coquereli; assembly: GCF_000956105.1. Classification (NCBI taxonomy): domain Eukaryota; kingdom Metazoa; phylum Chordata; class Mammalia; order Primates; family Indriidae; genus Propithecus; species Propithecus coquereli. Next base: position 5,952,978 of record NW_012155173.1, on the reverse strand, counting down.
GTATAATTGCAATTTGTTGTAATTTCTGCTTAAATTCCTCCCTGACACAGTTGATTTATTTTGCAAATCAGTGCATCTAGAGGGTATACTGTGTCGCATTATGGGCCTTTAATATAGAACCTTTGTTTTATAACGGGGAAAATAATTAGCTTTTGGATAAGCTTGAGTTGTGATGTCAGGCGCTATCCGTGGTGTTGAAAGAAGTTATTAGCGCTGAGCTAATGAAGGCGCTCAGCCAGGCTCTGCCACCTTACTAATTTGTCTCTTTGGGATTTTAGTAAAATTAAAAATGAGATAAGCACAAAATGGAATGAATTTTATAGGAAAACTAGTAAACTTGTTGATAGAATCTATTGAGACCCCTGATAAAGCCAAATTTAAGGAAAATGTTTATTTGCCAAGTTGTTGGTTTGCCAAACAGTAGTTCCC
>NW_012155173.1:5933690-5936802 GCF_000956105.1 Propithecus coquereli | reverse complement strand
CATAGAATATCCAGTGAGATTTATCCACTCTGGCTGATCAGAATGCCTATTTTCCAACGCTGTATGATCTCTCAATCTCTGGTCATCTCACGGCTTCCCAGTATTTGTCCTCCTCTGGGTCTCACAAAGTCTGACCATCTGCATTCATGATTTTGAATTCATGATCCTTTATGCACATTCCTGGAACGTCTTCTCTGTGCAGCTTTCTTTTCTCTGCTACCCTTTCACACAAATTCCAGCCACTTCACCAGCCTTGCACCCTGTTCTTTTCCTTCCAAGATTGGTGGATTTGCAACAATCTATGTATGCTCTCTACCTCTCTGCACCACAATCTGGAAATTTTCTTTCATTCCAAAGCTGGAACTATCTTGGGGACCCTTTTGTCATGGATCACTAGTGTTTACACCCTGTTTAGTAACATCTGAAAACTATCATTTCATGTATTTTGTTTAGCTTTGTATTTGTTTGGGGCAAGAGGACTAGTTTAAGAACAATTACTCCATCAAGGCCTGAAGTAGCTGCATGAATTTTTGAAATGTGGCAGGACACTTCCCAGTTGGGAGCCTGTACTCCCAAAAGATACTGTCCTCCACCCTCCCACATTTCATTGCTTCAAGTTTTACTGTTTTATATGACAATGATTGCAAATTAGCTTTAGTCTGATAAAGCAAACATAGGTTTTATGTAAACTATAAATGTAGTACATAAAAAGATGATTTGAACTTCAAAACACAATGCTGAAGATAGATGATAAGGAAAAACAAGAGATCAAAAATATTTTTCTTGATCTTAAAATCACATAAATAATTAACTTCAATTATGTGTGGACATCTCTAGACTTGTTGCTTTATAGATAATTGCATTTATAAAGTAATTTATATATAATTGAGGCCACCTATCTTATCTTAAAGATAGGGAAACTACTAGAAAGCCAAGGTTCATAAAGCTGATCAGTAATAGAATTTGGTCTTTTTTTTTAATATCTCATGCATCCTACTCCAGTGTTCTTTCTAGTATCATTTGGTTCAATAAGACACATTTTATGTAAAGTTGCAACTCCTTTTTTTGATTTCTACAAACAGGCTACGACAACTTAAAATCATGAAGTTTTGGATCCATTTTGTTCTTTAAATTAAGGGACCACTAAGTGATTGATGAAACACATATTTTTGATTTGAGCATGTAATTTTTTAAGAAGGTCAGAAGCTTGAACAAACCTTATCCTGACCTTTCAGAGTGTGAACCTCGACATTAAATCTTACTGGAACAAATTGTCTCTTGAGCTTGCTACTCAATTTTATTCCTATCTGTTTTAAAAATATAATAACATTCCTTGGGATAATTCAGGTATTCTCACTCCATCAGGAATCAGGAATGCCAGAAATGTGGAATTAATAGACAAAGTTATGATAAGAAGTGAAATCACATGAAATTCAAAGACCTAATTGACAACACCCTCTCTCTCTCTCTCTCACATACACACACACACACACATATACCAGGGGCTTTTCCATTATTTAAAAAGAAAATTAGGAACATTTATCTTTTTTAAAAAATAAATCCAGTTTCTATTAGCCTTGGTAGACTCAATATTATATATGAATTAATCATGGAAGAAAATGATAACATCATTCCCAATTTCTAACATAACTAATATTAGGACTATTGATATGGGACCTGTTGATCAGATTTAAGCACTTTGTTGTATAAAAATACTATATTATATTGTTACCATGCACATTAGGTTATAGAAAAACTTCTTCAGTACTTCATTTCACCCTCCTGAAAATCTTGTTAGTAATTATATCTATCTACATCTTACAGACTAATTATATTAACAAAATTGGCCAAAGTTATATTACTGTTGAATAGTCAGAACTGAGATGAAAACTAAATGTTCAGATGTCAAGGCTATTGAATTTTAAAATATGTCATAATTTGCTCTTCCAGTTTAAAAAGCACAATGAAACTACATCTGAATTAACGGATGGGGTTCATAATGGGTAATTCAATAATGTCATGATCTTGATAAATTTTGCACCCTCTAATGGACTGCCAAGAAATTGGGAGTATAATTAGGCTTGGTGTTTGAGTAAATCATTCTACTTTTACTAGCAATGTTTAGGGGTAGGCCTGTGTTGTTAGTGAATGATGTTATGGTTGTAAGACAAAGAAATAGTTGCATCCTAATTTTATTTAGCCCCTGTTTACTCAAAGGATCCCCCAAATGATAAACCCATAAGAGATAAGGGCCAATAGAATATAAACTATTTTTAATTACTTGCCAAGCTTCTCCCTAAAATGCCACTGAAAATGATTATATCAATCTGTGGAGTAGCATGTAAGTTAAACTACACGCCTAAGATTTGAAATTCAGACTTGAGAGACTCTCCCTTCACTTCAGGTAAAATCCAGATACACACTTCTGAAAATCCATCAGATGCTGGTACAGCAGAGCAAAGACAAAAGAGTACGTGCCATGGTCTGAATGCTTGTGTCCCCCCAAAATTCATATGTTGAAGTTCTTCCCCTCAAGGTGACGGTATTAGGAGGTGGGACCTTTGGAAGGTGACTAGGTCGTGAGGGTGGAGTCCTCATGAATGGGATTAATGCCCTTTAACCTGCGAGGACACAGTGAGGAGGTGCTGCCTAGGAACCAGAATGTGGGCCCTCACCAGATACCGAATATGCTGGTACCTTGATCTCGGGCTTTCCAGCCTCTAGAACTGTGCGCCATAACTTTCTGCTGTTTGTGAGTCACCCGGTTTGTGATATTTTGTTACAGCAGCCTGGAGGGAGATCATGCATGAACGTGTACCAGCTAGCTTAAAAAAATAATATAGGACTTGGAGGACTATAGCCTGTCACATTTTACATATTTTGCTGGATTCAAGGGGATAAAAGACTAGCCTCTTGTGAATGACATTTAAATAAAGACGACCCTTCTCTTTATTGAATATGGCTGAATCCCTTACTCAGAATATGACACATCATATTAACAATTCTTCCTTCCTGGATTAGGGAAGGAAGATAAATTGGAGATTTGATGAATGATTTAAAAACTCAAATCTATTTCTCCTCCTATAGGCTTCCAGGTTTGGATATAAATATA
>NW_012155173.1:5929563-5933000 GCF_000956105.1 Propithecus coquereli | reverse complement strand
CATATATTTAGGAAAATCTCTTTGGAGAGCTGAAAAAATGCACACATGCACACATACACCATGATGATGAAAAGTAGAATGATTTCTGTTTAGAAAGAGCTATAATATGAAGTCTAGTTTGGGGGCAAATGAGGAAGATATTCTTATTTAGGCAACATTAAAATAACTAAGTAGATAAAAATGACTGGTGTTATTATGCTGGTAAGTGGATTAGGAAAGAAAAAGAATGCCGTGGACTGATTGTCAATAGACACACGTGACTGCTTGGAATCTCCACAATTTTTTTTTTTTTTTAATGTAAGCAGTTAGCTTTCTGATTCTCACATTCCAAATCTCCACAGATAAGACTAACATATTATTTGGATTATTAAAATGCCAAATAAATATAGAAGAATGTTAAAAGCTAAAGATACAACAAATATGTTTACAGTATAATGATACGAAAATGACAACAAAGAAGTTGATGTTGAATGAGAAAAGCAACAAAATGTGATGTAACAGATACTGTCTATACTGCTGAGATTTCCTTGGATCCTTTGCACAGGTTCTGTGTGCTCTGTCCTGGTTTCACTGTGATTTTTTTCTAAGGATGTACACCTGTGACGTACTTTGGAGCATGACCCTGTGTGAGCACAGCACATGGCTGGAAAGCGCAGCTACTGAGAAGGGTTAGGGAATTTCCATCTGCCTGTGATGGCCCTTAGTGCCAATGACTGACTGTTGCAGGAGTTTCAAAACCCAGCTCCTTGGCCATAAGTGCACCAATTTCCATAAGTTACACTTGAATTTTCCCCATGGGCTACTCTCATGGATTCTCACTTGAAATTGTTCCACTGCTCTGTCATAATCTCCTATTTCTTTACTAGATTTTTCTGGGAGTATTTCCTTAGAATCTGGTAGTTTTTCCCAAGGAGATAGTTATTTCAGGGTCTTCTGGGAAACCCAAACTAAGACAGATGATAATTCTTCTCATTATATATCACTTTATGGTTTTCTTTATTATATTACTTTATCTTCAATTCAGCTTGTGGGGTTTTTATTTCAAAACTGAAAAAAATGAATCTTTAGAGGTTATGTAATTAACCTGACATCACACAGCAATTCATGTGCAAAGTCAAAACTTAAACTTGAATCTTTCTCAGAATGTTAGACTATATATTTTTAGTGACATCCATCCAAGTGTATATTATTAGGGGGCACTGGTTTGCAAGATAGCTCCTTGTGTTTGATGGGGAAAATATTGGCTTAATATCAAACACTGTGAAGCTCTGAGGTAAAAATAAAAATTTTAGAAAAAGATAAGTTTATTTTACTTTGGTGTAATGTTTGGAGACATAACATCTTGTGAAATACAGTTTCTAAAATATTAATCATATTTGTTACTAATAGTAAGTATCAATTTGAATAACCCCAGAATAAAAGAAAAATATGGATGTATTAATGGTTAAAATAAAAGAAAGAAATTATATCTCTCTTCTTGGAGAGACAATGGAGAAAGACATTCATTTTAAATATCTATCACTTTACCCAATCTAACGGATACTTGAAATATTACCCCTGGTGATTTCATTTGAAAGAAAAATACTTGAACATTTTAATCTTTATGAGCTTGTAAATAATAGACTGAAAAGCTGAAGCCATTGGTTAAACAAATGGAGTACATGGTTGCAGAAAAGAATGTTAACATAGAAGTTTTCTCCTAATATTCTGAATATTGATGTAAACTGACTGCTTACCATTAAAAAATTAACCAGTTATGCTGTCTTAGTTGTTTTCCTGAAGTATAAGTGAACGACAGAGGATTGCAGAAAAGATGAATAAACTTGAAGATGCTGCAACTAAAACATTTCCAAATACAATAAAAATAATCAAAACACATATCCAAGTAGACTAACAGATCTGAAGGAGGAGAAGCACCAATCACACCAATGGACATAATAATTAAATTGCTGAGCACTAATTACGAAGGAAAAAAATCAGATAGTCAAAAGACAGAAGCAGAAGTCTTATGGGCTTCAGGTATCAGAGGACAGAGCCTGAGATCAGTTGGATTCTCTAGAAGCAAGGGGACCACAGAGAGGGTAGACAAAAGCAAAAAAAGAATCCTCAGAAGAACATTAACAGAATCTTGAGCCACTATAATTTATTTGGAACAATGTCCAGTTTCCGACCCAGAGTATTAGACATGAAAAGACTCTGGAGAGTATGATACATTTTCAGGGAAAAAAAAATCAGTCAATAGAAAATGAGTCTGATTGAGACCAGAGATTAGGTTGCTACAACAAATAACTTTAAAAGTTATTCAAATATATAAGAAAAATGTGGTTTTGTACCGATGCGTGAACATATAAGTATTCTTAGGGAAAAATAAGGAAACTTAAATAATAAAAAATTTAGACCTAAAAAGTAAGTAGCCAAAATTAAATATTTATTATATGAGTTCATCACCATAATGAATACATTAGAAAAAAATTAGTGAACTTGAAAAATATCTATAAAAGTTACACAATTTGAAATAATAAAATCTTTCCAATTGTGTTGAAAAAACACTAACATGCAGGTTCAAGAAGCTCAACAGATATCAAGCAGGATAAACTTATGAAAATACCTGAGAGTCAAGTCAAAAACTAAACACTAAAAACCGAAGACAAAGAGAAAGTCTGGAGTAATCTGAAAGAAAATGATGTGTTACTTAAAAGGAACAATAGTATGATTAATAGCTTACGTTAGTAATTATGGAGACCAGAGAACATTGGAATAGCAAATTCAAAATGGTGAAAGCAATAGCAGAAAATGTGTACACATATAAAAAGTATCCTTCATAAAGGAAACTAAAATAAAATATTTTCATATAAACAAAACCTCCAAAGTTGGTTGCCAGCAGATATCCCCTTCAGTAAACTAAAGGAAGATCTTATGTCTAAAGGAAAACGTTACCAGATAGCAACTCAGATGTACAGGAATGAATGAAGAACACTGGAAATAGTAACTATGTGAATAAGTATAAACACACACACACATACAACTTTTTCATAAATTAAGGGAAGAAAAAAGTATGACTTTTTAAAGCAAAACTTCTGTTTTCTTTTGTTTTTATATTTATTGCCATATTTCTAAACAGTAGGCTTATACTGCTCTTTTTAAAAATCGGTATAGGTTGTTCTGTAGACCTGCACAGCTGTCATCCTAGGATCAACGTTTTCCCATGTCCTGGTATTTCCTTTGCCTCCATGTGTTAGAGTCCTCTGTTTCCTGGCCCCCATATCTTTCTCCTTTGTATTTTCTATTTTAATTTTTGTGGAGCACATTCTCTAGCGGCTCCTGAGAAAAAGGTATATGGAATGTAAATTTGTTTTGAGAATCTGCATATGTAAAAATGTCTTCATTTTCTCTCATACTGGTTTATAGCTTACCTGGGTATGGAATTCTACATGGAA
>NW_012155173.1:5906375-5929513 GCF_000956105.1 Propithecus coquereli | reverse complement strand
ATCAGCATGGACCTATGGATGTTTACTATTGCAAGGCTACTTTATTTTATCTGAAATATTGACTCTAAATATATTGGGATAACTCATAGATACATCTCATAATCCTTAGAAAAACCACTGAAACACAATGCAAAGTGATACAGCTCAATGAACAATTGGAAAATATTAAAAATTCCACTTACAATAGCATTAATAAACATAAAAATTAGAAACATGTATAATTTTATAAAAACCCTTATACTAAAATGACAACAAATAATGCTGAGAACAATAAAGTAAGACCAAATAAATGAAGAGATATACCATGTATATTATTTGGAAGATGTAATATTTTAAATATAGCAGTTCTCTCTCCAAAGTATTTCTAGATGTAAGACAATTTTAATCAAAATCCCAGTAGATTTTTTTTTGCTGACATCAATAAGTTGATTTTAAAATTTGTATGAAAATGCAAAGAACCTAGAATATCCAAGAAAAATTTGAAAAAGAACCATTTTGGCAGACTCCTACTATCTGCCTTCATGTCTTACTATAAAACTCCATTAACCAATTCAGCTTAGTATTGGAAAAGAGTATATTCCAGAAATACACCCACATACATATGGCTAATTAACCTTGACAAAGTTACAAAAAAAATCAATAGGAGAAAAATATTTTTAATAAAACATACTAGAGCAACTGGACATCCATATAGGAAAAATGAATTCTGTACAAATAATGCTTCAAGGGATCATATACCTCCATGTAAAATATACAACTATATATAATGTAGCAGAAAAAAATGTAGGAGACTATCTTTAAAAGTTTTGTGTGGAAACCAGTTTCTAAAATGGCTCCCAATAATCCCCATCCCCTGATATTCACAACCTTGTGTTACTCACTTTCTCCTTGAGTGTGGGTTGGAGCAAGTGACTCACTTACGATAAATAGAATACAGTAAAAATGATGGATTGTCACTTCCAATATTAGATTACCAATTCTCTCTTTCGTTTTTCTTGCTTGCTAACTCTGCTGAAGCAAGCTGCTATGTTCTGAGGTGTTGTACGAAGAGGATCATGTGGCAAGGAACTGAAGCCCTCAGTCCAACAGCCCATGAGGTGCTGAATCCTGCCAACATCCACATGGGAGCTTGGAAGTGAATCCTCCCTTAGCTGAACCTTAAAATGATTGCAACCCTATCATACCCCTGGATGGCAGCCTTGTTTAAAAAAAAAAAAAAAAAAAGCTGAGCTGTGCTAAGGGTCTTTGACCTTAAGAAATTCAGTATAATAATTATTTGCTTTTAGTTGTAATACATTTATTTTAATAAAAATAAACAGTAGGATCATAAATATTTGCTTTTGTAAGATGCTAAGTTTCAGTGTAGTCACATAGTGATAGAAAACTAATATACTTGAAATAGCAATTTTAGGCAGGACACAGACCATACAAGCCATACAAGAAAATGAAAATATAGACTTACTTGAAATTTAAAAATTCTGTTTCTCAGATACCATTAAGAAAATTAATAGACAAAGCACAAATTACATGAAATTGAAACTGCAATGAAATGCCACTGCCATCCACTGGTATGATTTAAAAAAATTAAGAGACAATATCAAATATAAGAAATGAAGTAACTGGAGTCCCTTTCATATGTTGCTTTTGGGAATGATGTCATATGTTGCAAGTACATCAGAAAATGGTTCGGCAATTCATTAAAAGATAAACAGACATCTAATCTATACTTACCAATTCTGCTTGTAGTGAACTGAGTAGTGTCTCCAAAATTCATGTCCACCTGGAACCTCAGAATGTGACCTTATTTAGAAATAGAGTGTTTGCAGATGTAATTAGTTAAAGATCTTGAGATAAAATCATCCTGATTTAAGGTAGGCTCTAAATCCAATGACTGGTGTCTTTATTAAAGAAAGGAGAGGAAAGATGTGGAAATAAAGATATCAAATAGAAGTCCATGTGAAGATGGAGACAGAGATTGGAGTGATGTAGGTAAAAGCCAAGAAATGTCAAGGGCTGCTGGAAGCTACCAGAAGCTAGGAAGAGGCAAGGAAGGATTCTTCCCTAGAACTTTCAGAAGGAGCAAGGCTCTGCTGACATCATGATCTTAGACTTTCAGACTTCAGCACTGTGAGAGAATTAATTCTGACCGTTTTAAGATACTTAGTTTCTATTACTTTGTTCCAGCAACTCTAGAAAACTAACTAACACTCTGGGTATTTGAAAGAAAAAATATATGTCCAGAAAAAGACTTGAACTTGAATGTTCATAATCGTTTTATTCATAACAGCCACAAACTGTGAGCAATTTAAATGTTCCTTGACAGAAGAATGGATAAACAAATTCTGGTATAGTCATATGATGGAATACCAATCAGTATAGAAAAACAAACAAACAAACCAAAAAAAAAAATCCTCATTATGGATACATGCAACGACATGAATGAATCTCTAAACATACATTGAATGAAAAAAAAATCACAAAAGAATATGTTCTGTACGATTTCATTTATATGAAACTCCAGACTAGGCAATCAGAACTTTGCTTGCCTTGGTGATAATGGGGTGCATAATTAATGGGAAATGACATAAAGGAAATTTATGGAGTGATAGAAATGTTCTACACATTAATGGGAGTGTGGATGATACTAGTATAACATTTATGATTTGTGCGTTTCTCTGTGGGAAAATTATACCTAAATTACAATTAAAATATTTCAATTAAAAGGCAAAATGCCTGGTAGCACAAAAATAGATAATAAAATTCAATGTGATGCAAGAACGTAAGACTGGGAATCAGAAGAATCAGAGTGCAAACATTATTTTGGGGGAATATACCATGCGCATTTAGAGCAGTGGCTTTGGCTCCAGAACGTGGCCTCAGCATTAGTCTGACATTTAAATCTGTGTGAACTTAGGCACACTAGCTAAACTCTCTGAAGCTCATTTTTCTCAATTGTAAACTGAGGACATTTAAACTTGCATCCCACATACACAGTAAGACATAACGTATTAAATAACATATATTAAGTGCTCAGTGATTGTAGACATACAGAAAATATCTTTGCTTTCTTCATTTTACTTGCAGATTTCCCATGAGCAATGGGGTATTTTAGTGGATATTAAAATTAATTTTCACCTATAGCTCCACAATGAAAATGTCCAGTGAATAGGCTTGAATAGAGAAAAAAGAAAGGAACAATTTGAGCATAAAAAGGACAAGGTTATTGTCAAACAACATGAACGATATTCTCTAACGTAAATTGTACCAAACTCATAAATTTCATTGGAGTTTTATCTGGAGTACAGAGACAAATAATTGTGTGCTTTAGTGAAGGCTTCTATAAGGAGGTGATATTTAGGCAGAGACCTTCAGAAAGAGAGTCAACCATGTGATGATTTTTGTATTAGACTAAATTTAGATACTTTAACAAACAAATGCAAAAATTTCAGTGGGTTAATAAGATAGAAAGTCATTTCTATCTTACATAATAGCCCAATGCAATTATTCTTGTTTAGTTCTCCTCCATGTGTTGATTCGGGGATCTAGGTTTCTTCTATCTTTTGGCTACACCACTGCCTAGGGCCTCAGAATTTTGTAATTCCAGAAAATTGAGAAGAAAAGAAGCAATGAAAAAATCCCACTTGCTTCTTAAATTTCCTGGCCAAAATGACACATATAACTTCTGCTCACGTTTTATGGGCAATAACTAATCATCTAGCTAATGTGTATGCATTGGGAACTGGACAATGTAGTTTCTGAATGGATAGCCACAATCTGTAGTAATTCCATGTAATGGAAAGAAAGTGTGGAATCTGGATAGACAGCGACCCATCTTCTGAGAGTCTACTCTTTTGGCCAGCAAATTCCTACATTCTCCTCCTTTCTCACATTCATGCTATACTCACACCTTCTTCGAGGGTAACAACACAATGCTCTACACGGTTAACCTAGTTCAAAGTCAAAGATCTCTTGATGGCATGCATTTCTTTCTGTCTGATCAAATATGACTCTTCATTGACTAGGGACCCACAAACTAAAAGGCAAATAATCTGCCCCTTGCCACCACCACCACACACACACACGCACACACACACACACACACACACACACACACACACACACACAGGACAAACTTATATGTAATGGTGAAACAAGGACAGAAGAGCCACAGTAAAAGTCCCCTTACAGGAAAGAGGAATAGAAAACACAGTATTCCGTCACAGTAATAATAAAATCCTATCGGTCAGGTGTTATGGAGAGCTTCTATTCTGTCAGAGGGAGAAATTACTTGACTAGATCCTAGTCCTGCTCTCTGGGAATATTTTTTGTCTATTGTTCCTGTATTGCTCCAGTTTCAGCCTCTGAGGGTGCTGTGAACTTGTGTTCCATGTCCACATCTGAGTGGGCACCAGGAAAGGCTCCTAGGAGGCTCTGCAGCCTTCACTGCCAGATCCTGCTCATGACAGTTTGTGGGCTCAAGGGATTAGGGTTGCAGGTTTTTACAGCCAGGATTGTAGTTTTTGCAGGGATGCAATTTCCTGAAAAAGAGAGTAGGTTACTAATCCATTTGCATCTAGAGAAGAGTCAGGATGGCGTACTGGTCAAGAACCCAGGCCCGTCAGTGAACTGACCTCAATACAAACCTGACCCTGCAACTTGATAGCTGTGTGTCTTCATTTGAGTCCCATGAAAATAGACACTGAAACAAGGACCTGAGCATAAGTAATTCACTTGTAAAATAATTACAGGAAAGATGAACAGAGAAGTAAATAAGAATGTGGAACAGTGAAGTGAAGACAGCCAATAAGTGGCGGATTCTCAAACCAGTTACCAATGTGGATAAATGGAGCTTGCGCCTACCGTGGCACCCTGGCAACCAGTGTAGAACACCCACTTCCAACTGATCCCCAAGGATCCATCGCACCATTGTTGAGTATGATTAGACAGTAGATAGGTTCATTCTGATATATTATGGTCTACTGTGTGCTGAGGTGAAACTCCCACAATCAGAGAAATGTCTCATGCAAAAGGATTTCAATGCTGAGAGCTAGAGTTTGGGAATGTGGGTGAGTTATCAACAATGTCTGCTATACTGTGTTACATTGGGCCAGTTACTTAATTTTGGAGTATCCCGGTTTCCTCATCTGTACAATGGAGATAGTAATAATACCTACCACATAATTTTTTTAGGATGATTCAGTAAATTACTGAATCTTTTGACAGTTTCTGGGAAATAGGGGTTGCTGTGTAACAGTGTTTGAATAAATGAACCTTTAAAAAGTGCTGTCCATGCACAATTACTAAGATGGGAAAGAACTTGGTGTATCTGTGGAGCAGAAAGAAGGTCAATGTTGGGTGGACTTGTGACCAAAGGAGAGTGTGGTCATCATGCAAGCTCTCGCAGACCAGAGAACTGGCTTCAGCCCAAGCTTTACTGACCTCATGTGATTTTCTGTACCTGAAGGATAGTGTTCCAATGGTAGAGGCACGCTAGGATCAGGCGGCACATTCAGAAGGATCTTATGGAGTAAATGATATATTCTAATCAACAGTAATGGGATTTCCATGAGGAGGTGGGATGGACACTGACAGGAGTCTGACTTGAGTGCAGTTGGTTTCTCTCTAATGCAAGACAGATAGTTTGGAAACAAACATGGCAACTTTTCTTTTACAGAGACAGCTCTTAATTATGAACACTCATGAGGTTAAGACAATAGCCTAAAGCACTGCTTTGCCCTAATTTTACCATCATTTCCTCGTAAGAAAGTAAATGTATTTCCAGAGTAACAGAGGCTACTTTGAGTATTGTAAAAATTGTCTGTTTGGCTCAGAACAATGTAAAGTAGACAGATACTGACTCTGTGTTTGTTGGCAAAATATTCATTAGATTGTATAGAGTTACATCATTAAAAGTCATAATGAATACTTATTAGGGAGGCATTGCAATCCATATCTTCAGAGTTACACCAGTGTATATAAACACATACATTTTCCTAGATTTCTATTTCATACATTTGCTTTTATCCTAAAACCTCTAACACCACCTGTTCCACCTTCACTCTCAGGTAATGATGATCTTGCTGGCTACTTCATAAGCAAAAATAAATTGGAGACATATTCACAAACTAACACTCTTCATTCACCCACATACCTATGTCATGATCCATATATGTAGCCTTCCTTCCTGTTACCCTGTATGAAGAGACTGTCTCTCTCTAAGCCTACTCTACTCATAGTCTTTCCTATTTAATAGGTAAATCCATTCTTCTTGTACAGAGTATAAAACTCAGAGCTATTTTGAATCCTCTCTCATATCACACATCCAATTGATTGGCAACCTTCAAAATTGATTGACTCTGCCTTCAAAATATCCAGAATGCTATTATTATTTCTAGCCAGGATTATTACAGTGACTTCTGAACTAGTCTTTTAGCTCTTCCTCTGCTCCACATACAAAGTCGTTCTCAACTGTGGGTAATTTATCCTCCACAAAGAAACACTTGGTGATGTTTTGGAACATTTTGCGTTGTTACAGCTGGCAGACTGGGGAATATAGGCATTTAATAGACAGAGACCAGTGATGCTGTTAAATAACCTACAATGCACAGGACAGGCTCGTACAACAAAGAATTTTCTGGCCCCAAATGTCAATGGTGTCCAGGTGGAGAAACACTGGCCTATAGTCTATTACCAAGGCAGCATGCTGAGTGAGCATGTGGAAGGCTGAGTCTGATCAGATCATATGTCTACATGGAACTTCCAGTGGCTCTCCTAGTCTCTCAGAGCAAAAGTGCAATGTCTTTTAATCACCCACAAAGCCCTCAAAGACACAATGACTCTGCTACATCCCTGGTCATATCACCACTCTCTCTTGCAGACACTGATGCTTGAACATCATCCCTATCCCTAGTCCTTCCTACTTCACAGCCTTTGGTTTGACTCTTCCCCTTGGTGAATTATGCTCTCACCAAGTGTCCACAACGCCCACTCCTACCTTCCTTTACAGTTTATGCAGATGTCACCATCTTAGTCAGGCTTATCCTCAATATCCCATTAACACTGAAGCACTCCCCTGCATTCCCTAGTATACTTATAGAATGTTTTCCATAATATTAATAATTATTATGGACTGAATTGTGTTCCCCCAAAATTCACATGCTAAAGTCTACTCCTCAGTACCTCAAAATGTGGCTGTATTTGGAAATAGGGTGTTTAAAGAAGTAATTAAGTTAATATGAGGTCATTAGAGTGGGCACTAATCCAATATCACGGGTGTCCTTATGAGACAAGGAGATTAGGAAAAACAGAGGTACGGAGGGAAGATGATGCGAGGATACTGGGATAAGGTGGCCACCTGCAAGCCAAGGAGAGAGGCCTTAGTAGAAACCAACTCTGTTGACACTTTGATCTCAGACTCCTAGCCTCCAGAATTATAAGAAAATAAATTTCTGTTGTTTAAACCATTCAGTCTGTGGTACTTTGTTATAGCAATCCTAGCAAACTAATATAATAATTATTACCTTCTAACATACAATGCAATTTAATTTTGAGTTATATTTTCTATTTAACTGTTGTCTTCCTGTATTTGATTGTTATCTCCAGGAAGGCAAGAATTTTGTGCTTTTAGTTTATTTCAAATGTGTAAACTTGTTCTTTCCCAAGATCTATACTTTGCAAATGAGGAAAGCATGGCACAGGAAATGGAAATGGCTTGCCCAAGGTTATGAAGGCAGTGAATGGATGGCTGAAGGAGCACAAACCCCAGGATTCCTAATGCAGATTCTTGTTGACTACCTTTTGAATCCCAGAGTTGCCTTGGCACAGAGCATGGAGAAATGCTAGAGTAGAGCTACTGCAACAAAAAAATCTCACTTTTATCATCAGTCCCATACTCCAACATGTCACGCACACACACACGAGCAATGAGGATGGACCACCAAAAGCATTCCATTGTTTAAGAAATGCGCTTACATTGTTTATGAAGAATAAAATATATAGACTTGTTCAGATTATGGTACTTTTCAGTGAGTGATGAGTGATGAAAAAGGAAAAAAATTAAATTCTTAAAGAAAAGCTAGCATAGAAAAACAGAGGCAACAAGCGGAAGGCATTATGAATTGGAAGCAATATATGGGTTTCATGGTTATTTCTGTACCTACTAGCATAGAAGACAAACCTTTGGTTATGAGTAAAAATATTCGCTCCTTGTCTCTACCCAGGAAAAAAATTCCAATTTAACACATTAGCTCCTTTCTCTGCCATCCTGCCGATGAGCTTGGCAAACCAACCAGTTTATATACAATTAACAGAGAGGCTCCCAATACAAGGAAAGCTTTGTTCTCATGGAAGAACACCCCTATGTTCTCATCTTTCACAGTGGTTTTCTTTTAACCAGAATCATCAGCCGAAAAAAAATAATTAATTAATTTAATTTAATAAATACATAAATAGGAAGAGATGGGTAAGAAATTATCCTCTCTGATTGAAATCTATTTTCATCTTATGAAAAATATCTTAATTTTCACTTATATTCTATGCCTGTAGCTGAGGGCCATTAAAACTAATAAAACTAAATCATTTGTGACAGATCTTAGAAAACAGTTTCTGCAATCCACCGCAGTCTCAAATGCTCATTAGAAATAGTGGTTTTCTTTTCTGAAGAATGCTTGCTGAATGCTTAAAACGTATTCCCTCCAACTTTTGACAAGTCAAACCGGCAATGGAGTGTTTGAAGCAAATCCTTGACATAAAAAAGATGTTGCACAGCTATATCGAATATGATCAGGAATGACGCATCAAAGCAGAAAGCGTTAGAATGCAAGGCAGTTGGAGGAGAGAGAATCAACACATTTGTTTCTGCTTTCGACATTTTCTGGCATCAAAATAAACAAGGAATTTTGCACTTAGTGTAGGCAGACTATTCCACATGAGTTTGAGTTAAGAAGTTCTCCCCTTTTCTTAGAAGTCAAATGACTCTTAGCCATATATCATGTAAGCATTTGAAATAATATTTTTATATGTACCTGTACAATGAGAACAATAAAACAATAATAATAATGTTAATGATAATGCTTACCTATGCCACACAGTTTTCATGGGAGTTAAAAAGTGAATGCACGGTAAGAACCTTTTAGAAATTTGAATTATTAAACATGTTAGTGTTTTATTATTAAACATTATTATTTACATATACTAATTATTAAACATATACTTATGTTTATTGTTTGTAATAATGATATCTATCACTATTGAGCATTTACTATGTGCAGTCAATTTTATACTTACGATTTCTATTTTCACACTGAATCCTTAAATAGTTAAAATTATCTCCGTGTTACAGAATTAGGTGCTAAGAGTCAGAGTAAATATTGTATTAATATTAATATTTTAATATTAGTAGGATATAATATAACTACTATTACCAAAGAAGCATTACACAAGAAACATAGAAACCAAGAATGTGGTTAAAATTTAATTAGAAGGCCTGTATCAATTAGTATGTGAACTATAAAATTGCCTGCTCCAGTCTTCCAATCAAAAAAAGTAAAATGGCCACTGCTTTATTTTGTCTTCCAAATCTTGTCAAAAAAGATCTCTTTTGGTTCACCCTAACTGAAAACATACCAAGAACAAAACTCCGGGAAACAGTTCTGCCTAGCCAAGTTGATACATTACAAGACTACCACAGTCCACTCTTGTTAACAAATTGACAAAGTCACGTTGCTGCTAACATTTGACAATTATCCTCTATATTAACCTATGTAAATCTTTTCCCCCAAAGAGGGTACAAATCATATTCACATCAAAATAAGGAAGCAATATTCATAACTGTTATAGTTCTCATCTTTGTAACTGGTTATTTGGTCATATCTGGTATTCATAGCTACCATCTTCCACTATCCATTCCACATTACAAATTGGGAAAAAACCTCAATTTGTTGTAATTTCCTGACTAGTTGTGTGATCCTAAACTTCATTCTTGAAGTGCTCAGGGCACTAACAGTCCTACCTGAATGGGTTCTTGCAACTTTTTTGACTTTAGTCACAGACATGGGACTACTAAGAGTTGGTTTAAGGGTTCTCCTGCATTCCAGGCATATTCCTTCTTACCCTCATTGTATAATAACAACCCAATTTCTCCTTGATAGTCAGAATCAGTCACCCCAGCCAGTGTTACAGTGCCCCACACTTTGCTTGTTAATTAACTGGCATGAGAAACTCAGAGTAGCCCCATGATAGTCTCAACTCCCAGGTCAACGGTGTCTTTGTTAGCAAAATCAACGATTTGGTGTGCATCATACCTGCTTGTGGGTCATACTTTGTTTCTCATTCTCTCGGGCTGCTGGCACTTGAGTATATTTATAGATTTAGAAGCAAGGAGAAGTGGTGGGGGTACTTCCTAAATAAGATCAGTAGTTCTGTTTGCAGACTATTATGGTTTCTTCAGAAATGGGTGGGAGGGTTACTTCTACTGTCAAAGAAGCCTTCAGACAACTTAGGGGTTCAAAATTTCTACTTTATTAAAATGTGCCTATATGCCCCATTGTAAAGTTCAGGATATTATTCCTTCCCAATTAATGCCCGGATTCAATGTGCATTGTAATTTAGGCTCCTCCATGATTAGACTTTGAGTTTGGTTTTTGGAAATCTCAACCCTGTGGTCACCAAAGATAAGGTTTTTGGTTCTTTTCTTCGGGCAGACAGACAACTTCAGGTCTATTATGTGGATCTTAGCTCGGATGTTACAGTTATGTGTTCATCTGTATTCCCCCAGGTTTCCAGTATACTTAAAAGCAACCAACCAAATCCATCATATACCTAATTTGACTAAAATATTCTCTGGCATCACATACTTAGTCACTAAGAGCCTTATTTTCTATAGGCATTTGATTACAGGTATCTGCAGGTGATAATTTGCGTAACGCTTTTGCCATCACATGGCATGGATAACTGGTGTCTCCTTAACCACTGGAAACGGGAGTGATTAGGGCCACTAAATCTAATCAGATCAGAACAAAACAGATAACAAAAAACCAGTCCAGAAATTCCCTCCTTAAGATATTATTCCTCTAGAATCTTTCATGGTGTCAAATTATGTACCAGGTGGGGTTCAATTGGAGAAGCAGAACTACAAAGATATATTTGTTATAGGGATTTAATGTTGCCCAATTATGGAACTGGCTATATAAGGCTTTTGTCTCAGGAAGATAAAATAGATGTTAAGTGAGGAGAACGAAACAAGCTGAAATCTTTGAACGTGAAACAGAATGCATGAGAATAATGTGAAACCCAAATCAGTTCTTACTGCGTCCAGCCATGATCAGAGGAGTCCTGCAGGAGAAGCTGGTACCCTTAATCACTGAGGTAAACATACTCATGACTCAGAAGTAGGAGAAGCTGAAGGAGGATCCAGGAAAAGGTAGAACAGTTGCATCTTGGCTGTTACCTTGTAACAAGAAGGTAAACAAACAGGTAAGTGACAACACGTGTGAACTACGAAAGTACTTACTCGGACTGTTGTTGGAGCATAAAATCCAAAATGGCTGATGCTTCACTTCTCTCTAAATTCCAATTGTCAAAGTCTTTTGTGGCTCATCCTAACCTAAAACATAGAGGGAAGGGAACTCTGGGAAAAGGAGTTCAGCCAGGCCAAGTTGACACATTACAAAGCCATAAGTCCAATTTTTGAAGTGACACCCTTATTTATATTTGGGAAACCTTCCAATTTTTTAAAAAAATGTTTGCAACATTTTTTTCTGTTAATAGTACATGGCCAGGAGTAATTGTCATATCTACATTTTGGTGGGCGTCAGTTATCAGGAAGAAGTGTAGGCTCCTGATAGATTAGCTGGAAAAATGTTAATGTGAGTCAAAATTACAAGGCTTCAATGAAATAGCATATGTTGGCTATTTATACACAGTTATTTGCCATGAAGTATGTACTAGTCAAACATTAGTTACTTTCTACACTGCTGAAATGTGTGTCCTGGCTATTTCACTTCTAACTTCATGAATTGTGTCAATCTATCCTTTTTATTTATAATTTGGTTTTCTTACTCATGTTACGGGTCTCTGTTGACCTCACTGGATATGTTTGGTTATGAAAAGCAAGGCAAAATAAACCATTTGAAAGGACATTATAAAATGAATAACACTTCGTAAGTGGAAGACTGTTATAACTATCCTATTATAGGTGTTTCAAAATTAATTTGATAATCATTTGAAAACTGTCTGTATCTTATCAATAGATAGACATTTCCTCTTGTAATCTGTTAGGGTGATGCTGAAAGTAAGCATAAAGGTAATTCTTTTTCTTACCTTTGTCAAGGAAATGGGGACACATGAAATACACACAATAAGCTTTATTGTGTGAGGTGGCATATGAAAATGGATAACAAATACTTCTTTGATCTTCGAAAGACAAATGAGACCATGCGAATTAACAATTGCATTATGTTTCTGTGGAACTCTGGTTTTATTTTTTTTTCCAAAACTATTAATGCATGTGAAGTACTTACATGCTAGATGTCCCGAGAGCATTGTTTCTTCTTCACGCATGGAGAGAATAATGTTTAAAGCTACACAGGCCTGGCCTGAAATACCTTTTCCACTACTCAAGTATCTGTGTGGTCTGAGTGGGCTCTAGATACAGACTTTGATTATCTGCCCTGCCCATGCTATGAAAATTGGCATTTATAGAAATACAGGTGTCTATCTACACATCTGGAAGGATAAGTAACTCAGGTAGGTAAGGCTGAGTATGGGAGAGTATGGAAAAGGAAACTATGTCCAATGTATACTTAAGAAAAATAAAACAAGTATAAGTTGTTGAAGAATAATGTCTTATTTAGTACCTAGCTAGAACTAAAAGTGATGAAAATAAGGATGTGTTCTCCTTTCAAGAAGTTTACAATCAATATGAGAGATGAGTCTTATCTTCCAGGAAAAACAGAAATAAGACAAATAAAGAATTCATATTCTGGCTTGAGATTTTATGTGGTGGGTACAGATGATGCTAAATATTCTGAGAAGAACTAGGAATTGTTATAAATTTATGGGCAGGAAAGTGAGATTTGCTTACTAGCTCTGCTGCTTATTATAGTGTAACCTTGAATTTTCTAACCTTCAAATGGCAGTAGTGAGCTCTACCTCACAAAGTTCTCGTGATTCTATAAGATAATATATTTGAAAGTTTATATTTGTAGGCCACTTCTCATTTTACAAAACACTTTTAAAACCTTCAGCTCTGGGATTCTCAAGAGAAGTTATTACACCAAAATCTCTGGAGAAAGAGTAGAGCCAAGTACACATACACACATACTCATATACATAAATACACACCGACAAATTGTCTTTCATGTCATGATATTTAATGTATTTTAAATCTTCACATCACATTGACAGAATGCACGAGAATCTTATGTTCAATAAGAGACATGGTTTAACAAAGGGTAAGAAACATTTTATTTCTTCATTCTAAATAACCCTGTAAATTAGGCCTTGAAAAATTATTTTACCCATTTCACTGAGATAGCAATTAATGTTCAGAGAGATTAATTGTATTCGAAGAGTTTACCAGAGCCAGGGCTCTTCATTCCAAGATGTATCTCCCACACCTGGTGCACAGGCCTCATGCACCAAGTTGAAAAGACTTCACAAGAAGTTAGGCTAAGCTTGCAGCAGGGTCTTGAGACCTCAATGAAATTTCAGTATATAAATGGCAATAGATGAAGGCATCTGTGGATGTCAAAAAAGATGGGAAAGTAAAAATTCATCCAGCTTATTACTTCTTATGCAAAAAGAGGGAAGAGCAATTGATGTATTTAGTTTGTGGTTTTGTTGTCCTGTTTTATTTTTGTACATTTTTGGTTGGATGGCAATTTGGAGAGACCTCTGAAAATGTGTGCAAAGCCAGACATTAGGACAGCTGGGAAGTTCTGAATGGGAAAGAAATGCAATCACTATCTTCTCAATCTTTATAGAAATTCATAGTTCAGCAAAGTATCATAACAAATATAAAGATTCAGGAAAGCTTCTAGTGCCTCAACAATCACAGAGCCATGAGCTATAAGAAGTCTGGCTCCATAGAGAATAAAACATTCAAGGGAAACTTGATTACTTTTGTTGATAGAATTAGAGGATTAGCTGTCAGAAAGAATGGTGTAGATTCAATATATCTTGAATTGTAAGAAACCATGTCCATTGGGGAATTTTACATGAAAAATTAATTTCAGTTGAATGTAAGACTTGGCAAGAAGGTTAAAAACTAGACTGATATGCTGCTGCAAGTTATATGTGATAAAAATGAGAGAGAGAGAGAGAGAGAGAGAGAGAGAAACCAATATAAATATTAGTCAAACTCAGGAATTGGGAGAATTTAAAAGATAGTTTACTCTAGTGCTGAAGTCTTCTTAAAACTTTCATCAAAATTTCAATTCCTGAAGATTCTAGGATTTAAAAACATAGATTGAACATTCTTATCAGAGAGGCAGAGAACTTAAGAGATGATTCTGATGAGACCTCCTTCAGTTGGTTAGGTGGCCAAGTGTTCTTTAGAGAATCTTCTGAGTAACTTGTGAAAGTGTAAGAAGCAGGGCTAAGAACAGATGCAGAGTCAGAAAAAACTGAATTCAAATAAAGATTTTAACACTTATTCTTTGACTTTTCTCTCATCAAGAGGTTGAGTCAAATTTGCTTCCCTTGAAAATGGGCTAATATTAATGACTCACTTCTACTGAATAGAATATGATGAAGGTGACCCTGTGTAACTTCTGAGGTGAGGTCATAGAAAGTGGTACAGCGTCCAGACAACGCTCTCACAGGGCAAGCACCTCTGGAGTCCTGAGCCCTGTGTCTGGAGTACAGATCCTTAAAACTACCATCCTGGAGAGAGCACAAAGATATCCTAGGAGTTCCATCTGTTTCAGTCTTCACCAAATTGAGTTCTCTCATCCCAGGAGCTTGATATGTAAAGGAAGAAGTCTTAGAGTTGATTACAGCCCCTGCCAATTTCCCCAGGTTTTGCATGACTTAAACCGCATGCAAAACCCAGAGAAAACCATCTAGCTGAGCTCAGTCAACTGCTAATGCCATGAGACATGATCACAAATGTTATTGCTTTATGCTACTGAATTTAGGATGATTGGCAATGCAGCAACAATGGATAAATAATATACTATCTCCGTAACTATGATCACTTTCGAAGCTTCAAACTTACATTATTGTAATACCTACTCATAAGTTGTTTTAAGCATTAATTGAGATACTCTTAGAATAGTGCCTACTAATAGTTCTGAACATTTGCAGTTAGTAAAAAGAATAGTACTGATAATATTATTAAAGGTAATATGAATGTAATAAGTCTAATAGTTTTTCTTTAAAAAAAAAACAACCTCCACACTCAAAAAGCAAAGCTCCTCACCCGAACCAGCTCAGTGCAGCAAGTTAGTCATTAACACATGAATTAAAAAAACACCTCTCAGCCACACACGTCATTTCATCACTTCCTGGGAGGAGGCTGCCCTGGCCTGGTCATCCAGTGTTCCGGTGGATGGCCCCAGCATGGCTGGAAGCAGACAAGGATGCAGGTGCATCCTTATGCCACAAGCAACAGCAAGGCTGAACGCCGATCACTGGAAATAAGTAAACACAACGTCAACAGCATCCTTTTAAGTTAGTAAGATTAGTTAGGACAAAACAAAAGAGCAAAACGACTCAACAAAATGCTTGCTTGTTACGCCAGGATGTGCTTTACAAAAAAATTAAAACCCACAAGTGGGAACCCTCAGGATATGTGCCAGTAGAGCATGGTCAGAAAAAGCAAACTCTTCTCAGACAGGCCCCTGTGGCCCCACCTGCCCTCCCCCAGAATTCCAACAAGGAATTCCCAGGGGCTCCCCCAGTGTGGATGATGGGCAGGTAGGGTCTTGGGGCCCTGCCAGCAAGCAGGCCCAACTCGGCATGGCAGGACACAGCCCCCAAGATGTCCCTGCCTTCTGAAGTGGGGTCCCCAGGCTAGGTTGGGGGACCCAGCACCAAAAGTCATAGGACTGGATCCCTCCCACAGTGGCGGTCCCAGCCCAGATGAAGATCCTAGCCCAGATCCCGGGAGAGCCACACTTCAGAATGTGAAGGTAGTAATATAATAGCAAAGATCTTATTAAGGGACTCAGAAAACCCATTTAGGGGTTACTCCACAACATAAGACGATTTTGTAGGAGCCAAGGGATGACTTCCCCTTCATCCTCTGAAGGTTTGCTGAAAATCAATTTACAAAAAGAAGATTATAATAGGATAAAAGGTATATAAATTTATTTGATCATAGTTTTATGTGACACAGGAACCTCCAGAGTGAAGACCCAAAAGTGAAGGGGAAAATGTCCATTTTTATCGTTAGGTTCAGCGAAGTAGGGACAGTCATGTAGAAATATGAAAGCATATGATCTAATGCTAATAGACCGAGTGGGGAAACTCAGCAAGGCCTTCCTGTCTAGATTCTTCTTGGCTTCTCTGTGCAGCATTCCTTCCCTCTGGGTGTGGGGCAGCACCCTCTCTGGAAAGGGGGTCTTATGACCTCTAATCAAACAAGGTAGGTCAGATAATTTCTTTATGGCCAGTGGCTAAACAGAAAGGCAGGGGGAAAATTAAAGTAATATTGTTAGGTTGTATGGTTGGTTTTGGGAAAGGGGTTTCTGTGATCTGTCTTGGGGGAGAGGGATTCTAGTTTCTATGGCTTGCCACAGGGGAGACTAAGGGGCCAGCAACAGGAGTGCGGAAGAAGATCAGAGAGCTGCTTTTGCTTCTGAAGCTGCTTTTGAGGCCTTCATTTTGGGGTACCATTTTCTGAGCCCCCAAAACCTCATTAATAAATAAACTCAATCTGACATGCCTAAAAGCTATTTCAGCCCAGATGCTTCCAATTTAAATTAATGTATCGGTCCCATTTTTCCATAGAATGTTCTTTGTACCCTTACAAGACTTATCACAAAGTTCCAACTTTATTCTCTACAGAAAAATACATGGGTAAGATCCTACAATGTTGATATTAAGATCAGGGATTCAGAAATCTCGTGTCAAACCCTAGTAATCATCACTCCCCAAAGTGTTCTGGAAGATCCTATAGACAGAAGAGACAATATGAATATAAATAAAAATCCTTTTATTAATAGCTCAACAGGTGTCCAATAATCCTTAACTAGTTATGCCTGAGATCAAATAAGAGCTTCTTCAATTTTAGAAATGCCTTGCTAGTTCATGCCTGTGGAAAGAGAAAACCTCTTAATCCATTTATACAACCAGTTTCTTGACAGGAAAGGAAAATATGTGAGATGAGCAATCTTCCCCCAGGGCAAACCATACCAAAGGCCAAAACAGAAACGCAATAATAAAACACTGGGATTCTTCATTTAAGGAAAAATAAACTTGCTTTCTAAAGCATCCTCAAATGTATATCCTGGGCTTATACTAAGCGGAAAAAGCAACACCTCTTCCCTTAGGAGAGAGTTAAGCAGGAGGTGGGAGGATCTTGGCCTGGCCTAGGAAAAGGAGGTAAAATAGTTTAGTTCTTGACAATGGAACCAGGTGATTCTCTCTGAATTATGTTGAAGAAAGCTGTGCAGTTTGTACTGGATGAAATCAACTCTTCTGTCTTGCACACAACTTAATTGTACAATGGATCAATATGGCCTATTCAGGTTGTGCATAAAAGAGGGCAAATGCCTTGGGGGTGACTTACTATGAAACTGTTCCCAATGGTGGCACTACCAGTTAGACGAGGCAAACTGATCTAATGAGACTCTCCCTGCAGGCGGCATAGATACTAAATATATAGAGAAAAAAGTGGGGTAATTTAAGTTCAGATTCTGTTTCTAACAACGAGTTGTTTTTCTTTTCTTTTTCTTTTTTTTCCTTTTGAAATGTTAAGATTTATTTGATGGGATAGGACAATTTAGTAAACTAACTGTTATGATTATCCAAGTATGAAGGTGTTAAATAAATAAATAACCAGACATGATTCTCGATAAAGTTTTTTAAAATCATTTTAAACAATTTAAATCACGCCAAAATAGATCATAATTAGCATACCTACCACAAGCTCATTGTTATACAAACAAAACCATAGAATAAGAACTAGGTTTAGATTATTACAATTCCTAGTCTTATAACCAGAGTGAGTGTAGTGTGTATCTCATGTTTTTTCTTTTGTTTGTGTTTTTAAAATAAACCTTCATAACTTCATAAACAAAGATATCTTAGGTCTACCCCTTCATTGGAGCTTAAAGACTCAACTAATGTATTTATAATCACGTCTCTCTCCCTAAAGAATGAGCGATTACAGGTTTGGTATTTTATATAATTTTTTCAACTCTCTGTGAACCGTAGCACCGAACTTCATACCTTCCTTATTATATGTTCCATAACTTGGTTTGAATTCCTCTTGTTCATTCCCCAAAGAGCTAAAATTTACCCCCATCCCATTCGTACATATTTCCTCCTATGTATTTTTTTATGCATGAATGCTAAACATGAATCACTCTTGACTATAAGAAATCTCAAATTTCATTATTTTTCTTTTAAACCCTTTTTCTGCCTTTTAGGTCACCCACACTCTTCTCTTGACCTCCAGTTAGTCCTCATCCTTCTAAGAATGCAGTGATAAAACCCAGACATGATTAATAACAATCCAACAGCTAAAACCAATGACAAGGTCCATTTCCTTATGCTCGATGACCTATTTTTTCAAATAATTTTAGTATAATTTTGAATATATTTTACTAAAAGAGCATTATATTGTAACATAACGTGAGTTCTGTTGTAATTTAACCATCTAGAAAATGGTAGACTGATCAATCAGAGAGTTTTCAATCAATACAGTTCTCTCTGAATAAGTAGTGAACCATATCCACTTCTATAGAAGATAACAGTTGAGTAGATTCTTATTTAAGAGCTCACACATAGTGCCCCAGATAGATTATCTCTTCTGACAAAGAGTGTTTTAAAGCAGGTCATTCTTAGAGAGATCTTTTCTGGTTGCACCATTCTAACCTTTGGAAACCTATGAATGAGGTTGGATACCTTTGCAGAATATAAATGCTGTAAATCAGCCCTACACCAATTGCACATCATGATTTTGATAATGGATGTCTCCAACTTGGGAAAGAGAATTGTAGAGGTTTAAATTTATAGAATAGAAATTGGCCTACCATCCTAAAAATTAATTTATATATTCAGCATGCTGGTACTTTAATAGAAAGTAGAAATATACAGGTGCAGAGTTCTGTGGGAGATAACTGATGCGGGTCAGGACATTTCAGATAGGACCTTGGAAACTATCTGTCCATGCAATGACTTTGTTTAGGAGATGAGGAAACACAATTGCAAAGAAGTCACATTGGAAATTAGTTGCAAAGGAGTGGCTAGAACTAATATTTTATTGTCTTAGGTCTAGTGTTCCTTCTTTCATGTACCATTGTTTTTGAAATCCTTAGGAAATCTTATATTGTAATAATCATGAATCCAGGGTGGTCTTAAAAAGAATCTCACTGCTCTCCGTGGTCCTAGTTACAATCTCCAGTTGGACATCTTACTCTATGGCTCTTCTCTGATCCAGCTATGATCTTATTACCAGGAAATCAGGACATTTTACCTCTTCTCCACCTCAGCATCATCTTTGCACCACCAGCCAATGAGGTCTGTCTCTCTAGGAGCTTAAGCATAATTATGCTTTCTGGAGCTCTTCTCTAACTCCGCTTTTCCTTTTCAGGATAAACTAGTTCTTTTTAAAAGTGCTTCCATCCCAGTAGCCTTTTTTGGTCTTTCTCCTTACCTTATCCTTTGTTTTCCAGATCCTATTTCTTTGCCTTTTAAAGACAGTGGACACTGTTGTCGATTGAATCTACATAAGAAGAGTAGGGACTGATGTATCACTTATGCAAACATATGCCACTGATGCTGCCTGTAATATAGCAAGGTTCCCAGGATAACACATTTCCATTTCTGCCACTCTGCATATTTCCCCTGGGGCCAGCCAGAAAGCTTTGCTGTCTTTCAGTATGTGATAGACCTGGATTCTATTTTGGGTGCATAAAAATAAGAAACACTCTCCTGGGATTTGTTTATGTCATTACTGTGCCAAACTCTAAAAGGGAAATGACACTTGATAGCCACCCTTGCAGACATCAGGGGAATTTATTTTTCGGGGGCAAGCACCCCAGCTATGGGAAATGATTATATCCAGATACAAATTCTGTTAAAAGGAAATTTATATGGTAGATTACATATCAAAACTTTTTCCCAGGCTTCCTATTCCTTTTCCAGAAGAAATGTTTTAATAGGGAGCATGGTATGTGAGTAACAATGCCTCTTGAAGCTGCCATCTATATACTTTTTCTTTCTACCTTGGCCCATAGACTCACCCCACGCCTGATTGCTTTTTATGGTCATTCCATTCAGTGAGGTGATTTGTACAGATAAAATGGAAAATTGAAATGGAACTGGTGCTGGATACAACATCATCCACTTTTTCTATTTTGTCAAAATGCCTTGGCTGCTCATTTTTTCATGGCCATGAGTTGAAATAAATTAAACTTCCCAGCGGCAAAACTTCTCAGAGATCGAATTGGAATATATTGATTAGCTCTTTGAGAGTTGATGGATTGGAGGTTCTTGCTTTATAAACACATTTACAAACATGCCTTAAGAAACAGTTGCTTAACACTGGGTAGACTGATTGTGTTTATTTAGAACTGCAAGGAAGGACATACTGGCAACCCCTGATTTTAACCTATCAATTTTTTCGTCCTGAATCAATGGTGATAAGTGAAGTGTTGCTCCCTTTAGTGATGTCTAAGACCAGCTCAAGGTCAGCTCACCCAACGATGTGTCAAGTAATATATCAAAGTTCCAGGAACAACTTAGCTTGTCATAGAATGTTGGAATATTAGAGCTTCAAGGGGCTTACGACATCATCTCCTACAGACTATTCTTCTAATAGTGTAATATATTTAGCTCACAACATAGATGTCTTGAGAGTAAATTTTAGAATTAGAATGAATCTTAGCAATTTTCTACTCCAAAACTTAAAAATTCAAACAACTGTGGTTGCCAAGTTCATAACGTAAGTGAAGTGGATCTGGTGGGCAGTACTATGAGTGGAGGATACAGACTTGCTTTAAATAAGGCAGCAGCTCCTATACACTAGGTGACAATTTCATAAGAGAATGTAGGCCCAGTATTGCCAAACAGACTGATTTCTCAAAATAGTACCCATATATATGGATAATATGCGACTAATCCCATTTTTTAAAAACAAAACAAAAATATATAACAATAGCCCCCCCCCCAAAAAAATAGCTTCTGCAAACAAAACACAATTGCAGACTGAATTTAATTTAAGAGCCACCAGAATATGACCTCTGATTTACTCATGATCACATGCTGGTGAGTAAAATGAGATTCAGAAAAATGAACACTGTGAATGAATGTCATCAACCACAGAATAATACAGATTTTCACATCACCAGTGGGCTATTTCACATACTACTTTGCCATGAGAACATCTGGAAATTATCATCTTGTAGTGCATTCTAGGTGCTGAGATGCGAATGTCATACTTTAGGACCAGGAGGTTATGTAACCCAATTCCAAACTTACCTTTAATGAGTAGAGAGGCCAGTCTCTGAATGAGCTTTTCTAAGTTAACGCTGAGAGTGAATAAAGCAGAGACTCGTTTGGCCTAATGCTGTTTTTACTATGCAGGAAACTGGGTCTTAGGATTTGTTGAGACTCTCTAGATCTCATATGAAGCCATGGTATTTAGAATAATGACTATAAATCCCTGATAATCCTCAGATCTTAAGTGAGATATTTTCAAGTTAGTTCAATGTAGGAAAGCATGGTATTTGTAACAAATACTTTTCATTACAATTAATAAAATAAATCAAATGAATGATATGTCTGGCTTAAGCAAATTGGAATTTTTATTAGTTTATTTTACATTACATAATAAAACATCTGGACAGAGGAAATCATTTTTTTGTTGTTTTATTTCAGATTATTATGGGGGTACAAACGTTTTGGTTACATACATTTTTTTTGTACAGTTTGAGGCAAAGTTATAAGTGTCCTCATCACCCAGATAGTGTGTGAATTCTCTCCATTAGGTGTGAATTTACTCATCCCCTCTGCCCCTTTCCCACTTGCCTGGTTTCCAATGAGTTTTATTTCCATATGTGCATGTAAATGTTGTTTCAATTAATTCCAATTGAATGGTGAATACCTATGATGTTTGTTTTTCCATTCTTGTGATACTTCACTTAGAGGAATGGACTCCTTTTCCATCCAGGTTAATACAAGTAGTATGGAGATACCTCAAAGAACTAAAAGTAGACCTACCATTTGATCCAGCAATCCCACTACTACATATTTTCCCAAAGGAAAAAAGGACAGTTTATAAAAAGGACACCTGCACCCAAATGTGTATAGCAGCACAATTCACAATTGCAAGTATGTGGAAACAACCCAAGTGCTCATCAGTACATGAGTGGACACAGGAAGTTGTTGACATTGATTCACCATCTCAACAGTATCAAGGCTAGTGTTCGTGTGATGACCTTGGTCTTTTTCTCATGGTCGTTCACAGGTATTGTAGTTTCTGGTATCACAGAAACATTCAACTGGTAAATGGTGGCACCCTCCTATCTATGTATTTCTTTATATCAGAAAATCAAAAGCTTTCCAAGGCACTCTCATAACAGATGTCTACTTATATCTTTTTGGTCTTAACTGTGCGTATGACTGTTCCTAGTTATTAATATATGACTGCTGGGGAAGAAAGAGCCTTTGCCTTTAGTGGAGGTTGAAAGTTGACGTGAGGTTAGAGAATGGGTGTGAAGTAAATCAAACTGCAGCACCTTCTAAAGAAAGGACCCCAAACAATTTAGGAATAATTATAACCAGGCTTAAAATAAGAAAGCTTTGGGGGTTCACTCCACATTATAACCAGAATTCTGAGTGATCAAAGCTGATTGTACAGCATCCTTCTCCTACTGACTGTGTCCTCTTATGCCAAGGGTGGGAAACCTGTGGCCTTCTAGGTCCTTAAGTGTGGCCTTTTGACTGAATCCAAATTTTACAGAACA
>NW_012155173.1:5868820-5906325 GCF_000956105.1 Propithecus coquereli | reverse complement strand
TTTTCCTTTCTATAGTAAGAATTTATATTAGCAGAAATTGGATCAAAATCGTAATTTCCAGCTTTGTTCCCATTTGGAAAAAAAAGAACATATTTAAAATACCAAAGAATAAATAAGTTTCAATGACATAATCCTCCCAGATTGACCAGCACAATTAAAACATTAGTAAGACATAAGGACTAAATTTATGGCTGCTAAGCTCATGATTTAGTTCTAACTTCCCCCTACCTGACTGACGCCACTACTGCACAAGGCTGGTTGGCGAGATTTTATGGGGGTGGAGTATGCCAGTCTGTTATCAGCTTTTGATAGAGGTACACTGTGTTTCTGTTTGAAGTGGAATTTGTGAATAGTTGCACAGCTCAACAGTATTTTATAATTCTGTCTGCTTAAACGCCTATCATGTCAAAGAAGACTGAGAAAACACTAAAGGAAGAAAGCAGATTCTTAATGAGGATTGGGAATTGCAATATTATCTTGTTTTTACTAAAGATAAAATGATTTGCTTGCTTTGTGATACTACAATATCAACATTAAAGAAATTCAATGCTCATTAGCATTATAACACTCACAAGGACCAAAAATATTTTAAATTAGAGGGAGAGGCACAGAAAATTGTATTGCAGAAATTAAAAGATGAAAAACAAAAGCAAAGACAATTCTTTCAAGGAGCAATAAGACCTGGAAATAATGCCACTGAAGCAACTTATAAAGTAGCTTATATACTTGGGGAAAAAAGGAAGCCATTCAGCAATGTAGAAATTGTGAAAGAATGCATTGTCGAAGTTGTAGGATGCTTAGACCTTGATAACATTTCAAAGTACAAACAATTGCCTTTTTCAAGAACCATAACTGATCGGCAGCATGAATTAGTCTGCAACTTAACAGAACAACTTTATGCAGTACTTCGAAAGGAAAATACATATTATTCAATCACTTTGGATGAATCAACTGATAGTACTGACTTGATACAGGTTTTATACCTCATTCGGGTCATAACAGAAGATTTTCTTTGCTACCAAGAGTTACTTGCTTTGGGCACTCTTGTGAACAGAACACACAAGGAGTAGATATCTTCAACAACTTTCAAGATAAATGTTGTCAAGTTAGACTGAATTTGGTAAATTTAGCGAGTGTATGCACAGACAGTGCACCTTCCATGACAGGAGAATGTAAAGAGTTTATTGCACTAATAAAGTATTAACAGATCCAGGTGCTCTCATTTCTTTTCACCGTACCTTGCATCAACAAAATCTCTGTGCAATGCTACTATTTTAAGTGACACTTGCAACAAGTTATAAGTATTGTTAACTACATTCGTATAAATGCAACATGCCATCATCAATTTCGTAACATGCCAAAGTTGAACAATGAGGTATTTTGTGTGGATTTTCCATATCATTCTAAAGTGTGTTGGATATCTCAGGGACAGGTGTTAGCCAAAATTTTATCTCTGTGAGAACAGATAAATTTTATGAAGAACAGAATCAGCAATGCAAATGTGTGAAAGAAGATTTCTATAGGAATGCAGCATTTCTGTGTGATAGCATGTCAAATCAAAACTACTTGAATATTTCTTTGCAAGGTAAAACTAAGTCTATATATGATACCTGGCAAAAAAAAAAAATCCAAGCGTTTTAAAAAAAGCTATCTTTTTTCAAAACAATTCTTCTCAAAAGGAAATTCTGGATGAACATTTTCCCCAGTTAGCAAAGGTCATTGATGAACAGGATGATATATGCGAATCATTTGAGGAATACGCAGCTGTTATAGACCTATTCATTGGAGAATACAACTAAAGTTTCACTGACTTTGGGAATCATGACATCACACTCAAATTAGCATTTCAGCCCCACCCAGTTGATATCACCAAGGCACCTAAAGAACTACAGAGGAAATTGATTGAGCTCTCAGTAGAGGACATTTAAAATCATTGTTTGATGCTAGGAAAGATCCAGTTGAAATATGGAAAAATGCAGTAGAATACACACACCTTCAGCAACATGCCCGAAAAATGCTTTCTTCCTTTTCAATCACTTATTGCTGTGAATCTGCATTCTCCTACCTAACCCAAATCAAGACACCCTTAAGGTTATAAATGTCTGATACTCATCTAGAGGATCAACTGAAACTCTAGACCTCCATGCTACAACCAAATATTCAAATGCTTTCCAACAGAATCGCATACAACAAAGTCATTAAAAGATTAGTTAACTTTAAAATTAATAATTAGTTTTCATTTTTTGAAATTATTAAATACATAGTAGTTAGATTTTTACAAAATAATGTAAATTTTTAAGCATATATAATTGAAATTTCTTGAATGTGGCCTTATTTGATAATAGTTAAATTAATGTGGCCTTCTCACATGAAAAAGTTCCCCACCCCTGTCTTATGCTGTCACGAAACTACTTGCTAGATCATCTTTGGCTCTGTCCTGCTGAGTTGCTTCTACCCTTCGTTGAAGTGTATACCTTCTAATGACTTGGAGACGGTTATTGGATTCATAGAAGAGAGAGTTATGAAGCACATCGGGAACACTGGGGGGAAGGAGATGTAATTCTGCTCAGATTCTATTAGAGTGGAAAACATGCTGGATATCAAAGGGAAATTTATGTAATGTATTCCAGCATTGTTCGAGGTGGAGCATCATGTTTTATGCAAGCAGAGGCAGTTGGGGCATGCAGTGTGAGAACTCTGCTACATGCACTGAAACAAACAATAAAACAGTAAACGGGCAGTGGGCAGAAAATAAACCCTGAGTTTTACGGGAAATGTTCACAATCTTCATTCTATACCAGAACTTCATAGTCTACCTCAGTAAGGGAATCTTTTTAAAAGCCTGTAAAAAAAAAAAAAAAAGAAAAATCTCTTTTGTTGTTTACTTAGATGGATTCTAAGTGAATAAGTACCTAGCTCCTGTAAGAATCAGGCTGTATAATTTAAGCAAGCAGGACAGCCTTAAATATATGCATGGAAACAATGTAGGAGAGAGATATAGCGGTATTGTATTTATCTCTTTTAGAAGGAAGTTCAGAGTAACTTACCAAGAAGAAACAAAATGAGACAGCAGCCACAGAAGACTAGTATTTCCAACTGAAAGTGCATGGGATTGAGTTGGGAAAATTAAAAGCTGGTAGGGAAATGCAATTCTTGGAAGGATCAAGGAAGTGGTAAATAGGTATCAATACCTAGAGCTGCCAGCTCTAATCTTGGGGGAGCCAGGCAAAGCCAAGGATTTCTTTGGGGAGCCTTTCCAGATTATGGCAAATAGCTCCTGGACTGACACAGGTTTAGGAATTTTGATCTTTGCTTGTTTATGTGTTCTATTCCTTCTCACAAGTATAGTTTGCATGAGCTCCTTAAGGTAAATGCACTTGGATTGTCAGTCCGATTTTAACAAGATGCATTAAGGCATCAATAGTCTTTGTTGAGGTTGAGTCAATGGGATGCTGAAATAAATTAAAACTTATACGCAAGTCATGCAGCATTACTTTTTTTGCAAGAATGATAGGAACTTTCCCTTATGTGAATGTGCATCACTGACTTTGGGGTCAATTAGTCTATAAGCAAATGCAATCAATTAGAAATCAAAGGTAACCTGATCTCACCTGAGCTTTACAAAAGGTGTTACATTTACACCACTGATTGGAAACATCTAAAAAACCAGTAATAACATTTAATGTGGCACACATAGAACAACACAGATCAATTTAAAAATTGAATTGACTGACCAATATAAAAGTATGATCTTGTATATTACATTCATTAAACGCTATCTACAAAGGGAAAGACATATAAAAAGAAATGTGAATACCTAACATTTGGAAGTAGCTTACTGTGTCCCTACCACTTTTCTAAGTAATGAAATGTATAACTCATTTAATTTTTACAACTGTATGTAGTGTATAATATTTATTGTCCACATATTATAGATGCAGAATGTGAGAAACAGAGATTATGTATCTTGCTCAAGTTCACGTAGATTGTAAGTTCTAGAGGTAGCTTTAAATGCAGGCTATATGACTCCAAACTTTATTTTACTATGTTCTGCCATAACCAGCAAGGATTTAGCAATATTGTGTCAGCATATTTCAAAATACAAATGTGATTGGATTTAAAAAAATTAAAATTTTCTTTATGTGTAACTTTCATATACTGTCTTACCTGTTCTAAACCCACCTCTGCCAAAAGGTAAATATAGGTGAGAACACATGGAACCCACATGCTGTGAAATGGTTTGCAAGTAGTGTTAATAACAGCTACTATCAATTGAGTGCCTACTATGTACTCTGTACTAAAATTCTTTATTATATTTCATTTAATCCTCACTATATATTACATATCATTTATCTGGATGGTGTGCATGAAAAGACTAAGGTACAAAGAAACTAAATAACTCACCATAGTTGTGTGGTTTATAATTGGTAAATGAGGAATTTAACTCATATCTACCTGATTCCAAAACCACTATGTGTTAATCACAAACTGTATGCTAGACACTGCATTGAGTACTTTACACGCATTACTAGATTTAACGTTCTTAATCCCCTGAAGAAATAAGAGTAATAATTCCTCATTTGGCAGATAAACATTTTGAGACAGGTAGAAGAAAGGAAAAATAAGTTATAGAGAAGCCCTATAAATCCATTAAGCTAGTAGAAAAATACAGATTTTATACTTAGCTATGTTAACTAAGATTTCTTTACCTTTCTAATGTTTTTTCCCTCAATTTATAAGTAATATATTAAAATAGAAAATAAAAATAAAACAGCACTGTGTTTTCATTTGATTTCTTATCTAAGAAAATACAATGTATTTTGGGGAACCTTCGTCTTATGATCTCTTCCTAACTTCTACTCAAGGAAGAAAAATGTTATTAATCTTATTCAAATGTCCAAGAATTTCAATGAGCAATAGTTAATAGGGGAGGATTACACTGAATGCATTCAATTTCATATGCTTTTTTTAATTTTTTTTTTTTATTTTCTTAGCCCTGAGCAGAGCCTTTCTCTTTGGGCCCATCCTGGACAGGTCTACTCACGCTATGCCTGAAGCTGGGTTAGGACGTCAAACAAGCATTGGCTCTGGTAGAACTAAGAGTTTCATATTCAATGAAGGGGATGCAAAAGCCTCACTTAGGCCTTGAGCCTAGGCTGCATTTTCCAAAATATCCTTAGCCAGAGAATTCAATAGGGGTACAGAGTACTTCTTCAACCACTATCAAACAAGGCATTTGCACTATCATTCTATTTTGTTTCTTTTTATTTTTTGATTTTTCCCTGAGTTGATTTTTTTTTAATTCAAAGGGCTAACCTTTCTTAATTTGTTTTTTGCTTTTAATATTCTGAGATATTAATTTAAAAAGTTAAACCATTTTTAAACTATCGAGAGATAAAATAAATTACATGTGCACAATGGACATTGTTGAAAAATCTACATTTTTTGGCTGTTAGATTTTGTTTTTCTCCTTCTACTCTATTTTGTTTTTTATGTGTATTTCTCAGTTCAGAATCCCACTGAAAAAAGTTCCTCTCATCATAATGATATGAAATCTTCACGAATAACTTTGACAGTGAGTATTAAGAAAGAGCATTATTCCATTGTCTATATGTTCAATGAGTTTATCAATAGCATTTAATGTGGTATCACAAGGTCCCCTTAAAGCAGCTTCAGGGAGGAAAAGAGGGTGCCTGTGAAGGAATAGGAATCCTCTATAGGCTTTCGACCTCCAAACCTGTTAAGGCAGAGCACTTTGAAAGAATTAAAATCTTTCCTAAGCGTTTTGTTTTGTTTTTGTTTTTTGTTTTTGTAAACTCCAATTGGTTTCAGTGTTGAACCTTTACAAAGGGAGATGAATCATCCCAGGAAGGGATGAATTAAGACTAGAATCCCTGCTATGGAGCTGCAAGACTATGGGAAGTGGCTGGATCCCGGATGTCAGAAACCTCGCCCTGCTGTGTTAATGATCTGAAAATGGGACAAACATCTGCTTTAGAGGAGCATCTGAGCAGGTGCAGCAATCTTGACTGGGGAGAATGATAACAGGGAATTCCCTTTATGAGGCCAAGTATGACTCACCATCATCTGTCATAAAGGATTGGCTTATCCTGCCTTCCTCTTGCTAGCCTCCATATACCAATTCTCTTTATTTCCTTCAATTTTTTTTTTTGCAAAGCAGACAATTTGAAAGGTATTTAAACCTCTCTTGACCAAATATCACTTCTCCCTTCATCTAGCTTGAAATAGTCTCAGAAATCTCTACATTTCACACTTCACTGGAGAAGTGTTTTTGTCCAACCTTAAAATGCAAACAGACTCCCAAGTGGAAAACTTATGAAACCATCATTATTCATTCACACCTTGGCGTGAATTAGCTCATCAGAACCGTTACCTGGTAACACTAGGATAGCTTGGTGATTTATGATCTGAGATGAAAGAGAACTTGGTATTGATTAATGGTAATGACCTGAAGAATGGAAAATGTTGAGAAGGGCATTGGACCCCTCAAAGAGCGAGGGCAAAGCAAAGGGAAGTTTTTATAACACAGGCCAAGAGAAAGGGCTCTGAAGCCAATCTACCTGAGTAGCCATTTTGGTTTCACTGCTTATCGTATGTGATCACTGCCTGCAAGGAAGTTATTGCTGTTGCTGCTGTCATGGTCATTCATTCCTATCCAAAAGTGTGGTGATGAAGATTTAATGTGATAGTTTATGTGAAAATTTGTATGAAAATACAAAGTTGATGTGTGTTTACTATTAAATAATTTTATAAAAATGTAATAAAATAGAATCTGTTGGCAAGTATTCACATTTTTGAAGCTTAGTTGTTAATCACATTTGGGTAAAATTATACAAAGAGAAATATTTACTAATTCTCCCTTATTCTCACCTTCATTCATTTTTAAAAAGTTGACAAGTATCATAAGACAGAACAGCTTAAGTTGCCTATATGACTGCCTTTCCTTTTGTTCCTCCTATTGTTTTAGGGTGAACAACCAGTTTTTCACATATTTTGTGCCTGTTATATTCATGTTAGAGACTAAACTTCCCTCTGACCTATAAAAATCAAAAGATTTAGGATTCTCAAGTTTTTGCTCAAGGAAGTCTGATATTATTGGAAAAAGTTCCAAGTCATAGCTTCTTCTGGATGTTATTAAGTACATAATAATACTTCAGAAGAAATAGAAGTTAAATGGCTCTCCTCCTGTTAACTTTAGAAAGAAAAAGGACTCTAATTTACATGAACCCCAGACAAAAATATACAGTTTCAAGAGGTGCTTGAGATGTGAAATCACTATCTTCTATGGAGGAAATTAATTTCAGGAGAATAATACTTACTATTCAGTTAATGCAATCTGTTTTGCTTTGACTTTTTGAAAGTTACCATGTTCTCAAGAGACTCTAGCATGGGAGTTCTGTCTTAGTTTATTCAGGCTACCATAGCAGAAATACCATAAACCCAGTGGCTTATAAACCACAGAACTTTATTTTTCACAATTGTGGAAATTGGGAATTCCAAGTTTAAGGCTCCAGAAGGGCCTGTTTCTGAGTTCATAAAGAGAGCCTTCTTGTTGCATTACTCTCTAGCGCCTTTTTTAAGGACAAAAATCTCATTCATGAGGGTTCCTCTTCTATGAACTAATCACTTTCCAAAGGCCCCACCTCCTAATACCATCAATTTGGGGTTAGGATTTCAGTGTGTAAATTTTAGGCAGTCGAGAAACAAACATCCACATCATAGCAGGTTCCAAACAATGAACCCACTTATCAAAATGGAAAAAAAACTTATTTATTTTTACTACCAGGGCCGAAATGTGAGCCTTAACATTCTGACTCCAGAGTTATTTTTCTTAACTGTTATTTCATGGGCTCCTACAGCAATATGGAAGATGGAAGACTCAAGGACAGGCAATATAAGTTGAGGCGCATAAAATAGTCCAGCCAGGATGAAAGTCGTGGGAATGATGTGTATTTGTGGAGAGAGTAAGCAAGGCATTCCTTTAGTGGTAGAATAGGTAGTTTTTGGTGGCATGAAATGTGAGAGAGAAGCTTCCTGGTATGAGAGATGAGCTCATGGCAGATGAATTCTTCTACAAAAAGTAACTTTAAAATGTGGAAATAATAACAATGACAAAAATATCTATTGGAAGGAATTGAGCAGATACCATGGGAGCCAGGATTTGTGGAGCCAAAAGCTCAAGAAGAAGGGAGATACAGTGAGCAATATTCTAAACTGCTTAATTTAATCAAGGCATTTTGTGATTAAAGCAATATTGACAGAGTTGGGGAAGCTGGGCAGAAAGTGGCTACTAATAAGCAGATGACTAATGAGCCCACATTTGGACACTCTTATAGAACTGGGTAACAAAAATCTTTGTTACGATCTACCAAAAAGTTTGAGCTTGAGGGCATAAAATTCCAGCGAGTAAAGAAGTACAGAGAAGTAAACCTTAAAGACAACAAGAAAAGAGACAAAATTGGTCATAAGGCAAATGAAACAATAGAACACAAACAAGGAGATGAGAGAAATAAACATGGTATTTTAATAATTACATTAAATATAAGTGTAATAGGACTCCAAATATAGCAAAAAGATAGTCAGAATGGACTAAAAGTATACACGCTACTTAGAAGAAAAAATATTATACAAGACACAAAAAATTGAAAATAATGGGATAAAAATGCATATACAATGCAAATACTAATTAAAGAAACTTATATAACCAGTTTCACATCTAAAAGGTAGATAAAAAGAGAATAGATGAATTCATATTCTTAGTGAACAATTTTAGCATATCTCTTTTGGTAAAGAACAGATCAAACGTGCAACTTCAAAATCGTAAGGACTCAGCAGATTTAAAGAACAAAGTTAAGAAATGATATCAAGTTTATAAAGAAGAATATTAGACCCAACAGTTAAAAACTACATAGTCTTTTTAAGAGCACAAGGGATATTTAGCAAAATTGATCATATGCTAGACAATAAGGCAAGTCTCAAAAAGTTTCAATGAGTTAAAATAATGAGTATATGTTTTTTGCCCACAGTGGCATTAAACTAAAATTTAATAATAAAATATTAATTGAAAATACTTAAATGTTTGGAAATTAAGCAATGCACTTCAAAAAAAAATCTATTGTTGAAGGAAAACTTTTAATGGAAATTGAAATCAACAAAGCTACACCCCCAATGGTGGGATACATGTTCATGTATTGAAATAATAAATATCATAAAAATGTTAGTTCTCCACAAGTCAATCTATAGGTTTAATGCTCTCCTAATCAAAACACCAGGATTTTTTTGTGTAAATGGACAAGTAGATTTTAAAGTTTATAGCAAGACATAAAAGACAAAGAATATCTGTACAAATCTTGAAGAAAAAAATGAAGAATTTGGACTACCTACCTACCACATGTCAGGATTCACCATGTAATTAAATATGATATTGGAGAAAAAATAGAACAATGGAAAACAGAAGGGAATGGCTCTAAAATCAGATCCACACGTAATTATTTAGGACCAATTAATTCCATCGGGGCAATGGTGAAAAGTGTTCTTTTTAATATATTGAGCTGGGTCAATTGGTCATCGTTAGTGGAGAACAGAAAAGAAACTTGACTCTTCAAAATGTTAAAAAGTAATTAATTCTAGGTGGATTAGAGATATAAATAAGAAATATAAAGCAAAAAGAATTTCTAGAACAAGATATAGAATCATACCTTAATAAACTTGGAGTAGGAGA
This sequence comes from Propithecus coquereli, assembly GCF_000956105.1. NCBI lineage: Eukaryota > Metazoa > Chordata > Mammalia > Primates > Indriidae > Propithecus > Propithecus coquereli. The sequence goes on along the minus strand of NW_012155173.1, from coordinate 5,896,583 downwards.
AGATGTTTCCATGAAACACAGAAGACACTAACTATAAACTAGTACAACTTCTGTGGAAAGCAATATGGAGATACCTCAAAGAGCTACAAGTAAAACTACTGTTTGATCCAGCAATCCCATTACTGGGCTTCTACTCAAAAGAACAAAAGATATTCTATAAAAAAGACATCTGCACTCAAATGTTTATAGCAGCACAATTCACAATTGCAAAGATGTGGAAACAACCCAAGTGCCCATCAATACATGAGTGGATTAATAAAATGTGGTATATGTATACCATGGAATTCCATTCAGCCACAAAAAACAATGGTGATCTAGCACCTCTTGTATTCTCCTGGATAGAGCTGGAGCGCATTCTACTAAGTGAGGTATCCCAAGAATGGAAAAACAAGCACCATATTTACTCACCATCAAATTGGTATTAACTGATCAACACTTAAGTGCACATACGGTAGTAACATTCACAATCCCTTTAAAAAGTATTTCAAAAGCAGCGAAAGCTAATAATCTATGTTGATAGAAGCCAAGTGGTATGTATCTTGGTGGTAGATGTTGACTGGGATGGGATGCAAAGGGAGTTTCTGGGATGTTGGAAATATTTTGCATCTTGATTTCACTGGCAGTTACCTAAGTGCATTTGTGAAAATTTATTAAACCACTTTTCCATGATTTGTATACTTTTCTCAATATGTGCTTACATCAATACAAAAGTTTACTCAAAATATCTATACAGTTAACAGGCAAAATGTTTACAGACAAACAAAAAACATAATTGAGAGAAGCAGTAGGACTAGCACTAACTGGAAGAGTATGTCAACCATTTCTACATGTCTTTGACCTCCAATTCTGTATAGCTGAATAAAACAAGGATAACCAACCAAAGTTTTGAGGATGAATGTAGTTAATACTGATAGGAACTATGGTCAATGCATAAGCTCATGTTCTGGCGTATAATTAGTCAGTAGAAGGTATCAACTTATTTTTCCAAGTAGTCCCAGCCTTGTCTCAACTCTTAGTCTGCCAGCTGTTGTCACTACCAACATCTTATTCTCCTCCTATGGATTGTTAAGTCGTTTGAACTAAAAAATAAAAGCAAAAGTGATCACAATATTCTAGATGTGGGCTCTTAACTTGTGGTCTAGATTTTATTTCACAACTTACATACTAGTTTGGGGTTCTGGGCATATAGTTACATCTTTGAGATCCACAATTACAACTTTTAAACTCATCTATTAGATCTCAATTTAAAGACATTTTTTCCCTGGGAAGTTTTCCCTCCCAGATTATATCCGTTATACTTAAAAAAAAAAGAAAAAAGAAAAAAAAAAACAACTTCTACATAGTGCTTACTATAACTGTTATTAAATATTTAATTGTGTCTTTGTTTACTATGTGCATTTCCTGATAGACTAAGAAATCAATGAAGGCAGGACCCTGTTTGCTTTGTTTATTATTGAATTTTCAGTATGCAGTCAAATGCCTGTGATTTATTTAAAAAAATTATTCAATGAATGTGTGAATGAAGCAATGAATGTGAACGATTCACCTGGCTTGTGGATTCTTGAATGTTTTGTCTCATATGCCTAATTGGAGACCCAATATCCATACTTGTCATTTCCAGAATGTGGACTGAGTCTTTGGGCCTCTTCACTGCCATCCTGCTGACCTACTTACATGCACTCTCCAGTTTAAACCCCAAGGGCAAATCTGTTTTCCAACGATTGATCCACTGTCCCTATGTTAGTAGCATCTCCAACTTCTAAGGCAGGATTCCTCAAACTCAGCACTAGTACCACGTGAGCCCAAATAACTCTTTGTTTTGGGGAACTGTCCTGAGTTCTCCAGAATGTTTAGTAGCATCTCAGCTCCCTCACTACTGGGTGTCAGTTGTGCGGCGTCCCTACTTTCTCTCCTCCCTCTAGTTGTGCCAACCCAAAATGCCCATGGGGGTCAACACAAATGTGGCATGGCGGTCAAAGCTGCCCCTGGTTGAGAATCACTGCTATAAAGGGAGTTCTAGCTTTAAATAGTAACATAAAAAACAACCTTCATCTTAATCCTGAAACCTTTGGTTTCAGGAGGAGCTGAGAGATGCTGGTCAAGTGTTACTGTTTCCACTGGTTTGATTTTCTCTAGCTGAGGTGGCCCATGCCTGGCTTTGTAACAGTATTTTAATTGGGAAGAAATTGCTCTTTGTGGGCATGATGTATACTCCAGAGAGTTTGGGATTGTTAGATATTATACTCAGTGTTCTGTTTTCCTGAAATGCCTGTATTAAAAAAAAGTCTAAATGCTAGGATAATCCTTTAGCCAACTCCCACATTGACATTCTGTTTGATACCTCCCTTAAAAGGCTCAACAATCTCCCCAGGCTAGTAAGCAGTAGGAAAATAACCAAGAGACTTAAGTCTTTTATTTTACTTTATCTTTTTTTTTTTTGACCCAAACTGTCTCTGTGTGAGTGTGAATACCTACACACAACAAAGGAAAGTAACATTAGGAGACAAAAGGAAATTTCCATTTTCAGAAATTATTACAATGTAAAAAAGCTTGAATTGCCATGGAAACAGCCTAGCCACATCATATTGAATAGTTATTTTTCCAAAGGAGTCCTTGAGATATCTTTCGTTTCTTTGAAATTGGGTGGAGATGGGTCAAATGTATCAGAGAGGTGGGGGATGAGAGATTTTTCACCACTGCCATCCAGACAGCTAGCTTCTGCTGAGGGAGATCTATTCAGCTGCTTCCTCCTGAAGAACTGTTTACCCCAGAATGATATGAATAGGTGTTTTCCAGGGGAGAATGGCAAAAGATGAAAAAATGCAGAGTGTCTTTGAAAGTGAATATATTTTAAGAACACATCGCTGCCATCATTGTGTGAGGGAAGCAGAAGGGATTAGAACCTGAAGATGTGAGAGGATATGCATCCTGAGCTGTGCTTTTAATTCAGGCCTGTACACCCATGCACTAGGAGTCTGGAGCCCATTTCCACAGCCACACTTGAGTCTAGGTCAACATCAATTTTTTGCATGACGGCAAAGAGACCTCCAACTTACGTTTCCACTCTCCAGATTTACCGCTCCTCAAGTATTTCTCTAATGAGGCCAGAATGGTCTTTTAAAATGTAACTCTGATGATATCACAGCTTAGGTTAAGATCATTATAGAAGGCCCATCGTCCACAAAACAGGGTTCATGAGTCCTGCGCGATTCAGCTCACAATCTGTCTTCTGCTCACCCACTCAGGTTTGGCTTCATCCTTGTTCTCCTTACTCTTTAAATTCTAGCTTGGCCAAAGTTCCTTTATTTCCTTAAACTCATCATTTTCTCTCACCTTTACCCTGTGTTCATTTCTCTCTTCTCCCAGACTAAAAGAACTTATGTGTTTCTCACCCCTCTTCCTTATACCCCTTGACTCTTCCCTGATACTCATTCTGGGCTGTCACCTACTCCAGCCCACCCATTTCCAAGCATGGTACTTCCCATGCACCAGATACAACATTTATGGAGGAACTCTTCCTGTGCTTTCATAGTCTCCAGGTATTCATCCTATATAATATTAAATTTGTGTTTACTTTTGCATCATCCACACTGAGAATTCATTGAAGGTAGAAGATATTTTTTCTTCATCTCTATTTTTTTTTTTTAATTTCAGCATATTACGGGGGTACAAATGTTTAGGTTACATATATTGCCTTTGCCCCACCCAAGTCAGAGTTTCATCCCACAGACAGTGTGCACCACACCCTTCTCTTTGTCTTCAGTTTCTATTGACTAGATAGCAAATTGAACCGGGCCTGGTGGTGCCCACCTGTAGTCCCAGCTACTTGGGAGGCTGAGGTGGGAGAAATGCTTAAGCCCAGGAGTTCAAGGCTGTAGTGAGCTGTGGTTGCTGCCACTGCACTCCAGCCTGGATGGACTGGAGTGAGACTACATCTCTAAAAACAAGAAACAAAAAAAGACAAAAAGAAGGTACCAAATTGATGCTCAGTAGTTGATTGTTTAGTGAGTAAATGAATGACTTAATAAATAAATATATGAATAAGTGAATGAATTCATGAATCACTAAATAAATTCCTGAGACCCTAGTCCATCCATGGACAAAGTCCTGTATTCTTTCACCTCACTTCTACTGTGCTACTGACACACCCAGTTTATGAATTTAAACACTTCTTGACCCCTACACTATCTTTCTTACTGATTTCTCTCCCTGCTCTCTCCCACTTTCCCTGCCTTCTTTCTTTCCTCCCTTTCCCTTTTTCTCTTTCACTCTTTCTGATTCTTCCCCCTTCTTGTAAATCCTTCCTTTCCTCGTTTTTCATTCAACACATGTTTATTGAAGGTCTAACATGGTTTAGGCACTGTACAGGTGCTGAAGAAACGGGGATACAACTGAAATTCCAGTGGAGGAGCAGACATAAGTAAATACACAGTTGCCAAAAGTGACACATGCACTAAGGACAGAAAAGTGTGGTATGTAGGAAATAAACCGGTTAGGGCATTTCTTTTTATATAATCAGGGAAGACTTCTGAACAGAGATGGGACATTTAAATTGGCACTGAAAGATGAGAAGTTTCAGGTGTATGACTGGTGGGAACAAAAGTATTTTAGACACAGGGAACAGTGCATGCAAACGCCTTCACACAGGAGAGAGAGACCATGCATAGGGAGGCATTGGGAGAATGGCCGGAGACGAAGTTGGAGAAACTGTCAGAGATGTGAAAATTCAGCTCATTGTATGTTTTACTAAGATGCGTGGAGTTTTTACAATGTATACAGAAAAGTCGTTTTTAATAAATACTTTTAATTTCCTACCTAAGTGCCACTCCTTCTGCTCCCCCCTCCTTTTCTTTGTGAATAGAACCCGACTTTTGTCATGATTTGCCCCAGATTTGCTTCAGTTTCTGGAGCAAATCTGATTAATCTACACCAATGATGTACTAAAAAATGTTTACTTACCAACTTTTCAGAGCATATGCAAACTTGATTTGTAGCATTTGTCAATTTTTGTAGTGTAAATATTCCCATTGTGGCCATTTTCAGGCAACTGATATCAACTGGTTAGTAAAATTCAGAAAAATTTAGCAATAGGTTCTCATGAACAAGTACGAGTGGGCTCTAGGGCACCACAGGACACCAATTACAATAATCCCAATAACCCCATTCCCCTTCAAAGTGAGCATGTAGAACTCGACATGCGACACCCTTCTAGCCAGTTGAATGTGGTAGGGTGTCTGGGGTGAGGAAGGGCTGAAAAAAGTTTTCTTAGTCATAGAAAGAGGCTCATAGGAAAGAAAGACCTCTCTTCTTCCATGGGGCAGCTTCATGTTATTACATGATGTATGCAAGTGCATCAGCCCTATCGTTCTTCACCCCAACCCCATTGGTCTCAAGCGGGCCTGGCCTGGACTTTAGGACTCATCTTAGACATGAACTACTTTGACCTATAATTCCAGAAGCATCTCCCCAGTGCCTAATGAGTGAGTATCAGAACAAATGTGGAGGAGACAGTAGCTTATAAAACCTTTTAAAATTTCATATGGCTAAAAGGTGATATGGAGAAACAATGTGATTTGTCAATCATCACATAGCTTATCATGGTAGAGCCAGTTCTAGAACTCATTTATTTTTATTATTGCTATTTTAATTTGTAGTTTATTATCTATTACTAATATTTATTATTAACTTTTTTCACTGTCCTACCTTGAAAGACATAGAGTAAGAAATAAGATATCAGAGGTAACAGAGAACTGTTTTGATTTTGTATTGAGGATTTCCTAGTGTTTTTACTGGTTGGAGCCTAAACTCAAACAAAATATAATAGAAGCATTTAAATATTGTAGGGAACTCATTATATTATTCAAACAAAACAGCATAGAATGCTCCGTTTCATTGAACCATTACAACATTAATTTTTATAGTCAACATTTATGTTTTTATTATTGTATAATATACATAGAGAAAAATGCACATTGGCATTATACAGCTCAATAAATTTTTACTAAATGTACATTCATAAAACTAGCACCCAGAGAAAGAAATAGGACATTTTCATCATCCCCCAAACCTTTGTGCACCTACCCTGTTACTTAACCCCCACTGCAAAAGTAACTATTTTACTGACTTGTTACTCTGTAGATTAGTTTATCTGTTTTTGAATTGTTCTTACATTTTATTATAAATAATATACTCTTTTGTGTCTAGGTATTCTTGCTCAATATTTTATTTGTGACTTTATGTTGTCCCATGGGGCAATAGCTTATTTTTATTTTTTTTCATGGCTTAATAGTAGTCCTTTGTGTGCAAATACCATAAATAATTAATATACATGTGTTCCACTTTTGATGGATATTTAAGCTGTTTTCAGCTTGTGGTTATGAAAAGGATTACTGCCATGAATATCTTTCTTTGAGCATATACAGACATACCTCCTTTTATTGAAATTTTCTTTATTGTGCTTCACAGATATTGTGCTTTCTACAAATTGAAGGTTTGTAGCAATCCTGTGTGGAGCAAGTCTTTCAGTGCCATTTTTCTAACAGCATGTGCTTGTTTCATGTCCCTATATCACATTTTGGTAATTCTTGCAATATTTCAAACTTTTCCATGTATCTGTCATGGTGACCTATGATCAGTGATCTTTGATATTACTATTGCAATTGTGTTGGGGTGCCGGGAACCACATCCATGTAAGATGGTAAACCTATTCAATAAACGTATTTATGTTCTGACTGCTCCACCAACCAGCCAATCCCCCATCTCTCTCGCTCTTCTCAGGCCTCCTTATTCCCTGGAACACAACAATATTATAATTAGGCTGCTTAATAATCCTGCAATGGCCTCTAAGTATTCAAGTGAAAGGAAGATTCACATGTCTCTCACTTTAAATCAAAAGCCAGAAATGATTAAGCTTAGTGAAGAAGACTTGTTGAAACCTAAGACAGGCCAAAAGCTAGTCTTTTGCACCAGTTAGCCAAGTTTTGAATGAAAGGAAAGGTTATTGAAGGAAATTAAAAGTGCTACTCCAGCTAACATACAAATAATGAGAAAATGAAACCGACTTATTGCTGATACAGAGAATGTTTTAGTGATCTGGACAGAATATCAAAACAGCTACATTTCCTTCAGCCAAAGTGCAATCTAGAGCAAGTCCCCATCTCTCTTCAATTCTATGAAGACCGAGAGAGGTGAGGAAGCTACAGAATAGAAGTTTGAAGCCAGCAGAGGTTGGTTCATGTGTTTGGTTTCCTTAGTAAAGAAGCTGACTCTATAACGTAAAAGTGCAAGGTGAAGCAGCAAGTGCTGATAGAGAAGCTGCAGCAAGTAATCCAAAAGGTCTAGATAAGATAATTGATGAGAATGACTACACCAAAGAGCAGATTTTCAATGTAGAAAAAATAGCCTTTTATTGGAAGAAGATGCCATCTAGGATGTTCATAGCTAGAGAAGAGAAGTCAATGCCTGGCTTCAAAGCTTCAAAGGACAGGCTGACACCCTTGCTAGGGACTAAGGCAGCTGATGACTTAAAGTTGAAGCCAATATTCATTTACCATTTCAAAAAGCATTAGGGCTTTTAAGAATTATGCTAAATCTACTGTGCTAGTCCTTGATATATTGAAAAACAAAGCCTGGATGACCATATATATGTTTGCAGTGTGGTTTACTGAATATTGTAAGCCTACTGTTGAGACCTATTTCTTGAGGGGAAAAAAAGATTCCATGAAAAATAGTACTGTCCATTGACAATGCACTTGGTCATCCCAAAGCTCTAATGGAGATGTATAAAGAGATCAATGTTGTATTCATGCCTACTAATTCAATATCTACTCAGCAGCCCATGAGTCAAGGAGTAATTTTGACTCTCAAGTCTCATTATTTAAGAAATACATTTCATAAGGCTATAGCTGCCATAGATCATGATTTCTCTAATGCATCTGGGCAAAGTAAATTGGAAAGCTTCTGAAAAGGATTCATCATTCTAGATGCCATTAAGAACATTTGTGATTCGTGGGAGGAGGTCAAAATAGCAACATTTGTGGGAGTTTGGAATAAGTTGGTTCCAGCCCGCATGGATGACTTTGAGGGGTCCAAGACTTCCGTGGAAGAAGTAACTGAAGATGTGGTAGAAATAGCAACAGAACTAGAATTAGAAGTAGAGCCCAAACAGGAGATTGAATTGCTGCAATCTCATAATAAATCTTTAATGAATGAGGAATTGCTTCTTTTGGATGAGAAAAGATAGTTTTTTTTTTTTTGAAATCTACTCCTGGTAAAGATGTTGTGAGTGTTGTTGAAATTACAACAAAGGATTTAGAATATTATATAAACTTAGTTGATAAAGCAGCAGCAGAGTTTGAAAGGATTAATTTGAATTTTGAAAAGTTCTGCTGTGGGTAAAATGCTATCAAATAGTGTTGCATAGTACAGAGAAACATTTTATGAAAGGAAGATTCTATCAAAGTGACAAACTTTATTTTTGTGTTGTTTTAAGGAATTGCCACAGCCACCCTGACCTTCAGCATCCACCACCCTGATACGTCAACAACCATCAACATTGAGGCATGACCCTCCACTAGTTAAAAAGATTAGGACTCATTGAAGTCTCAGATGATCATTAGCATTTTTTAGCAATAAAGTATTTTAATTAACATATATATTTAAATACCTAATGCTATTGCACACTAGTGTATAGTGTAAACATAACTTTTATATGCACTGGCAAACCAAAAAATCTGTATGATTTGTTTGCTGTTTTTTCCAGAGCTTTATTTGTAGAGGTCTGGAACAGAACCCTCAATATTTCCAGGGAATGCTTATACTTTATATATGCATACACACTTAGGAAAGGAACTGCTAGGTCATGTTGTAAATGCCTTTACTTCTTCTTTAGCATATACTGTGAAATAGTTTTCCAAAGCAGTTGTCTTAAAAATGCCCTGTGCTTCACCTGTTCATTCTCTGCCTGTCCCAACTCCTTTGCAACCATTATCTTTTTACCGTCTCTACAGTTTTGCCTTTTCCAAAATATACCATTGGAATCATACAGCCTTTTCAGGCTAGCTTCTTTCACTCAGCAATATTTATTTAAGGTTTCTCCCTGCCTTTTTGTGGCTTAGTAGCAGATTACCTTTTTTCCTGCTGAACGATATTCCATGGTATGGAAGTCCCATAGTTTTTGTCTCATGAATTTTTAGGCTATGGTGTTTGGTGCATATACATTTAGGATTATTATTTCTTCTTGGAAAGTTGACCCATTTACTGTTTATGTAATGTCCCTCGCTATCCCTGATAAGCTCCCTTGCTCTAAAGACTTCTTTGTCTGAAAATAATATAGCTACCTCAGGCTTTTGATTAGTTTTATAGGTTATATCTTTTCCCATTCTTTCATTTTTAGCCTATCAGTCTTACATTTGTATATAACATAAGTGCCAAAGCCTGACATCTTTCTCGGATCTTTACTGTGAGAACCTGGTGGTGTTCCTGGAGTGAAAGCTGTGAAAACATTTGAAGCCACCTAAAACCGAGGACCCAGATGTTTCTTCCTTTCGTTCTGGTACACATTAAGCCTCGGGAAACTCTACAATATTACCATTTAAGTTTTCCTACCACTTTATGACTCCAAAAGTTTCTACTCCAGGTAAACACATCTCACCTGCGCCTTTCTAGGCATATTTATCTCCAAAAATTGCGGGGTGTGGATTTGACCTGAGATCTCAGATCTTTCCTTGGTTCAAGAAAAGTTGTTGATTTTTAGTTTGTCCAGCTTCTTCAGCTTCTTCTTGTAAGAACAGGAGTGATGACTTCTAAAGTCTTTGCATATCAAAGACAAAGCCAGATGGTGTGTTTCATTACTTTTTTCCTTTATATATTTAATTTCTTTTTCTTTCCTTAGTTTTAATTTTCTTCTAACTTCATCTCTTAGGTTTTTTTTGTCTTTTTCGGTTTTGTGTGTGGCAAATACCTTGAGGGGAAAACCCTCAGGCCTGGCTTGGTTTTCTGGGTTTTCTGTCTATATGAGAACTTAGCTCCAGGAGTCCTGGCTGCTTTGGTCAATCCAAACTCCACTTCTGTCTCTCTATACTTTTGAGTTAAAATCTCTGATTGTTTTTCTGCCTCCAAGCCTTGAGACTTTCTGTTAGTATCTTTAGAATTTTGATATGAATCCCAAATTGACAAATGCTCTGAGACAAAATATGGTTCCTAGAATGTTGATTCATATCTTTCTGGTTACTTTTTCTCTGTGATTTTGGCCTTTCGAATCCTGAATTTTTGTTGTTACTCTGATGCTTTTAATCAGACGTTTTGCTGTTTTTAGAATATTCCATCTAACTTTTCTAATTATTCTCAGTGTGTATGGTATGCCATACATTCTTCCATTAGAGCTAGAAGTAGATACTTACTATAATTTTAGTTTAGTAGAAGCAGCCATTATTTTTCTTATTTTAAAGACTAACATCGAAGCTTAGAGACATGAAGAGATATGTCTAAACCACCTACTGAACAAGTATTGGGACTGGATCAAGAAATTAGAGTTTGTTTAGTCTATTGTTCTCTATACTACTTTGGGCCATTTTTATTTCAGCTGATCAGACAATTATTGATCTAGTGGAAAAAACATATATAGGAAAGCAAATTACTATCTGCACATCATTATGGTATAAAAATAAAATTGAAATGAAATATATTTGGTGCCATCAATATTCAGTTTTATAAAATTCAAATAGTATATTTCTATTCTCTTCTCTGCATGGTTGCCCTTTTAAAGATATCAATATCTTCCTCATATTTCTTTCATATACCAGGTAGTATATTTTCATGTTTAACAGTGAATTTTTTGTTCCAAAACAAAATCTTACCTCAGAGCTGCATACTCATATGAATAATCATCTACTTACTAATATTTCCACTTCTATGACACAGAAGTATCTCCAACTTAAACCAAATGTTGTTGTACTGTCTACTCCAGCTTTCCCCTTTCTATTGCTGAAGTCAGAAATCTAGGAATTGTTTTTGATTTTTCCATCTCCTCATATCACGTCTAGTCTGTCTCTAAGTCCTTTTTCTATCTTGATATTGTATTTCAAACGCATCTATTTTCCACATGCCTATTGTCACATTCAAATATAAGTTCATGTCTCCTTATCTTATAGAGTAGCCTCCTGACTCTTCCCCAGCCTCCATTTCTGCCCAACTTATTCTCATAATAACCATCTTACAAAAACACACAACTAGTCATATTTCTCACCTACTTAACATGGATTCATTTAGAGTAGGAGAGTGCTGTTTCACAATTTTCCCGTCATATATCTATTTGGTTGTTCTCAGTTCATTGTTAATGTCTTCTTCTCGACAGTAAATTCCAACAGGACAGGGACTGGTCTCTGATGTTCCTTGTCCTCTGCCTAGTACTTGCCTCCCTGGTGCCCAGCAAATACCAACTGCATGACTGAATAGATGAATTGAACTTTGTATTCCTTGGATGTTTGTGTATAACCAAATCAGTGTCCTTTTTTGGAATGTAACTTTCTAGAACAAAGAAATATGTCTTTTTTTTTTTCTTTCTTGTTATTTCACTGTCTAGCTGAGAGCCTGGAACATTGTAGGTGTTCAAAAATGTATGTAGGGCCAACCATTTCCAACTGACTAATTCTACCTGGGCAGTGTGGGCTGAAAACAGCATACATTTTTTTTTCTTGTAAGTTTCTTTTATTTCATCATGCAGAACACTTCTGTTATATTGCTAATTTTATCATTTTAGACCTTTAAGTTATGATGGAATTGATTGACTTATATATTTTGGCTTACTATGGAATTTTTGGTACTCACAAATAGGTCTTAAAATTATGCTAATTATATTCCTGCCCTTAGTTTTATGGGCTTAGTTATATTCAAATCTATCTTCTTTTCCATATTGAATCCTGGAAAATCTCTTTTTTGTTTGTTTGTTTTAGTAGATTCATGGGCAGTAACATAGTCTCATTAACATAATTATCAAATGTGTTTTAAGTAAAATTCCTTCTTAACAATTGATAGGCTTCAATATATTTATTGAATTGAAGTAAAATCTAATTTGTGTTGAACAAATTCTCTTGGTTTTAATATCAAGGGGTGGCAATTTCTGATACTGTTCCTAATTTTAAGGAGTGCAGATAACTTACACCAGTACCGTAAGTTGTGGGCTGGGAGATGAGGTGGGGATGATCAGGTCTTTGCACTTGATCTGTTACTTATGGCAGATCTGGGGATTCAGCAACAGACCTGCATATGGTATTTGGTTTCTTGGGCAAGGCAGAGTCTAGCCACTTTCTAGCACAGAGGCCTCAAACTCAATTGTCTAAAAAGCCACGTGTGGGAGAGAATCAGACCAGTGGCTACTTTGGTGAATGGACAGTACATGTTTCATTTAAAATGGCATGGTTTATACTTAGCCCCAGTTGTCTAGAGCCAAAAAAGAATGTGACCCCCATACCATTATCTCTTAGCTAAACTTCTTCAGGCTGTCAGATTGCCAACTCCGATGCAGAAAAACAGAGAAACAGGTTCTGCAGAAATTTGGGGGATCTCAGTTAGTGTACAAGGCACAGTCATGCTGATTTCTAAAATGACAATTTCTAATTGTGAAGTTAGCAATGGAGAAGTTAGACCAAACAAACAAACTAACAACAACAAACAAGGTCAGGCCACTGAAGAGAGGTCTAGAAATATGTAAAATATAATACTACATTCTGATGAAATAGCTGTGAAGTCAAGCAAAGTCTGGAATTAGAGAATGAAATAAAGTAAGAACTAATTCTAGAAATTCAATCAATGGCCACTTATTGAGTGCTTACTTTGGACCATACCCTCTGCTAAATTTGCTGGCAGCAAAGTTTTGCTAATGCATCTTATACTTTTGCTAGTGTCTTCTTTCATAATTTCTACAAATAGGTAGGAGTGGCTATAACCGCAGTAATAGTAGCAGTTGTAGAAATGTCCTTTATTTGCACAGATCATTATAATTTGTACAAGATTTTTATTTATATCTTAATTTAATTCTCAGTAGAACTGTAAGAAAATCAAGGTAGATAACACAACCTCAGCTTAAAAAAGAAGAGATGGATGTTCAGTGGCATTGAATGACTTACTCATAATGACACAGCTACTAATTAAGTGGTGGAGTTCGCAGCAGAGCAGGGATATCCTGGATCCAGTCTGTTGCTTCATTCTGCGAGATACCATTTAATTTCCCACTCCAATTTGTGTTGCTCCGAATGCAATGTTCTTGTCTTACTCCCTGCTTCTAGCCTTCAATTAAGACATTTTTCTGATTCTCTGGTGGGTTATAGCTATCTGCCCCTCATTCCATTTCTCCTTTGCTTTTTCCAGATTCATGTTTTTAATTCAGGACACCTAGTTCCCTAACAACAACCCAACACAGTGAGAAATAAACTGACCCAGGAACCAAGAAGCCCGAGTTCTGTCTCTTATCAGCTGTGTGACCCATGCAACCTCTCTGATCCACACTATACCCACCCAAAGAAGAGGGTCAATGCAAAGTGCCTCCATCAGCTCTTTAGAGGATTGAGATGGCACATGTGAATGCATTTCATAAACTTCAGAGTTACTTCAATTTGGAAATTTTATTAATTAACATTATTGTGTTTTCCCTAGGCTTCCTATGTCTTCATGAATAAGCAACAGCTTCTGCCAATCCAGAAGGTATTATTTCTTGGGTTCTAGTGTCCTTCTCATTTCTACTATTTCTACTTCCCTCAGGTATACGCCAGCACCAGTTGAAATAAACACAGCTCATTTTAGATTCAACCAGGGTGTTTTCTCTTGCCAGATAAATCCCAGCATGTCTACAGTGCACAGGTCTGTGGGTCCTGAATGCACTAATTATGAATACACAGATACACCGTGTCAAGACAAAGAAGGTGGCACCATTGGTAACCTTCCTAGATAGTCCTGTAACCTATACTCTGCTGAATCCAATGGCTGATTTATTGAAATGAAGGATGGAAGTGGTTCTTGGGTAGGCCTATTCCTTGGACATGATTGGCAATCCCAGAGGAGAAGACTATCTCTCATGTTTAATTTCTTTTGGCTACTCCAAAGAAGAACAAGAGTTCTTTTCTTCTACCCCCCCCCCATTTTGTTTCCTTTGCCTCAACAAAAGCATAATGAATCCTTACTAATATAATGTCTTGATGTCAGGCCTGGTGGTACACACCTATAGTCCCAGCTACTTGGAAGGCTGGAGGTGAGAGGATCATTTGAGCCCAGGAGTTCAATGCCAACATGGGCAACATAGGAAGACCCCATCTCTAAAAATATAAATAAATAAAATACCTTGAATAGCAGTATGACTTGCAAATTAAAGTTTAAGTGATATAACACCTACTTTTTTTCTCTTTCACCAAAAGAAAGAAAAAAATATATATACATATGTATGTGTATTTTAGGATGTTAGGAAGGACTGAATTATTATGTCTGCCCTATTCAGTTATGGGATCTGGCTACATTCATACAGTAACTTAGCAGTTGTGCTGCAAATATGGTAACAATGTCTGCACAAGTTGCCCTCAGAATTAAATAGGCCTGGGCTTGCAGCCCAGATGTGTGATTTTAGGCAAGCTACCTGGCCCCTTCTAGCAATATCTCTTTATCTGTAAAATGGGAATAATAATACACACATCACAAGATTATTGTAATGAGTAAACAGAATGCCTTATGAGATAATAGTGCTTCAGAAAAACTTGATATTTAGTAAAAACATAATAATACATAATAAATGGTAGATTTTTTTTCCCCTAGAACTTTATATTTCAAATAAATTATCTCAGTTGAACCTAATCATTCTTTGAAGTAGGGGGTATGTGGAATACCTCATACCATCTGAAAAGAGAAAAAATTAAGGAGTACAAATGCTGAACAAGTGACCCCAGTTATATAATCAGGAAGTGGCAAAGCTGATTCTCCAAACCAGGTCTTTTGACTCCAAAGGTGGGCTAGTGCTATTATTTTACATTGTCTCCTAGGACTTGCATCTCTGCTGGACTTTTATGCGATAAAATTTGTTGAATAAATATGTAATGAATGACTTGAATTGCTCTTCACATATTATTTGATTAGAAAGGAAGTACACACTGTTATAATAGAAACAATATTTATGTAAGATGGGAAACTCTTCTCTCAAAGGTTATCAGTATACACAACAAACATTCCCATTGGTATACAATTTTACAAGGCACAGTGACATTTTGGGCAGGATAGCAAGAATGAAAAATTTCTGTTACCTGATTCTAATGGTTTAGTAAAAATTTAAAGATAATACTATTGATAATAATGATATAAATTATGACATATTTTTACAATATTTTTCAAGGTATAAATCTGTTTCAAAACAAATTGGTCATCATGGAGTAGCTGGTACTAGACTTCCTTTCCATTATAAAAACCAACAAAACCTGACAAAATGCTGAAACAACCCAAATAAAAATGAGCAAGGTATTTGAATAGACACTTCACAAAATGGGATATCCACATGGCTGTTATATGGAAATTTCTCATCCTTGTTGTACATCAGGGAAATGCAAATTAAAAACTAAATGAGATACCACTGCATAATCACCAGACGGACTACAATTGAAAAGATTGACAGTATCATTTGTTGGTGAGAATGTAAAACCCCTGGAACTCTCATGCATGGCCAGTGGAAGTGTAAATAGTTTTATTCATTTTGCCAGTATCTCCTGAAGCTAGACATGATCAGCGATCAAACAATTTCACTCCTGGGTAGGTACCCCCCATAACCAGTACAAATGTCCACACACAAATAAACATGTACAAGCATAGTCATGGAAGCTTTATTCATAATATCCCTAATCTAGTAATAAAATGAATCCACCAATAAGAAAATAAATAAATTGTGGTATATTCCAGAGCAAACTATTATAACACAGCAACATGGATAAATTTCAAAAACATTATGTTGAGCAAAAGAAGTTGGACATTAACATACATACTTCATAATTCCCTTTACATGAAGGTCAAGAATATGCAAGAGGAATCTATGGTTGATAGAAATCAGAATAGTGGTTACTAATGGAAAGTAGGGATGAAATTTGCTAAGAAAAGACATGGAGGAGTCACAAATATTTCATGGGACATATTTACACTAAAAATTGTTTGTATGTTATACAACTTTAATTGGGTATCTCATATTTTTATTTGCTAAAACTATAACAACTTTGGAAAATCTTTTGGAATCATGTAAATATTCTATATCTTGATCTGGGTATGATTACATGAGGGTATAAATATGTAATAATTTATTTGCCTTTACACTTTGGATTTGGGCATTTAATTGTATATATACTTATTTCAGTGAGCACGTGAAAAATAAAATGGAACTAAAACCAGGAAAATAAAACTAAAAAATGTATTATATCAGTTTAACATTTCAGCAGTACTTTGATTTACTCATTATATCAATGATCGAAGAATCTAAAAGTTGTTAAATGATTTTTCTCAAGGTTAATTCACAAATAACAGAGCCGAGTCTAAAATCCAAGTCACCTGATTCTGCCACCGGGAGTTCGATCTATCATGAGTATGGCTAAGCATGGTGACAAGGTGATCTTAGTGAATTTGGTAAGATGTACTTCAAATTCCCCTATAACCAAATATATTTTCTTTTTTCCATCTCTTGTGCTTGTTCCTTTGACTTAATAAAAAAAAAAATTGAACTAGATAAAATACCTAGATTGGTAACCCATTAGTCAACATTATCCTACCCTCTAGGTTTGAATCTTGGGAATCAGTGTGATTTAAGTGTAATTACATTTGATTGTGTCTCAAAAATCATGGTTTCTGCTTCTAGTTCTGTCTTTATTTACCTATATTACCCTGGGGCGAACGTCCTTTCTTGTTTATGGATGCTGTTTCTTTAGGCATAAAGTTCGGGCATAGGGAAAACTCCTTGAGTCTATCTAGTTTATGCATTATGTGATTCATGAAAACATAGATATCACAAATCATCTCATGGCTTGGAATGAAGACGGAAGTCTGTGCTTCACTAATGAGCATAGTTTGATGCTGTTTGAATGTGAATGTGAGGACACTGGGCTAATAAGAAAAATAATGTAGACCACTTATTGGGACCTTGTGATGTAACTTATGCTTGACATGTGCTATCCTGATTAATCTCAACACCCCATTTATAGATATTAATATCTGATTTTTATAGAAAGGCAAACTAACTAAATACTGGGTATGCCAAATAACCTAAGATTACACAAATAGTTAATGGTATAGATAGGGTTAGATCCAAGATCACTATAACTAAAGCTATATTGTCTCTCTAAATAGAATTCCTGGGGCTATGGTCTTTTGCTACCTCCCGTTTTCAAGGAAATGAAAAGCAAAAAATAGTTCATCATACTCTTCTCCGAGATGAAAAAACAAAAAAGACATAGCAAGCAGTGTTTGTAGAAGCTGTGAGCAACACATTGGGAGTCTCGATAGTTATAATAAAAACTGTAGGGAGAGAGAAATTGATGGAAGAGATTGACCTAAAGGTTCAGTAGAAGTGAAATATTGCTTGAGAATCTATTGAAAAAATGGGGACATTAAACCTGGGAAGAAACAACTCAGGAGAAATACGGCCATTTCCTACAAATATCTGTAGGGTTGCCATGGGAAAAATGAAGAATGTTATATCTAGTGTGACCCAAAAGCAGAACTAAGACCAAAGAAAGGTGATGCACAAAGCTATTAAGAACACAGAGTGAGACAGACTAGAGTTCAACTCCAGCAGTGGCACCTACATTCTGTGGGAAACTTCTCAAAAATCTCAACCCTAAGTTTTCCCACATGTTAAATGTGGACAACGATATCTACCTCTCGGTGCAGTGGTAGGAATTAAAGAACCAAATATACACAAAACATGTACAGTGCCTAGTATATAATAAGAGTTGATTCAGTGCAGTTCACCTTCCTGAAATGTTTTTTCTTCATAGTCCCAAATCCTTTCCCTTTTCTTCCCACTCTTTCTGTTCTCTCTTCTTTCCCATTTGTTCTTTCTATTTCCCCTTGACTTTTCCCATTATTCTCTCCTTTCCCCTACTAGTTCCTCTCCTATTTTTCCTCCTGTTAGGGTAGAAATCACATATAACCACCGATGTGAAACAACTGTTGATCCACAAGCAAGAAGTTGTTACTAACTCTGGTAGAGAGCATGGTTCAGTTTTGGAATAGGCTTTCTGAAGTGGTAGAGCACTTCATCACTATCAGTAAGATTATTCAAACTCAGTCGGTTGAAGCCCACTTGAAGAATGATGTAGATGGATCATCTTAGAGCAGCATGTTGACCAAAATAAACAAACAAAAAATCAACAAAAGTCAACAACATAGTTTAGAGAGTAAAACATTTATTGAGCTTTTACTGTATTATCAATGGTATTTTATTTTCTTTGGTATAGTAAAGAATAAGAGAAGCCATTCCCAACTTTAGGGAAGAGTAAGAATGAACTTAGAGATAAAAGCTAAAGTTAGGCTTCAGGGATATCATTTATGTGAGCTCCTCCTTATTCCCTGAGAATGAGAGTTAATGATAGTTAAGATTGTCATATGCTTCCTCTGGGGCTTCCTGTCCTGTACTGACACACACTCACCTGTACTATGTGTTTTTGGAGCAGCCATGAGAAGTTTTGCTCAAAGTAGACACATAGTTTGAGTTTAATGGAAGATTTTCACACTGTTTACAAATATTCAAGCTGGACTCTGATGGACTGTTTACTAGCTGGAAGTGTGAAAGAGGGAGAAAGTTGAAGATGATGAGGCTGGGAAGTTTATTTAGAATGAAATTGTAAAGGGTCTTGGTATCAGTAAAAGGAAATATGTTGTCAAAAGAATTTTGAAGCAGGCAGGTGACAAGAGCATAACAGAATGCAGTGTAAAAGATGTGGGTCATATCCTAGATTCACCCACACCTGGATGTGTCCTATCTCTGTCCTCACCAGATGTGTAGGCTTGTGAAACATGTTTAGGCTCACATCTGTTTGGGAGATAAATTAACATAATGATTGAGAGAATGGGCCCTTGAGTGAGACTGCCTGGTTCTGCAGCTTGGCTCTCCCAGTTACCAACTATGTGATCACAAGAAAGTTTCTTAATGTCTCTGAATCTCAGTTTCTTCATCTGCAAAATGGGCATGTAGAAAAAAAAGAGCTTGTAATTCTCAGGGAGATTTAAATGAGGCGGGGAGGGTGAAAGCTCTGGCTGAATGGGAGGCTTGGTTATCCTAGTTTAATTTTTTCCTCTGTAAAAAATGATTCTTCTTTCAAGGTACAGGATTGAGTAGAAGTTGGCAAGATTCTCACCTGGAGATGAGGACGCTAATTAAAAGAAATGAAGTCTTGACAAAGATCGGAGCTACAGGAACGTGTAAGTGGAGAGTAGATTTGAGAGGTTGATTAGTCAGCACCTGTACTTGATTGCATAGGCCATTAGGGGGAGAAAATGTCACTGAGAAGGGACAGAGGCTTTTCTCCGATATTACTGGGGTTGGTGGCGTTTTAAAGATGATACTGTTGAAAGAAAGGAAGGGATTAATCAAACTATTTTAAACAAATGAAAGAAAAAATTTGGAAGGATAATGATGTGTCACAATCCAAGGAAAAGTTCAACAGCCACATCAGAGGAATAAGGCAGATCCAGGGTAAAAATAATTGTTCCTAATATTTTATGTTGCTGCTTTATATGAATATGACTCAATTCCCCAGTGTCCAAGTCTCTCATGTCTTAGTTGAAATTATTAGAAGAGATAGCTTGATAGGCCATTGGCCAGACTATTATGTCCCTTCTTTGAATCAGATGTCCAGGCCTGTGTGAACTGGGAGGGGTTCTCAGAGAAGAGATAGGCATCCAGTCAAGGAGGTGATGTTATTAATTTTGAACAAACAAATGGTGTCATAGAAGCAGAAGGTGAGAAATGAAGTGCCTTCCAGTTCTAAAATCATACAAAATCATGAAAGTTCAGACTCAATTCTTGCTGGCTGCTCTGGGTGTCACCTCTGACACTTCTCTTATTTACATAAATCATGTTTTATTTGTTTCTGGTTTTATTCCCAACATACACCTCCTGAGGACTTCTCAGCACTCACAGATGTGAAGCTGCAATAACCCAGCAGGTTAAAATCTTAAATTGCTCTCATTGAGAGAATCAAAGAGATCTTCTGCACCTCCAGCTCGCATGGGTACAGGTTGTGTCTTGTGTATAAGAGCGATCAGCAAGTGCAGTTGCTTACAAACCAACGAGTGACCTGTTAACGTAACCCACCCTTAGAAGTCACTGTAATTACCTGTGCTTATTGGCATTTCAGAACGTAAAGCCACCCGAATCTGGGATGTAGTTATGCAGTTAGGATTCCTGTTTGGTTGTCCACCTTGTCATGGTTGGTTTCTAAGCAACCTGCTTAAACAGGTGCCCTGGCCGTCAGGTCACAGATTTATTTTGAAAAAAAAAAAATATATATATATATAAAAATTACAGACACAAGTAATTGCAAGGAAGAGAAGAGGGTCACAGCTCTTCGCTTGCTCTGGCAGACCCACTTAATAGGCTTTCTGAAATCTGAGGGTCGTATTGGCTGAGGCAGAACTTCCTCAGGAGCACAACAGAGATGCATAATGTCGCATAAGTGAACCTTGACCATCGAAACAGTAGGCGAGCTTGGCAAAGAAGCTTCTGTGATTTTTACTGTGCTTCTCATGTAAGGCACTTGGAATCCTAGGAAAAGCACAGAGTGTTTTATCAACACAGAGACTCCAGTCCTAGCACTGCCTTTAACTTCCTTGGGTGATTCTTTGCGTGTTTCTAAACCCCAGAATGTACATCTGTTAAATGTTGCAGTCATAAAGAACTCTTTAGAGAGTTTACCTGAGGAATACATGAGACAATGCATGCTGAGGTGTTTCGGAAATGTTAAATGCTGTATAAATCCTAAGTGTAATTATTGAGTTTTATGCTAGAAATTGTAGCTAAAATGAATATACCTGTTTGCCAGGTAAGTGCCACACTTTACTACTCTTATGTATAAACACCGACTACCATCACTATCTGCAAATACAGCCTTCCAATGCATACCTATTTCTGACTGTGATTGGCATTGTACAAAAACTTTGATAGTGTTTTCTCATTTAATCCTTACAAGATACTATGAAGTCAAAGGCATCATCGCTGTTACAAAGATGAAGAAACTGAGGCTCAGAGAAATTAAGTAACTCTTCCGAGGTAGGTGGGTACATCTGGGAATCAAACCCAGGTCTGTTTAAGGCTGATGACTGTAGCCCTCATCACAATGTTATACTTTTCTCCTGTTTAAATTCTATCATTCCCATGAAGTCCTCCTTGTTAAGGCAAATCACAAGTGATTTTCCCTTCCTTTAGACCTTTGTAAAACTTTTCTTTGGCCAATTGTGTTCACTCTTGGTCACAGTGAATAGGATATGCTCAATGTCTAATTTGGCTTGAAACTTCATAAATATGGGACATAAATTATACCCATCTTCCTTGATGGTCAATCGCTCTCATTCAAGATAAAATGTCAAGAAAAGTCATATCCTAGTGATCACAGCATGGATTTTCATTAATACTTTATTTTTGATTTGTTTTTCAAACAATACTAGTTTATTTTAAATATGTAACAGTATATACAGTCAAACATGATAAATGGGATTTAGCAGTAAAACAAGTGATATTTGAATCTGGCTGAATGGCCTTGAGCAAATGACTTTATTTTCCTTTGTCTTATAGTAAATATTGTATTAAGTAACACAGAAGTGATGCTGAGTGTCTGAAGGGAGTGTTTTAAGGTTTAAATAAGATAATGTATATTAAGAGTTCGGTTCAGTGGCTTGTCTATGGGAAGCACACTATAAATCATAGGAAAGAAATAAAAAGAAAATACTGTTGGTAAGTCCTTATGTGACCTTGGATGTCAAAGCTTCCTGTACATTTATGGCCAAGGAAACAATTTTGTCTCAATTTGATTCTATTTCTGTCTCTGTACCTTTTACCATGAGAGTCTAGTTATGTCACTACTTTCAAAATAGATTCACTTATCATCTGCAAAGAACCTATGACACTATCATATTCATGTATAAATAAGAGAACCTTCCCCTCACAAATAGTATCTTAAACAAATTAGGAGTTCTTTTTTGTGTCCCACAAAAGAGGTCCAGATGTTGACCATCCCAGGCTTTCTCCAGCTTTTGACTCTACTGTCTTTAGGTGTTCTTAACTTAAAAATTACCACTAGAAGTCCGACCATCAAATCTGTATTCCAGGAAGGAAGAAGAGAAAGAGCAAAGGGGGACAAGAGACCCTTTAAAAGTAATTTGAAATCTTGTCCTAATGCTACCTACTTACATTTCTTTGATCACTCTTAACCACATAGGGTGAAAGAAAATGTAATTTTAATTTAAGCTCTTTATTGCTCTCCTCTGACCCCTCAAATTAGTTTGTTTCCTATTCGTGAGGAAGAATGAAAGGAGGAATTTTGAGTGGGTCACAAGTAGTCTTTGCACAGTAACCATTCTCCAATCACTGAGTCAATGGTTATCTTTTGACCACGTCTATGTGACAGGCATTGTGCTGGGCTACAGAAGTGAGTATGGAGACAGTTACCTGCCCTTACTGTTAGCCAAGGAGAGATAATAGAGGACCCATGTTGGGTAAAGCAGGTTCAGGAGGTATGTGATGTATAACTGGGATGTAACTCCTAGAAGTAAAGTGTCAATAGAATCAGAAGGCAGTAACTAGGCAACCGCTGGAAGCCTGGTGATCACAGGAGAGTTATACCAGATTTCAGATACTTTTCCTAATCCTGAATTTCCATTCCTAAATCCTAAATGGTCTTCCAAAGGGTAAATTACAATGACAAATCTAATAATTTTATTGCTAACTATGGTTTTATGGTAGATTGGGTTATTTTTCTGCATTCTTCAGTCCATATCCTTTTCCAAGTGCCTTTTCCATGCTTCTCACCAGAGTAGGCAGAGTCTATTTCCTAATCTAAGGATGGGTGTGGCCATGTGACTTGATTTGGCCTATATGGTGTCAGCAGACACAATGTGAGTAGAGCCACCAAGTGTGTTTAGGAGGTTTGCCTTATCCTCTTGTGTGTCTGCCATCTGTCATAAGAGCATACCCTGGGTAGCTGCTGGTCACAGAATCAGGAAAAATGTTAAGCAGCTGTGAACATACATATAGCCAAGAGCCAGCCCAGTTAATCAGAGCAGAATCACAGCCAACCCACAGAGTTAAGAAATAAACTTATTGTAAACCACTGAAATTTGAGCTTGTTTATTATACAGAATTATTACAGTAATATACAATGCTCTTTTTTTCTTTTTATATATTATTTAATGCCTATTATAATCATGCAGGTCATACTTATGTTAGAGATAAATAATTGAGGTTATTATAAATTGCATAGCTTAACCGAAGTCACAGAGGTAAAAGATTTAGAAATGTCATAAATACACTGACACCTCTTGGCTTCTGAGACCTATATCTTCCTAGTTTCCTGAGCTACCACTCTTATAAGTCCTGCCCACCTTTTCGCATGGGGTTGTTATGGTAATCACATGAGATAATATCCTGAAAATATCTTTGTACAGCACAGGAAGTCTCCAATTTTTAGTGTATGAGTTTCAGGTGAATCTGAATCTACATCTGGCCTTAGGGTGAGGGCATGACACAGGCCTGGCCAATCGAAATATTAGGGAACTCTGGTTAAAATGATTGGTCCAGGGACTTGCATATGACCAAAGCCAGATCAGCAGAAAACCTGAAGCCATCCCCCAAAAAGCCGCTTCTTCTTTCTGAGATAGTGGGCACTGAGGCCCAGGTGAGTCCAAGGCTGCTGGAGGTCATTTTTCCCACCACAAGAGGAAAACCTGCTTGAAAAGGAAGCCACACAGAGAAAGCCACAGCTGAGAAATCATCTCTAAAAAGACAAAGAGGAAAAAAAACAAACAAGTTGTGGTGACATCAGTTCTATCTCTGCATCCAGCCATCCCTGGTGTTGTATCTGTCTTGCTACAGGGAATGTCAGTACTGTAAATTTCCTATTTTTGTAGATTACAGTTGAGAGAAACCAGATTGAAATATATTGAAAATGAGTGTCCTATAAGTGCATAATTTATATATACATATATATTTCTTATTTTGGCTAAAGGAGAAAACAAGGGGAAAAGATACCTGCTGCTAGTATATTAGACATATGGTGAGATCAGGACCTTGCTTTTGAGTTAAAGAAAATGCCCTTGAAATCACGCATTTTAGCTACCATGTATGTACTACTTTCTGCCTCTTAAAATTCTTGATTATAAACCTAGCCAGGATAATTGAGGGGTTGATATCGCTGGAGTCTGATTAATCAAAGACTCATTGATTCTTTGCTCCCAAATTTCGTTTACATTCTGAAGGACAACAAAAGTTATTTGTGGTGACAAAATGAACCTCTGGCTCACCGTTCTCTCCCCACTTCCCCAATAAAAAAAAAAAAATCCCTGAGTACCCTTGTCTGGAAACTTATAAATAGAGATTTTATTTTTGGCTATAGTGTTTTAAACCTTTCTGCTGTATGCAGCTCAGTGATCTTCTCTACTCTTGAGTAAACCAAAGGCGGCTCTGTGTGTGGGGAAAGCATAGCATATTATGGGTAACACATTCCCTATTCTTTTAATTTCACGTATCATAGAGCTGGTTACAAAAGGACGGCTTGATGAGTTGAGGCCCTCCCTTTTCTGATTTGTAACAAGCTGCTTCTACTGGGCGTCTGCCTCTCAGAGCCTGTTGTCCTGTGTGAAACCTCTTTATCCAGCCGTCAAGTATTGCCAAGAAGGGGTCATGGTGGAAGAAAGCAGGATGTACTAATTACTAGGGAGAAGATATCAGCATCATCTAGATAACATTATTTACTGAAATTGTTCTGAACCACTGCAAAAACAGGGCTAGAGTATTTTCATACAACAGGAGATAGCAGGAGGGCTTGGAAGAGAACACAGAATCTGAGCAATAGGAGGGAAAGTGGTAATTCCAAATAGAGGAGGATTCACTCTTTTAAGTCATCATGAGAAAATGAAGCGAGTGAGGTGTGTAAGATGCGCAGTTTGATTTAATAACCAAAATTCCATACCTCGTACATTGGGCAGGGAAGATTCAAATTTAGTTTTGTCTGATATCATAACATGTATAGTTGATAGGTGAATCATATACATTTATCAATTAGTGACAGTTATGCTTTTGGAGTTCAAAATAATTATTCAAAATCCTCTTTTTTTAAGTGAAAGCCTTTTAGGAATAAATGCTTAATTTTAATGTTCTTGATAGTTTTCTCTAGGCTACACCTCTCCAATTATTTACCATGTATCTTTGATAATGCAGTTTATGTTGTTGCTATTATGTGGCTGTGATGATGATGATGATGATGATGATGATGATAAGCATACTTCCATCAGATATTTAATAAGTAACTGCTCTGCACAAGCTCTGCTGTCTCTGGGTGCTTGGGATACAGAGGTGGATACAATAGACATAACTATCTTCCTACATGGATCTTATATTTTAGAGGAGGGAGACAGACAATAAACAAAACAAATAAATAAATTACAGTATGTTAGAATAGAATAATTGTATGGAGGGGAAAAAAATAAACACACAGCATGTTTGCATGCTGTTAACCAAATGCTTCTGTTTCACTCTACTCCTAGAGCAAATGGTGGGGTTTTCCTTGCTGCTCCTTGCAATGATTCTGGCTGATGAATTGTTCACTGATGTGATGTGTGTTACTTCCAGGCCAGCATGTTCAAGTACCAGAGTATGAGCCCGCAGAACTCTCTTATTCATCTTGCACAGGAACCAGCAGAGGTCAGAATGATCACTGCCCTATCACCCTGGGTCTCTAAATGACCAGAGTCAACCTTAATAGACAAGTAGAATGAGGGCAAAATATTTGTTCTTTTAATTCACTAATGCTTAAGGTGTCTTTTAAAATTACCTTTAATAAACAAGAATATTTTGACTGATGCATGTTATATGATAGACACTATACAAAGCATATTATGTGCCTTATGCAATTTAATATGTAAAAACAATGCTGCAGGATGTATGTATTATTTCTATTTTATATAGACATTAAACATATTACATTGTGTTCAAGTTACCTTTCACTACAAAATTAACAACTTTAAACTTTGCAAATGAAAATAATTTATTATTATCTCTTAAGATTCTGTAGTTGGCTTGGTATTGTCTGGGCAGTTCTCAGCTCAGGTTTCTCATGGTATTACAGTCAGATGTTGGCTGGGACTGCAGTCATCTGAGAGCTTGACTTAGCTGGACATCCAAGGTGGCTCATGCCCATGGCTGGGAAATGATGCTAGTTTGGGGCTGGGGAATCAGCAGAGTTGTCAACTGAAACTTCTGCATGCATGTTATTGGTGTTACTTGGCCTTTCCAAGCACTGTAGCTGAGTTGCATGAGGGAGGATTCCACAAGATACAGGGAGAAGCTTTAGGTCTTATTATCACGTAGCCTTAAAAGTCCAAGGGTGTCATTTCCACCACATTCTATCATTAGTATTAAAGTAAGTTGCTAGGGCCAGCTCATGTTTAAAGGGAAGATAATCAGACATAAGTCTTGATATAAGGCACAGCATGCTTGCACAAGAAGAGAAGGAATGAACAATGGCTGTCTTTGGAGTCTTATATGCAACAAAGATATAGTCTTTTTCCTTGGTGTGCTTAAAATATGTAAGAACTTAAAAATACCTCATTTAGCTAATGAAAATAATCCACTTGTGGGGGTGGGGATTAAAACTGGGCAGGGCATGGTGTTTGATATTCTATGCATAGGTCAAGGTAGGCTAGATTATATGTGAAAGTACACCAGCCCCAAGACACAGTCTTAACAAAACACATTTACTTTTTGTTTAGACTAAATGTACAAAATTGGTCAGAGGGGAGTTGGCTTATTATATTCACTCAGGGATTTAGACACATGAAATTTCATCTTGTTAAGAGTGTACCTTTTCAGCATTTCCAGTATCAGTATAGCAGCAGAAGAAAACATAGTATATTATATTCTTGATTATAAAGCTTCCACCTGGGGGTGACAAACACAATTTTGTTTATATCCCATTGGCCAATGGGATTTAAGTCATATGGCCTTGTCTGAGTTCCTGCCCTGTGCCTAGCAGGTGTATCCACCTGTTTTGAAATAGTTCTAATACCTCCATACCATGTTGTCTGAATTCCTAAGATTGAATTTAGGGAAAACAGGGAACTTGAAATTTACCCTTTATCTTCTGGGTTTCACATATCTTTCAGTGTTAATTAATTTTTAAAGGCTGTTACCTTTGCTGAATGTAGTAGGCACAGTTATTGTATTGATATTTGATATCTTACTTAATTTCATAGTTGTATAAGCTTATAGACAATTGTATAAATTTATATGTATAAGCTGTATATGCAGTTTTCACATACCTATTTTTTCTGATTATTTTTTAAATTGCAATTTAGCTAGAGGAATTATTTTCTCTGGTTTGTCAATCAAAAAGTAAAGCCTAAAAAATAAAATGATTGGCTTAAAGTTGTATTGCACAGTTCTTTGACCCTCGAACCAAGCACTTCCCTCTGTACCAAGGATCCTATACTTAGGGTCCTAGGAAGAGCTCAAAGTATCCCATGAAGTCTATAAAACTGCAATAGT